>NC_041386.1:563392407-563576319 GCF_002162155.2 Triticum dicoccoides
TCCTACTCACACCGCGCCACCACCCCGACACAGCTTCGCCGGCCGCCGCCTCCAGCCCGCCCCCTCACCCCACTGCCCCCTGCTCGCGCCGCGCCCCTCTTCGCATCCTCCTCGCGTCGCGCCACCCCAGCCAGGCCGCCCCGAGTCCGCCTCCCTCCTGCTCGGGCCTCGGCTCTCGCTGTGCCGGCCGGGGCTCGGAGCCCTCCTCCGGCGACCCTTGCAGCGGTGGCCCCGCCGCCCGTCCCGGCGACCCCTACAGCGGTGAGATGGATGCATGGATGAATTTTTTTTGCATTATGTTACTAGTTGTTATGTGCATGGATGCATGGATGAAATTTGTGATAGTTGTTATGTTACTAGTTGTTAAATGAATTAATGAATATTGGTAGATGGATGGATTGATGAATGTTGTTATGTTTTGTTAGATGAATTTGTGATAGATGGATGGATTAATGAATTTGTTAGATGGATTTGTGATAGATGGATGGATGAAATTTTGTTAGATGGATTTGTGATAGATGGATGGATGAAATTTTGTTAGATGGATTTGTGATAGATGGATGGATGAAATTTTGTTAGATGG
This sequence comes from Triticum dicoccoides, assembly GCF_002162155.2. Classification (NCBI taxonomy): domain Eukaryota; kingdom Viridiplantae; phylum Streptophyta; class Magnoliopsida; order Poales; family Poaceae; genus Triticum; species Triticum dicoccoides. The sequence continues at coordinate 563,392,991 of NC_041386.1, forward strand.
ATGGATTGATGAATATTTGTAAGTTTTGTGTTTGGTCATGTTTAGTGTTAGGTCATGTTGTTCCATAGGACACTTAAATAAAGCTTTTTTTGTAATTTGAGATGTTGTTTCATGTTGGTTCATAATATAGTGTCAATGCTTTATGTGATATGTGATGACCTAATTTTTTTTCACTCGGTGTAATTAACAGGATTTGTGGTGTTCCATCTTCGTGGAGTGATCGTCGACGTTGGAGGTGTTGGTCCACGATCATCCCTCTCCTTTGACCGACTACATCGGAGGGTGAGAAGCAATTCCATGACCTCGTCCACTTTTTTTCCATGTCACTAGATTAAATTTTCACATCAAGTCGCGTAACCTAGGTCTCCCGTCCGAAAGGGTTGCATCGATAAATATGCATTCAATTGCATATTTATCACCGCAGCTCTTTTGGATTGTCTAGCGCTTTCCACGGACAGCCCGAGGATGTGTAGATTGGGTACGTTGTTCATGCTCTACCCCGTTCCGAGACAGGATTTCGGCGGCGCCTCCCTGTTGTTCTCCGGATGCACATTCTCTCGGCATTTTTCCGAGACGTGTATTTGGAGAACAGCGGGGAGGTGCTGCCGAAATTTTGTCTCGGAATGGGGTAGAGCATGGACCGTACTCAATCTACACATTCTCGGGTGGGATTAGGACCCATCTTTACCTATTAGAGATGTAGGTGTATTAAATGTCGTTTCTCGTCAACCTTGTAAAAAATAAAATATTGATGTGGGTAATTTAAATGAATCCTTAATTTTGTTGTGCGGCTTCCAATAAAGCAGAGATGGCAGATAATCAGTGGATGTATAGTGGGTTTTTCCGTCAGAATCAAGTAACAACAGAGTGGGTCGAGAAAACTGATGTGTTTTTGAAAGAGATATTCCGTAGTCCAATGAGGATGGTGCCAGAATGCCCGTGTGCCAGATGTAAGAGGCGTATCCGCAGAGATAAAAGTGAGATGACTAAGCACCTTCGCACGCATGGATTTATGCCCAACTTTAATATGCCGATAAACTTTGCCCAGCGGGACCATGGTAGAGAGGATGTGATACGACAACGCGTCGCTGGTTATGAGGATGATGGGGTTAGAGACATGCTAGATGATGTCTTTGCTGCACAGCCGACACCTCCGTCACATTCAACGAATGAACCGGAGGAGCCGGAGGAAACCGCAAAGGCCTTCCTGGAAATCTTGGCCTCGTCAAAGAAACCTCTCTATGAGGGTGCCAAGCTGTCTGTGCTGGATGCCATCTCGCAACTGATGGCAGTCAAGGCTGAGTATGGCTGTAGCCGAGGTTGCTTCGAAGCATTTCTGGGAGTATGGGCTAATAGCCTGCATGAGGGCCATGAACTGCCGAAAACCATGTACGTTACGAAGAAAATCATGAAGGCGCTCTCGATGGACTATGAGAAAATACATGTTTGTCCAAAGAATTGCCTTTTGTTTAGGCATGAGTATGCGGATGACAAGTACTGTAGGAAGTGCGGTTCCTCTCGGTATATTGAGGTGGTCGATAAGCATGGTCAGAAGCAGCAGCTAAAAATCCCTGTGAAGGTTCTTCGGTATCTTGATTTTATAAAAAGACTGCAGCGCCTTTTCATCACCGAGGAGTCTGCCAAAATGATGAAGTGGCACAAGGAAGGGAATTTAAAGGACTTACTCAGAGTGGACGAGCCCACAAGGTTCCCTCCCGACTACGCGAGGATGACACCTCATAGGGAGGTGGAGGGGTCGGGGGAGGAGACCCTAGAGGAGGAGGCGGTGGGGGGAGAGCCCCTAGAGGAGGAGGAGGTGGGGGGAGAGGCAACCGGGGCAAAAACTCCGGGCCGTGTCCGAAATAGGAGGGTCTTCTTCGATGCCCTCCTATACAGAGGCACCTTCTGAGTCTGAGGAGGAGGAGTATGTTCCTGATGGCGAGGAGGAGGAGGCCGAGGAGGAGGGTGAGGAGGAGGGCGAGGAGGGTGGAGGGGAGGTTGATCCCGCGTTGTGGGGTGACTTGCCACCGGGTGCTCCGCAGGGGTGGCTGCATGGTAATGCCGGACTACCTACACCACCTTCTATCGAGGAGCACAAGTGGCTCATTGAACCTGTGGGGACAGAGTAAGTGCCTCTCAATCATATTTTCAACACATGACAACATTTTCTTATTGTACACGTGGCAATCATTTGATTCTTTTGCAGAAACTGGATCCTTCGCGGAAAGGGCCGTAAACCGAACGGCCTTATCACTGTCCTGTTGAAGGAGTTTTGGCCTGGCCTATTCTGCCCGCGGCCAGACAGGGACCCACAGCAGCGGGTTTTGGCCATGAGCTGGGCCCACTATGAGGCTTGCAGCAACGCGGAGTACGGGACAGCTGCTAAGGCCGTGATCACCAAATTTTGGGTAAGTTCTCTTCTGAATCACTTGTCTTCAGTTTCGTTCATAGTTTATCATTGAATCACTCAACTCATGCCTTGTTTGCTTCTGGTTTATGCATGATTGCAGCAACTCTATAGAGTTCTTGACGAGCACAAGGCCAGAGCCGACGTGGTCTTGCTTGCGGCTGCGAAGAAGAAAGCTCGTCAGTTGCAGTAAGAGGTGCGCTGGGTTGCCGTCTCGCAGTACTACCACATCTACCTACACCAAAAGATGACCAAAACTCAAGCGCAAAAGCTACAACTTACCTTGAACAGGGAGCAGTTCATGATGGTAACTATTACTAACTTTTCATTGTTTCAAGCAGTCAACTATATGTTTCATGCTCACATGTCATGCTTCCAAAATTTGCATAGGTTGTTCCTCGTTGGTGCTATGGAAGGCATGACAGATGGGCGAGTTTGGTGGATAGGTGGCTCAGTGCCGATGCAGAGTTTGCTGCCAAGAGCATCAAGGCCCGGGCTAACCGAGGAGACGACGGGACACACGGCCAAGGAAACAGGAACCACTGGGGCTTCAAGGCCATGAAGGTATATCTATGTGCATGATGCATTTTTGTTCTTCTTTACTGTCATGTTCTTATGTATGGCTGACTTCTATTTGATGTTGTAGGAGGACAAGTTGAAGAGGCCGCTCTCAGACATGGAGTCGTGGAAGCTGGCCCGCGAGCGGAGTCATCACAAGGAGGGCGAGAGCCAGTACTACGGCAAGACCGAGGAGCACCTGGGGTCTTACATTCATCACTATCAGGAGTTGCATCCGGATGTTCCTGTTGCTGAGGTCGCCCAGTCTCAGATCGACGACACGGCGGTGGTGGCCATCCAGGGGAAGAAGAATGGCCGGTATCCGTGTTTCGACGGCTTGATCACTCCTTCGATCTCGTACACACAGCTTCGGACTACCAACCCGAGACAGTTAGAGAGTACGGGGCGTTCACAAACTCCCTTAGCCCGCCAGCATGCTGTAAGTACTTCCTCTTTATCTTTTTCTATCTAGCATTCTCAGTTTATTTCAGCATTGCTCACTTAGAAACAACTTAAATTATGTAGGCATATAAGGAGTTTGTCGAGCATAGGAATCTCTAGGTGCGGGAGTACTTGAAACGAGTGAAGGCAAACGATGATTACAACCGTCAGATGATGATGGTTAGTTTTGCCCTCTTAAAACCAAGCTAAATTTTTGCACTTTCATTCCTTCTGATCTTCTAGTTTGCTTGTTTAACTAACATTCAGGCTATGTTGGCGTCTTGGACTAACCGCACGGATCCACCACAAATGGGACCCCCACCACCACCTGCAGGAGAACCCCCACACGTGCCCACGTTCGATGAATGGGTGGCACTAGGCAGTGATGGTCCGGTTAGTACATTTGCCTAACTACTGGCAAACTAGTTCTCGTTCATGAAACACTATCATATCATATTTACCGTTAGAATCTTTTCTGAAACATGTAGGGGACCGGTGGCTCGACTCCTGCTCCGTCGACCCCAGTCACTCCGATCTGGCAGAGTGGTGGTGGTCGCGATGGCGGTTTTGGCGGAGGTGGTGGTGGTTTTGGCAGAGGAGGTGGTGGTTTTGGCGGAGGTGGTGGTTTTGGCGGAGGTGGTCTTGCTTGATGATTCCGTGCATGTGGCCATCGTGCCATGCCTTTCATATTCCTACTTTTATGATGTTTCATGTCTTGCATTACTTTTATGTTCATGAACTTCCATTGGTGATGATCTTTAGATGATGTGATGAACTTGAGTATGTTTAGATGATGATGGTGAACTTGAGTATGTTTAGATGAACTTGAGTATGTTTACATGATGAATTGTCTGCATACATATTGTTCTGTTTTGAAATGCTGTCAAATGAATTGGAAAAGAGAAAACAGGGAAAATAAAAAAAACCATGCCTACGGCAAAGCCGTAGGCATAGCTGAAAATCTATGCCGACGACTTTGCCATAGGCATAGCCCTGCTGCTAGGAGGAACCAGGAGATGACACGTGGCAGAGATATGCCTACGGCAAAGCCGTCGGCATAGATTCATCTATGCCTAAGGAGTACCACGGGTTGCCACGTGGCAGAGGTATGCCGACGGCTTTGCCGTCGGCATATCTCTGCGACGTGGCATTGCGTGATTCGTCAGCGCTTTTGATGGCGCCGTCCGTTGCCGTCAGACGAAAAACACTGCCGACGGCTATACTATGCCGACGGCTGACGTCAGGCCGTCGGCATAGGCCCCTATGCCGACGGCTATACTATGCCGACGGTCTGAGAAGACTACGCTGACGACATCTATGCCGACGGGCCTATGCCGACGGCAACCGTAGGCATAGATCTATGCCGACGGCTTAGGGGCCTATGCCGACGGCCCGTGACCGTAGGCGTAGACCGCGAGTCCGGTAATGAATCAACCCGATAGTTGGCTCTGGCGTGGTGCCGATCTCACAAGGCAGAAAAGGGCAGACAGGCATATCCCGGAAACCAATTTTGCAGCTTACCTCCAGACTCCAGTCCCCTGCTACAGCTACTCCCCTGTTTAAAGGGCGGCGTGGGGGAGCACGGAAGCCAGGCCGCCAGTTGCAGCTGCTACTCCTGCTTGCTTCCCCCTGTCGTCGGTCGAGGAAGGAGATGGGTGGCCTACTCCCGCTGGCGCTGCTCGTCGTCCTCTCTGCCGCCGCCGCTGCCCCTCAGGTTCGTTTCTTCTCGCCTTATCTTAACGAGATCCCACCTCTGCTGCGAATTTGGTAGTAGCAGTCTAGTGCTGCGAACCTCGGAAGCTAGATGAAGGTAGAAGGGTTGCGACAGAGCCCGCGGCGGAGGGGCCTCGGGCTTCCCGCGCCGTGCTGCAGCTAGATGACGAGCCCGTCCTCTGATGCTAAGCTTGATGCCAACACTGAAAATCGAATAGCTTGGAACGGAAGTTCGATCCCTTCATTTCATTGGGGGCAAGAACAAAAAATACCTATCCTAATCCTAACACAGAAAACCGAACAGATAGGTCTGTTTTTCTCTGCTTGGGATAAAATGTACCCACCCCTACTAGCATTAAGGAATCAGTGATGATGTTACGCAGTTGGCTGAGTCACATCCATGTTTGCTTTAACATGTGTTTGTACCTGCAGCTCGTCGGAGCTGCGAGGGGAGACCATTCCCTTCCAATCATCCAGGCCATTTTTTATCCCCCTCTAATTGGCATCCTACCCATCTTGTATTGTTTGTATTATTATTAATAATCATACATAGTGTTGTACTATCACAGGAAGACATCATACGGACGGTCAACAACCATCCCAATGCCGGATGGACGGCTGGACACAACCCCTACCTCGCAAACTATACTGTACATACAACACTCTCTTGATCTTGTCCTTGTCATCGAGGCACCATTTTCTCCTTCTATGCTTGCTGACCTCAAAATCATTTTTCCCTTGCAGATCGAGCAATTTAAGCATATCCTGGGAGTGAAGCCAACACCTCCAGGTTTACTGGCTGGTGTCCCAACCAAAACTTATTCAAGATCAGAAAAGGAGGATCTCCCAAAGGAGTTCGACGCCAGATCTAAATGGTCTGGCTGCACCACAATCGGGAAAATACTTGGTAAGCTCAACTACTAGATAACTCCATGACCATAACCCGGTTCTACGCCGTTTTAATTACACTGACCAACTTCATTTGCTCTTTTTTCCCCAATACCTTGGAAAACGCTGGTTTTCATGAGCAGATCAAGTAAGTCTATGCACATTACCTTATATGGTTACCACCACGAGTGCTTTCTGAACAATTGAAGATGATCAACGTAGTATGTATTGGTTGACAATGGCAGGGTCACTGTGGTGCCTGCTGGGCCTTTGGTGCCGTGGAGTGTCTGCAAGATCGTTTCTGCATTCATCATGGCGTGGTGAGTGCATATGGACGACCCGTCTACTGTCTGGTCTGTTTTTAAACAGGCCTGTTTGGTCCTTTTCTTACAATAACCAGCCTGCTATTTTTATTCCTTGCAGAACGTTTCACTTTCTGTCAATGACATAGTGGCTTGCTGTGGGTTTCTGTGTGGCGATGGTTGTGATGGAGGATATCCTATCTTCGCATGGCAATACTTCGTCGAGAACGGTGTTGTTACTGACGAGGTATAGCTAACTCTCTACTTCCTACCATTTCCGTGTCCTGATGATCCTAGAGCAATCCTACTATTACTATTTGATTCTGTTATATTATGAATCACTTCTCTGAGTTCTAAGTTCTAACTACAACAGTGGGTATTACTGAATCTGTCTTAACAATATAACCCCCCTGCAAAAAAAAATCAATATAATGGAAATTGGATGGTACATTAATTATTAATAATATTTCGCTCCATAAATGAAATTGGTCTATTTGTGAATACAGTTTTAACAGCTCAGTTAGTGACTGTATCATTTGGCGCTAAATGCTAACAGTGTATATTTGAACCCGAAAATCAGGGAGTAGTAGGACATATTGTGCTAGTGTGTCCTCAGTACACAAAACTACAATACAAATGGCTCTGTTCCAAGTTCTGGAAAATACGTTGTAGCTTAGCATACAACATGAAGTAGAAGAATCGTCATACTTTCTGCATGATCTTCAGGAAAGATCCTTTGGAAAATACAGAAAACCTAGCTGAAACTAGCTGCACGTCTTTATCTGGCTAGATTTTTTTTGTTGCATTTTTTCTTTTCTGTTCCTAACTATGTATTGTTTTCATATCATTTTTTTTTGTTTAACTAGGCTCTCCCCTCATGTTTCTTGTAAAAAAGATTCAGCTCATCATACCACTCATACTTGTACATTGTCTTGCAGTGTGATCCATTCTTTGATCAGGTTGGCTGCCAGCATCCTGGATGCGAACCTGCTTATCCTACACCTGTGTGTGAAAAGAAATGCAAGGTGCAGAACCAAGTTTGGGAGGAAAAGAAACATTTCAGTGTCGATGCATACCAAGTAAACTCTGATCCACATGACATCATGGCAGAGGTCTACAAGAATGGCCCTGTAGAAGTTTCTTTCATAATTTATGAGGTAACTTCGATTCAGTATTTGATGTTTGACATGTGTTTTGCCAAGGCTGTCAAAATGAGTCAAAATTTCTGATAGTACTTTGAAATGTACAAACATAATATAAACAAAACTTTGAAAAGCTTTAAGTCTGAATAAAACCGTGGAAAGAACATGGCAGTAGGAGAAACGGAAACAAAAACATACATACTCTTGTTAGCATAGTGAAATATGAAATACAATTATTATCTTTGAAGCTTTGAATTCGGTCAACAACTCATATGCTTTATGATTGTATAATAAGACTACAGAAGTACAGATTCTATCATCAAAGGTGAAGAAGATTTTTGTTACTTTCAGTGCTGATTTAATTCTGCAATTTGCTGCAGGACTTTGCACACTACAAGTCAGGTGTTTACAAGCAAATCACAGGTAGGATGGTGGGAGGTCATGCCGCCAAATTGATTGGATGGGGAACAAGTGATGCTGGCGAGGATTACTGGGTATCTTGTTAATTCTCTATTTTACACTATTTATCAAACAATGATCAAGACTTGACGTCTTTCATTTTGTCTTCTGCTTCTCAGCTTCTTGCAAATCAGTGGAACAGAGGATGGGGCGAAGTGAGTGTGACAAACACCCTGTATTGTTTGGCTAATTAACAAGTTTTGGTAGGATCATGTGTTTGGTTAATTAACAAGTTTTGGTTTGTGATGCATTGTAGGACGGGTACTTCAAGGTCATAAGGGGCATGAATGAATGTGGCATTGAAGGAGATGTTAATGCCGGTATGCCCTCGACAAAGAACATCGCGGGTAGCGCCTTTGCAATCTGAAGTCTGAGCGGCGCCTTTCCTCCGTTGTAGTTGGAATTAGGGATTTTCCTGTCAAATTAAGACCCTCTTTGATTCAACGAATTTTCATAGGACTAGCAAATATGTCCATGTGTTGCAACGTGAGAAAAACAATTAGATTATGCCAGATGAGATAAGGACTTTTAAAATGTCATTTCATAAACTACGTCTGAATAATGTCATTATGAGACAAGGGACTTTTAAAAAGTCATTTCAAAAACTGAAAATGTGATGGTCTCATCATGACTTGTTTTCCTAAGGCGCCACAACGATTTTTTGTTGGCTAAGCAAACTACATTGATGGACCTTACTTGAGCTAGACTGATGAATGATATGCTTCGCGTCGACCTGGCATCACGGCGTTTTCCATGACCAGTAAAACTATAGTACCAAAATAAATATAGCTATCTATGGAGACAAATTAGACATTTAGTCGTTTTCATATAGCTTACAAAAATTAACCCATAGGAAGTTGTCAATTTTTTTGGGGTCCCTGCGCTGTGTAGACCACAAAATTTTTTTTTTTCCGGACGCACGATAGACTAATAAGATAATAAAACGACCTCTAAAGATCCCCTAAAAGAACTCTATGTAAGTGATGGTTTCTTTTGCTTGTTATTTACGGATCTGTTTGATTTTTTATGAACATTTTCTAAAATTGCATGGACATTATTTCCAAATTCCCGAATATGTTTTGAATATACATCTCTGAATTCAAGAACATTTTATGATTTCTAAAAAAAATCTAAAACTCACAACTTTTTGAAATTTGGAATTTTTGAAAATCTTGAATTAATTTAAAGAAGAAAATAAAAAATAATAATAAGAAAGAAAGGCAAAAAAGAAATAAAAAAATAGGGGGCATCACGCCTCTCAGACATGGGCCGGCCCATAGGTATGCATGGCGGAGGAGGTCCGCTTGCATTAAGAAAGAAAAGAAGAAAAAAAAGGTGGATCCTAGGATCAAATCCGGGTCTCTGACATGAAACACTGAGGTCTTGGCCACTACATTACTACTCTGCTTGTGATGTATGAGGATAACAGTAACACTATATAAGAATCAAAGCCCAAGGCGACTTCGGGAAAAAAATGTCGAGTCGTTTTAGTGGGTAATTTATAGAAACTTCGGGGGTAGTATTTAGACGGATGAACAAAATCAGTAGTCTCTTTATTATTAGGTAGAGATTAAAATTCTTAGGAATTTTTCTATGTAGGCCATTTGATTAGTACGATTGAATCCTTTAGGAATTTTTCCTAAAGAATCATCTGTACCACATTTCATAGGACATCCAACATCCACTCATTTTGTTTGAATAAGAACCTTTGTTTTTTCTATAATCCAATCAAAAAACTCAAATCATGTAGGGTTTGAAAGAGTGAATTTTATTGACTCAAAATGAATCATCAAGTGGATATAGACATAATGGGCACACACCCGATCTCTGCACAACTCCTATGCACACAACCAACATATATAAAAACATGCTCGTAATCAACAAAGTCATATAAGATCAAAACTATGCCTAAGAGAGAGAAAAAACGATCAAAACATCGATTGACAAACTATAATAATGACAATATCTGCACCAACTATCTCTTGACACTGCTACCTCTTGAGCATGCGTTGGTTTTCCCTTGAAGAGGAAAGGGTGATGTAGCAAAGTAGTGTAAGTATTTCTCTTAGTTTTCGAGAACCAAGGTATCAATCCAGTAGGAGACTACACGCAAGTCACCTAGTACCTGCACAAATAATCAAGAACCTTGCAACCAACGCGATAAAGGGGTTGTCAATCCCTTCACGACCACTTGCAAAAGTGAGATGTGATAAAGATAATAAGATACATATTTTTGGTATTTTTGTTGTATAGATTGAAAAGTAAAGATTGCAAAATAAATAGTAAACTAGAATTGTAGATCGGAAACTTATATGATGTAAAGTAGACCCGGGGGCCATAGGTTTCACTAGTGGCTTCTCTCAAGATAGCATATATTACGGTGGGTGAACAAATTACTGCCGAGCAATTGATAGAAAAGCGCATAGTTATGAGAATATCTAGGCATGATCATGAACATAGGCATCACGTCCGTGTCAAGTAGACCGAAACGATTCTGCATCTACTACTATTATTCCACACATCGCCCGCTATCCAGCATGCATCTAGAGTATCAAGTTTATAAGAATAGAGTAACACATTAGGCAAGATGACATGATGTAGAGGGATAAACTCAAGCAATATGATATAAACCCAATCTTTTTATCCTCGATGGCAACAATACAATACGTGTCGGTTCCTTTCTGTCACTGGGATCGAGCACCGCAAGATTGAACCCAAAGCTAAGCACTTCTCCCATTGCAAGAAAGATCAATATAGTAGGCCAAACCAAACTGATAATTCGAAGAGACGTGCAAAGATATCAAATCATGCATATAAGAATTCAGAGAAGAATCAAATATTGTTCATAGATAATCTTGGTCATAAACCCACAACTCATCGGATCTCGACAAACACACCGCAAAAAGGATTACATTGAATAGATCTCCAAGAACATCAAGGAGAACTTTGTATTGAGAACCAAAGAGAGAGAAGAAGACATCTAGCTAATAACTATGGACCCGAAGGTTTGTGGTAAACTACTCACACATCATCGGAGAGGCTATGGTGTTGATGTAGAATCCCTCCGTGATCGAATCCCCCTCCAGCAGATCGCCGGAAAAGGTCCCCAGATGGGATCTCACGGGTACAGAAGGTTGTGGCGGTGGAAAAGTGGTTTCTGGCTCCCCTGGAAGTTTTTAGGGTATAAGAGTATATATAGGCGAAAGAAGTAGGTCGGTAGAGCTTCGTGGGGCCCACGAGGGTGGGAGGCGCGCCTCCCTACCTCGTGGTCGCCTCATTGCTTCCTTGACCTTCACACCAAGTCTCCTGAATTGCGTTTGTTCCAAAAAAAGATCCTCGCGAAGGTTTCGTTCCGTTTGGATTCTGTTTGATATTCCTTTTCTGTGAAACACTGAAATAGGCAAAAAAACAACAATTTGCACTGGGCCTTCGGTTAATAGGTTAGTCCCAGAAATAATATAATACTGCATATTAAAGCCCATTAAACATCCAAAACAGATAATATAATAGCATGGAACAATCAAAAATTATAGATACGTTGGAGACGTATCAAGCATCCCCAAGCTTAATTCCTGCTCGTCCTCGAGTAGGTAAATGATAAAAACAGAATTTTTGATGTGGAATGCTACCTAACATAATTCTCAATGTAATTCTCTTTATTGTGGCATGAATATTCAGATCCGAAAGATTCAAGACAAAAGTTTAATATTAAAATGAAAACAATAATACTTCAAGCATACTAACCAAGCAATTATGTCTTCTCAAAATAACATGGCCAAAGAAAGCTATCCCTACAAAATAGTCTGGCTATGCTCTATCTTCATCACATAAAATATTTAAATCATGCACAACCCCGATGACAAGTCAAGCAATTGTTTCATACTTTTGATGTTCTCAAACTTTTTCAATCTTCATGCAATACATGAGCGTGAGCCATAGATATAGCACTATAGGTGGAATAGAATGATGGTTGTGGAGAAGACAAAAAGGAGAAGATAGTCTCATATCAACTAGGCTTATCAACGGGCTATGGAGATGCCCATCAATAGATATCAATGTGAGTGAGTAGGGATTGCCATGTGATAACCCACAAGTATAGGGGATCGCAACAACTTTAAAGGTAGAGTATTCAACCCAAATTTATTGATTCGACACAAGGAGAGCCAAAGAATATTCTCAAGTATTAGCAGCTGAGTTGTCAATTCAACCACACCTGGAAACTTAGTATCTGCAGCAAAGTGTTTAGTAGCAAAGTAATATGATAGTGATGATAACGGTAACTGTTGGAAATATGCCCTAGAGGCAATAATAAATTAGTTATTATTATATTTCCTTGTTCATGATAATCGTTTATTATCCATGCTAGAATTGTATTGATAGGAAACTCAGATACATGTGTGGATACATAGACAACACCATGTCCCTAGTAAGCCTCTAGTTGACTAGCTCGTTGATCAATAGATGGTTACGGTTTCCTGACCATAGACATTGGATGTCATTGATGACGGGATCACATCATTAGGAGAATGATGTGATGGACAAGACCCAATCCTAAGCCTAGCACAAGATCGTGTAGTTCGTATGCTAAAGCTTTTCTAATGTCAAGTATCATTTCCTTAGACCATGAGATTGTGCAACTCCCGGATACCGTAGGAATGCTTTGGGTGTACCAAACGTCACAACGTAACTGGGTGGCTATAAAGGTGCACTGCGGGTATCTCCGAAAGTGTCTGTTGGGTTGGCACGAATCGAGACTGGGATTTGTCACTCCGTGTAACAGAGAGGTATCTCTGGGCCCACTCGGTAGGACATCATCATAATGTGCACAATGTGACCAAGGAGTTGATCACGGGATGATGTGTTACGGAACGAGTAAAGAGACTTGCCGGTAAAGAGACTGAACAAGGTATCGGGATACCGACGATCGAATCTCGGGCAAGTACTATACCGGTAGACAAAGGGAATTGTATACGGGATTGATTGAATCCTTGACATCATGGTTCATCCGATGAGATCATCGTGGAGCATGTGGGAGCCAACATGGGTATCCAGATCCCGCTGTTGGTTATTGACCGGAGAGTTGTCTCGGTCATGTCTGCATGATTCCCGAACCCGTAGGGTCTACACACTTAAGGTTCGATGACGCTAGGGTTATTAGGAAGACTTGTATGTGATTACCGAAAGTTGTTCGGAGTCCCGGATGAGATCCCGGACGTCACGAGGAGTTCCGGAATGGTCCGGAGGTAAAGATTTATATATGGAAAGTTGTTGTTCGGGTTCCAAGAAAAGTTTGGTTTTTTCCGATATTGTACCGGGAAGCTTCCGGAAGGTTCTGGAGGATTCCGGAGGGGTCCGGAGGTCCAGAAAATGTTCCACCACGTCCAACACAGCAGCATGGGCTGTAGGGGGGCTCCTTAGCCTTACTGGGCTAGGGGCACTAGCCCCCCCAAGGCCCATGCGCATGGGAGAGGGGAAACCCTAAGGGGGAGGGCCTCCACTTGACTTGGGAGGCACTCCTCCCCCCTTGGCCGCCGCCCCCAACCCTAGATGGGATCTAGGGTGGCCGGCCCCCTCTCTCCCCACCTATAAATAGTGGAGGAGTGGGAGGGCAGCCACACCCTTGCACCTGGCGCAGCCCCTCCCCTCCAATACCTCTCCTCCTCCGCGTGAGCTTGGCGAAGCCCTGCCGGAGAACTACCACTCCATCACCACCACGCCGTCGTGCTGCTGTTGGACTCTCTTCCTCAACCTCTCCCTCCTCCTTGCTGGATCAAGGCGCGGGAGACGTCTCCATTCCGTACGTGTGTTGAACGCGGAGGTGCTGTACGTTCGGCGCTAGGATCATCGGTGATTTCGATCACGACGAGTACGACTCCATCAACCCCGTTCTCTTGAACGCTTCCGCTTAGCGATCTTCAAGGGTATGAAGATGCACTCCCTCTCTCTCGTTGCTAGATGACTCCATAGATTGATCTTGGTGATGTGTAGAAAATTTTAAATTTCTGCTACGTTCCCCAACAGTGGCATCATGAGCTAGGTCTATGCGTAGATTCTATGCACGAGTAGAACACAAAGTAGTTGTGGGCGATGATTTGTTCAATTTGCTTGCCGTTACTAGTCTTATCTTGATTCGGCGGCATTGTGGGATGAAGCGGCCCGGACCGACCTTACACGTACTCTTACATGAGACAGGTTCCACCAACTGACATGCACTAGTTGCATAAGGTGGCTAGCGGGTGTCTGTCTCTCCCACTTTAGTTGGATCGGATTCGATGAAAAGGGTCCTTATGAAGGGTAAATATAAATTGGCATATCACCGTTGTGGTTTTGCGTAGGTAAGAAACATTCTTGCTAGAAACCCATAGCAGCCACGTAAAAACTTGCAACAACAATTAGAGGACGTCTAACTTGTTTTTGTAGCATATGCCATGTGATGTGATATGGCCAAAAGGATGTGATGAATGATATATGTGATGTATGAGATTGATCATGTTCTTGTAATAGGAATCACGACTTGCATGTCGATGAGTATGACAACCGGCAGGAGCCATAGGAGTTGTCTTAATTTATTTATGACCTACGTGTCAACTTATACGTCATGTAATTACTTTACTTTATTGCTAACCGTTAGCCATAGTAGTAGAAGTAATAGTTGACGAGACAACTTCATGAAGACACGATGATGGAGATCATGATGATGGAGATCATGATGATGGAGATCATGATGATGGAGATCATGGTGTCATGCCGGTGGCGACGATGATCATGGCGCCCCGAAGATGGATATCAAAAGGAGCAAAATGATATTGGCCATATCATGTCACTATTTGATTGCATGTGATGTTTATCATGTTTTACATCTTATTTGCTTAGAACGACGGTAGCATAAATAAGATGATCCCTCACCATAATTTCAAGAAAGTGTTCCCCCTAACTGTGCACCGTTGCTAAGGACCGTTGTTCCGAAGCACCACGTGATGATCGAGTGTGATAGGTTCTAACGTTCGCATACAACGGGTGTAAGCCAGATTTACACACGCAATACACTTAGGTTGACTTGACGAGCCTAGCATGTACAGACATGGCCTCGGAACACGGAAGACCGAAAGGTCGAACACGAGTCATATAGAAGATACGATCAACATGAAGATGTTCACCGATGATGACTAGTCCGTCTCACGTGATGATCGGACACGGCCTAGTTGACTCAGATCATGTATCACTTAGATGACTAGAGGGATGTCTATCTAAGTGGGAGTTCATTGAATAATTTGATTAGATGAACTTAATTATCATGAACATAGTCAAAAGGTCTTTGCAAATTATGTCGTAGCTCACGCTTTGGTTCTACTGTTTTAGATATGTTCCTAGAGAAAATTTAGTTGAGAGTTGACAGTAGCAATTATGCGGACTGGGTCCGTGAACTAAGTATTGTCCTCATTGCTGCACAGAAGGGCTATGTCCTTGATGCACCGCTCAGTGCGTTGAATCTCGAGCATCGTCTGTACATGTTGGGAAACGTCTGACATACACGTTTTGATGACTACGTGATAGTTCAGTGCGTAATGCTAACGGTTTAGAATTGTGCCACCAAAGACGTTTTTGAAATGTCGTAGAACATATGAGATGTTCCAAAGACTGAAATTGGAATTTCAGACTAGTGCCCACGTCAAGAGGTATGAGACCTCTGACAAGTTTCTTAAGCCTGCAAACTAAGGGAGAAAAACTCAATCGTTGAGCATGTGCTCAGATTGTTTGAGTATTGCAATCGCTTGAATCGAGTGGGAGTTAATCTTCCAGATGAGATAGTGATAGTTCTCCATAGTCACTGCCACCAAGCTATTAGAGCTTAGTGATGAACTATAACATATCAGGGATAGACATGATGATCCTTGAGCAATTCGCGATGTTTGACACCGTGAAAGTAGAAATCAAGTAGGAGCATCAATTGTTGATGGTTAGTAAAACCACTAGTTTCAAGAAGGGCAAGGGAAAGAAGGGATACTTCATGAGATGGCAAATCAGTTGCTGCTCTAGTGAATAAACCCAAGGTTGAACCAAACCCAAGAATAAGTGCTTCTATAATGAGGGTAACGGTCACTGAAGCAGAACTACCCTAGATACTTGGTAGATGAGAAGGTTGGCAAGGTCGACAGAAGTATTTTGGATATACATCATATTATTGTGTACTTTACTAGTACTCCTAGTAGCACTAGGGTAATAAATACCGATTCGGTTGCTAAGTGTTAGTAACTCGAAATAAAAGGCTGCGGAGACTAGCTAAAGGTGAGATGACGATATGTTGGAAGTGTTTCCAAGGTTGATGTGATCAAACATTGCACGCTCCCTCTACCATCAAGATTGGTGTTAAACCTAAATAATTGTTATTTGGTGTTTGCGTTGAGCATAGACATGATTGGATTATGTTTATCGCCATATGGTTATTCATTTAAGGAGAATGATGGTTACTCTGTTTACTTGAATAATACCTTCAATGGTCTTGCACCTAAAATAAATGGTTTATTGAATCTCGATCATAGTGATACACATGTTCATGCCAAAAGATATAAGATAGTAATGATAGTACCACATACTTGTGGCACTACCATCGGAGTCATGATGGTATAAAACGCATGAAGAAGCTCCACGTTGATGGATCTTTGGACTCACTCATTTTTGAAAAGATTGAGACATGCAAACCATGTCTATTGGTAGATATGCATGAAGAAACTCCATGCAGATGGATCATTTGGACTCACTTGATTTTGAATCACTTGAGACATGCAAATCATACCACATGGGCAAGATGACTGAAAGGCCTCGTTTTCAGTAAGATGGAAAAAGAAAGCAACTTGTTTGAAGTAATACATTTTGATGTGTGTAGTCCAATGAGTGTTGAGGCACGTAGTGGATATCGTTATGTTCTTACTTCACAGATGATTTGAGTAGATGCTAAGTATGTTTACTTGATGAAACACAAGTCTGAATTATTGAAAGGTTCAAGTAATTTCAGAGTGAAGTTGAAGATCGTCGTGACAGGATGATGAAATGTCTATGATATGATCATAGAGATGAATATATGAGTTACGAGTTTGGCACATAATTAAGACATTGTGGAAATTGTTTCACAACTAATACTTCCTGGAACAGCATGGTGTGATGGTGTGTCCGAACATCGTAACTGCACCCTATTGGATATGGTGCATACCATGATGTCTCTTATCGAATTACCACTATCGTTTATGGGTTAGGCATTAGAGACAACCGCACTCACTTTAAATAGGGCACCACACAATTATGTTGAGACGAGACCGTATGAACTATGGTTTAGAGAAACCTAAGTTGTCGTTTCTTAAAAGTTTGGGGTGCGCCGCTTATGTGAAAAGGTTTCAGGCTGATAAGATCGAACCCAAAGCGGATAAATGCATCTTCATAGAATACCCAAAAATAGTTGGGTGTACCTCCTATTTCAGATCCGGAAGCAAGAGTGATTGTTTCTAGAAACGGGTCCTTTCTCGAGGAAAAGTTTCTCTCGAAAGAATTGAGTGGGAGGATGGTGGAGACTTGATGAGGTTATTGAACCATCACTTCAACTAGTGTGTAGCAGGGCACAGGAAGTTGTTCCTATGGCACCTACACCAATTGAAGTGGAAGCTTATGATAGTAATCACATAACTTCGGATCAAGTCACTACCAAACCTCATAGGTTGACAAGGATGTGTACTACTTCAGAGTGGTACGTAATCCTGTCTTGGAAGTCATGTTGCTAGACAACAATGAACCTACGAGCTATGGAGAAGCGATGGTAGGCCCGGATTCTGACGAATGGCTTGAGGCCATAAAATCTGAGAGAGGATCCATGTATAAAACAAAGTATAGACTTTGAAAGAACTACTTGATGGTTGTAAGGCTGTTGGGTGCAGATGGATTTTAAAAGGAAGACGGACAATGATGGTAAGTGTCACCATTAAGAAAGCTCGACTTGTCGTTAAGATGTTTTCCGACAAGTTCAAGGAGTTGACTACGATGAGACTTTCTCACTCGTAGCGATGCTAAGAGTCTGTTGGAATTATGTTAGCAGTTACTGCATTATTTATGAAACTTGCAGATAGGATGTCAAAACATTGTTTCCTCGACGTTTTTCCTGAGGAAAGGTTGTATGTGATACATCCAGAAGGTTTTGTCAATCCTGAAAGATGCTAACAAGTATGCAAAGCTCCAGCAACCCTTCTAAGGACTGGAGTAAGCATCTCGGAGTTGGAATGTACGCTTTGATGAGATGATCAAAGATTTTGGGTTTATACAAAGTTTATGAGTAACTTGTATTTCCAAAGAAGTGAGTGGGAGCACTATAGAATTTCTGATGAGTATATGTTGTTGATCAGAAATGATGTAGAGTTTCTGGAAAGCACATAGGGTTATTTGAAAAGTGTTTTTGAATGGAAAACCTGGATTAAGCTACTTGAACATTGAGCATCAAGATCTATAAGGATAGATCAAAATCGCTTAATAGTACTTTCAAATGAACACATACCATGAATTTTTTTTGAAGGAGTTCAAAAATAGATCGGCAAAGAAGGAGTTCTTGGCTGTGTTATAAGGTATGAGCATTGAATAAAACTCAAGACCTGACCACGGCAGAATAGAGAGAAAGGACGAAGGTCGTCCCCTATGCTTTGGACGTAGACTCTAAAGTATGCTATGTTGTGTACCGCACCTGAAGTGTGCCAACCCATGAGTCAGTCAAGGGGTACAAGTGTGATCTAGGAATGGATCACAGGACAACGGTCAAGGTTATCCTTAGTAACTAGTGGACTAAGGAATTTTCTCGATTATGGAGGTGGTAAAAGAGTTCGTCGTAAAGGGTTACGTCGATGCAAACTTTGACACTAATCCAGATGACTCTGAGTAGTAAACCGGATTCGTATAGTAGAACAGTTATTTGGAATAGCTCCAAGTAGCGCGTGGTAGCTGCATCTACAAGATGACATAGAGATTTGTAAAGCACACATGGATCTGAAAGGTTCAGACTCATTGACTAATAAACCTCTCTCACAAGCAAGATATGAACAAACCCCATGGGTGTTGGATTCATTGCAATCACATAGTGATGTGAACTAGATTATTGACTCTAGTGCAAGTGGGAGACTATTCGAAATATGCCCTAGAGGCAATAATAAATTAGTTATTATTATATTTCCTTGTTCATGATAATCGTTTATTATCCATGCTAGAATTTATTGATAGGAAACTCAGATACATGTGTGGATACATAGACAACACCATGTCCCTAGTAAGCCTCTAGTTGACTAGCTCGTTGATCAATAGATGGTTACGGTTTCCTGACCATGGACATTGGATGTCGTTGATGATGGGATCACATCATTAGGAGAATGATGTGATGGACAAGACCCAATCCTAAGCCTAGCACAAGATCGTGTAGTTCGTATGCTAAAGCTTTTCTAATGTCAAGTATCATTTCCTTAGACCATGAGATTGTGCAACTCCCGGATACCGTAGGAATGCTTTGGGTGTACCAAACGTCACAACGTAACTGGGTGGCTATAAAGGTGCACTGCGGGTATCTCCGAAAGTGTCTGTTGGGTTGGCACGAATCGAGGCTGGGATTTGTCACTCCGTGTAACAGAGAGGTATCTCTGGGCCCACTCGGTAGGACATCATCATAATGTGCACAATGTGACCAAGGAGTTTATCACGGGATGATGTGTTACGGAACGAGTAAAGAGACTTGCCGGTAACGAGATTGAACAAGGTATCGGGATACCGACGATCGAATCTCGGGCAAGTACTATACCGGTAGACAAAGGGAATTGTATACGGGGTTGATTGAATCCTTGACATCGTGGTTCATCCGATGAGATCATCGTGGAGCATGTGGGAGCCAACATGGGTATCCAGATCCCGCTGTTGGTTATTAACCGGAGAGTTGTCTCGGTCATGTCTGCATGATTCCCGAACCCGTAGGGTCTACACACTTAAGGTTCGATGACGCTAGGGTTATTAGGAAGACTTGTATGTGATTACCGAATGTTGTTCGGAGTCCTAGATGAGATCCCGGATGTCATGAGGAGTTCCGGAATGGTCCGGAGGTAAAGATTTATATATGGAAAGTTGTTATTCGGGTTCTAGGAAAAGTTCGGTTTTTCCGGAATTGTACCGGGAAGCTTCCGGAGGATTCCGGAGGGGTCTGGAGGTCCGAAAAATGTTCCACCACGTCCAACACAGCAGCATGGGCTGTAGGGGGGCTCCCTAGCCTTAATGGGCCAGGGGCACCAGCCCCCCAAGGCCCATGCACATGGGAGAGGGGAAACCCTAAGGGGGAGGGCCTCCACTTGACTTGGGAGGCACTCCTCCCCCCTTGGCCACCGCCCCCAACCCTAGATGGGATCTAGGGGGGCCGTCCCCCTCTCTCCCCACCTATAAATAATGGAGGAGTGGGAGGGCGGCCACACCCTTGCACCTGGCGCAGCCCCTCCCCTCCAATACCTCTCCTCCTCCGCGTGAGCTTGGCGAAGCCCTGCCGGAGAACTACCACTCCATCACCACCATGCCGTCGTGCTGCTGTTGGACTCTCTTCCTCAACCTCTCCCTCCTCCTTGCTGGATCAAGGCGCGGGAGACGTCTCCATTCCGTACGTGTGTTGAACGCGGAGGTGCCGTACGTTCGGCGCTAGGATCATCGGTGATTTGGATCACGACGAGTACGACTCCATCAACCCCGTTCTCTTGAACGCTTCCGCTTAGCAATCTTCAAGGGTATGAAGATGCACTCCCTCTCTCTCGTTGGTAGATGACTCCATAGATTGATCTTGGTGATGCGTAGAAAATTTTAAATTTCTGCTACGTTCCCCAACAGTGGCATCATGAGCTAGGTCTATGCGTAGATTCTATGCACGAGTAGAACACAAAGTAGTTGTGGGCGATGATTTGTTCAATTTGCTTGCTGTTACTAGTCTTATCTTGATTCGGCGGCATTGTGGGATGAAGCGGCCCGGACCGACCTTACACATACTCTTACGTGAGACAGGTTCCACCGACTGACATGCACTAGTTGCATAAGGTGGCTAGCGGGTGTCTGTCTCTCCCACTTTAGTTGGATCGGATTCGATGAAAAGGGTCCTTATGAAGAGTAAATAGAAATTGGCATATCACCGTTGTGGTTTTGCGTACGTAAGAAACGTTCTTGCTAGAAACCCATAGCAGCCACGTAAAAACTTGCAACAACAACTAGAGGACGTCTAACTTGTCTTTGCAGCATATGCCGTGTGATGTGATATGGCCAAAAGGATGTGATGAATGATATATGTGATGTATGAGATTGATCATGTTCTTGTAATAGGAATCACGACTTGTATGTCGATGAGTATGACAACCGGCAGGAGCCATAGGAGTTGTCTTAATTTATTTATGACCTGCGTGTCAACTTATACGTCATGTAATTACTTTACTTTATCGCTAACCGTTAGCCATAGTAGTAGAAGTAATAGTTGACAAGACAACTTCATGAAGACACGATGATGGAGATCATGATGATGGAGATCATGGTGTCATGCCGGTGACGACGATGATCATGGCGCCCCGAAGATGGAGATCAAAAGGAGCAAAATGATATTGGCCATATAATGTCACTATTTGATTGCATGTGATGTTTATCATGTTTTTCATCTTATTTGCTTAGAACGACGGTAGCATAAATAAGATGATCCCTCACCATAATTTCAAGAAAGTGTCCCCCCTAACTGTGCACCGTTGCTAAGGTCCGTTGTTCCGAAGCACCACGTGATGATCAGGTGTGATAGGTTCTAATGTTCACATACAACGGGTGTAAGCCAGATTTACACATGCAATACACTTAGGTTGACTTGACGAGCCTAGCATGTACAGACATGGCCTCGGAACACGGAAGACCGAAAGTCGAACATGAGTCATATAGAAGATACGATCAACATGAAGATGTTCACCGATGATGACTAGTCCGTCTCACATGATGATCGGACACGGCCTAGTTGACTCGGATCATGTATCACTTAGATGGCTAGAGGGATGTCTATCTAAGTGGGAGTTCATTGAATAATTTGATTAGATGAACTTAATTATCATGAACATAGTCAAAAGATCTTTGCAAATTATGTCGTAGCTCACGCTTCGGTTGTACTATTTTAGATATGTTCCTAGAGAAAATTTAGTTGAGAGTTGACAGTAGCAATTATGTGGACTGGGTCCGTGAACTGAGGATTGTCCTCATTGCTGCACAGAAGGGCTATGTCCTTCATGCACCGCTCAGTGCGATGAACCTCGAGCGTCGTCTGTAGATGTTGGGAAACATCTGACATACATGTTTTGATGACTACGTGATAGTTCAGTGCGTAATGCTAACGCTTTAGAATTGTGGCACCAAAGACGTTTTTGAAACGTCGCAGAACATATGAGATGTTCCAAAGACTGAAATTGGAATTTCAGACTAGTGCCCACGTCAAGAGGTATGAGACCTATGACAAGTTTCTTAAGCCTGCAAACTAAGGGAGAAAAACTCAATCGTTGAGCATGTGCTTAGATTGTCTGAGTATTGCAATCGCTTGAATCGAGTGGGAGTTAATCTTCCAGATGAGATAGTGATAGTTCTCCATAGTCACTGCCACCAAGCTATTAGAGCTTAGTGATGAACTATAACATATCATGGATAGACATGATGATCCTTGAGCAATTTGCGATGTTTGACACCGTGAAAGTAGAAATCAAGTAGGAGCATCAGTTGTTGATGGTTAGTAAAACCACTAGTTTCAAGAAGGGCAAGGGAAAGAAGGGATACTTCATGAGACGGCAAATCAGTTACTGCTCTAGTGAAGAAACCCAAGGTTGAACCAAACCCGAGACTAAGTGCTTCTATAATGAGGGGAACGGTCACTGAAGCAGAACTACCCTAGATACTTGTTAGATGAGAAGGCTGGCAAGGTCGATAGAAGTATTTTGGATATACGTCATATTATCGTGTACTTTACTAGTACTCTTAGTTGCACCAGGGTAATAAATACTGGTTCGGTTGCTAAGTGTTAGTAACTCGAAATAAAAGGCTACGGAGACTAGCTAAAGGTGAGATGACGATATGTTGGAAGTGTTTCCAAGGTTGATGTGATCAAACATCGCACGCTCCCTCTACCATCGAGATTGGTGTTAAACCTAAATAATTGTTATTTGGTGTTTGCATTGAGCATAGACATGATTGG
Organism: Triticum dicoccoides; assembly: GCF_002162155.2. Classification (NCBI taxonomy): domain Eukaryota; kingdom Viridiplantae; phylum Streptophyta; class Magnoliopsida; order Poales; family Poaceae; genus Triticum; species Triticum dicoccoides. The sequence continues at coordinate 563,416,145 of NC_041386.1, forward strand.
ATTATGTTTATCGCCATATGGTTATTCATTTAAGGAGAATGATGGTTACTCTGTTTACTTGAATAATACCTTCAATGGTCTTGCACCTAAAATAAATGGTTTATTGAATCTCGATCATAGTGATACACATGTTCATGCCAAAAGATATAAGATAGTAATGATAGTACCATATACTTGTGGCACTGCCATTTGAGTCATGATGGTATAAAACGCATGAAGAAGCTCCACGTTGATGGATCTTTGGACTCACTCGTTTTTGAAAAGATTGAGACATGCGAACCATGTCTATTGGTAGATATGCATGAAGAAACTCCATGCAGATGGATCATTTGGATTCACTTGATTTTGAATCACTTGAGACATGCAAATCATACCACATGGGCAAGATGACTGAAAGGCCTCGTTTTCAGTAAGATGGAACAAGAAAGCAACTGGTTGGAAGTAATACATTTTGATGTGTGCAGTCCAATGAGTGCTGAGGCACGCAGTGGATATCGTTATGTTCTTACTTCACAGATGATTTGAGTAGATGCTAAGTATGTTTACTTGATGAAACACAAGTCTGAATTATTGAAAGGTTCAAGTAATTTCAGAGTGAAGTTGAAGATTGTCGTGACAAGATGATGAAATGTCTATGATATAATCATAAAGATGAATATCTGAGTTATGATTTTGGCACATAATTAAGACATTGTGGAAATTGTTTCACAACTAATATCTGAGGTGCCGTCCGTTCGGCGCTAGGATCATCGGTGATTTGGATCATGACGAGTACGAATCCATCAACCCCATTCTCTTGAACGCTTCCGCTTAGCAATCTTCAAGGGTATGAAGATGCACTCCCTCTCTCTCGTTGCTACATGACTCCATAGATTGATCTTGGTGATGCGTAGAAAATTTTAAATTTCTGCTACGTTCCCCAGCAGTAACAACAAAGTAACGAAAGCATAGCAACGGGAAAGTAAATAAGCATAAACCAGTATATGGAAAGCTCGTAGGCATCGGATCAGTGATGGATAATTATGCCGGATGCGGTTCATCATGTAACAGTCATGACTTCGGGTGACACAAAACTAGCTCCAGTTCATTGATATAATGTAGGCATGTATTCCGAATATAGTCATACATGCTTATGGAAAAGAACTTGCATGACATCTTTTCTCCTACCCTCCCGTGGCAGCGGGGTCCTTACGGAAACTAAGGGATATTAAGGCCTCCTTTTAATAGAGAACGGAACGAAGCATTAACACATAGTGAATACATGAACTCCTCAAACTACGGTCATTGATACGTCTCCATCGTATCTATAATTTTTGATTGTTCCATGCCAATATTATTCAACTTCCATATACTTTTTGGCAACTTTTTATATTATTTTTGGGACTAACATATTGATCCAGTGCCCAGTGTCAGTTCCTGTCTATTGCATGTTTTTGGTTTTGCAGAATATCCATATCAAACGGAGTACAAACGGGATAAAAACGGACGAAGCTTATTTTTGGAAAATATGGAAAATTCGGAAGGAAAATCAACGCGAACCAGTGCCCGAGGTGGTCACGAGGCAGGGGGCGCCCCCCCTTAGGGCGCGCCCCTACCCTCGTGAGCCCACCGTAAGGCGGTTGCCGCAAGAAAGATAATATTCGGAAAAAAAATCACGGTGAAGGTTTCAGGCCAATCGGAGTTACGGATCTCCATATATATACGAAACGGTGAAACAGAGCCAGAACGCAGAACCAGAGAGAAACAGAGAGATAGATCCAATCTCGGAGGGGCTCTCGCCCCTCCCACGCCATGGAGGCCAAGGACCAGAGGGGAAACCCTTCTCCCATCTAGGGAGGAGGTCAAGGAAGAAGAAGACGAAGGGGCCCCCTCTCCCCTTCTCTTCCGGTGGCGCCAGAACGCAGCCGCGGCCATCATCATCATCACCGCGATCTACACCAACACCTCCGCCATCTTCACCAACATCTCCATCACCTTCCCCCCTCTATCTACAGCGGTCCACTCTCCCGCAACCCGCTGTACCATCTACTTGAACATGGTGCTTTATGCTTCATATTATTATCCAATGATGTGTTTCCATCCTATGATGTCTGAGTAGATTTTCGTTGTCCTATCGGTGGTTGATGAATTCCTATGATTGATTTAATTTGCTTGTGGTTATGTTGCTGTCCTTTGGTGCCCATCATATGATTGCGCGCGTGGATCACACCATAGGGTTAGTTGTATGTTGATAGGACTATGTATTGGAGGGCAAGAGTGACAGAAGCTTCAACCTAGCATAGAAATTGATGCATACGGGATTGAAGGGGGACCAATATATCTTAATGCTATGGTTGGGTTTTACCTTAATGAACGTTAGTAGTTGCGGATGCTTGCTAATAGTTCCAATCATAAGTGCATAGAATTCCAAGTCAGGGATGACATGCTAGCAGTGGCCTCTCCCACATAATACTTGCTATCGGTCTAGTAAAGTAGTCAATTGTTTAAGGGACAATTTCGCAACTCCTACCACCACTTTTCCACACTCGCTATATTTACTTTAGTTGCTTCTTTACCTTAACAGCCCCTAGTTTGATTTCCGTGCTCTTTACTTTCTTGCAAGCCTTTCCGAAAACACCTACAAAGTACTTCTAGTTTCATACTTGTTCTAGGTAAGCGAACATCAAGCGTGCGTAGAGTTGTATCAGTGGTCGATAGAACTTGAGGGAATATGTGTTCTACCTTTAGCTCCTCGTTGGGTTTGACACTCTTACTTATCGAAAACTGTTGCGATCTGTTTCTGGCGCCGTTGCCGGGGAGCAATAGCGTGGGGTGAATATTCTCGTGTGTGCTTGTTTGCTTTATCACTAAGTAATTTTTATTTGCTGTTCTAAGTTGTTCTCTATCTTTAGTTATGGATATGGAACACGAAATACCAAAAAAATTAGGTGTACTTGCTACTCATGGAGATGGGGAACCTCCTAAAACCCTCGATGCTGGTTATGTGAAAGATATTATGTACTACTTTAATAATCCTGAGAAAACCCCATTTAATTATGTAATGGGAGTAACGTTGGATCAACATGAATACTTTAGGGATTATCGCTTGACACAAAAAGGGAAACTATTATGGGATCAAATTTATATATTGAAGTGGTATGCTAGACAACTATGCTCGGAATATGATTATACTTGTTGCTCTAGGATGAATTCTCCACACCTCCCCTTTTCATGCAGATTTAATGATAATGAAACCTTGGCTTCTTATGCTAGAGGTATATATGATTACTATGATGTGGAACAAATAGAAGAATTTGTTGCTTTTGTGGGTGCTTATGAAATTGAATCCATGTTTAAAGAGTTTGATGATATTGATGATGCTTGTTATAGATCTGAAAATTTAGCTATCCTCAAATATTGCTATGAGAATTATGAATACAATTATGAAATTAATGCACTTATTAATAAAGTCTCCGCTGTCCAAGAAGAGACTAATATTTTGCAGGAATCTATGGAAGAAGAAATTGATGACACTGTGAGCTCATTGGATGAAAAAGATGATGAGGAGAGTGAAGAACAAAAGGAGGAAGAGCGGATTGATCACCCGTGCCCACCTTCTAATGAGAGTAACCCTCCAACTCATACATTGTTTAATTTCCCTTCGTGCTTACCGGAGGATGATTGCTATGATGATTGTTATGATCTCGTTGATTCTTTTGAAATATCCCTTTTTGATGATGCTTGCTATGCTTGTGGCCAAGATACCAATATGAATTATGCTTATGGAGATGAACTTGCTATAGTTCCTTATGTTGAACATGAAATTGTTGCTATTGCACCCACGCATGATAGTCCTATTATCTTTTTGAATTCTCCCGATTATACTATATCGGAGAAGTTTGCACTTATTAAGGATTATATTGATGGGTTGCCTTTTACCGTTGCACATGATGATTTTGATAAATATAATATTCATGTGCTTGCTGCTCCTACTTGCAATTATTATGAGAGAGGAACTATATCTCCACCTCTCTATGTTTCCAACATGATAAAATTGCAAGAAACTGTTTATACTATGCATTGGCCTTTACTAGGTGTGCATGAATTGTTCTTTTATGACATGCCGATGCATATGAAGAGAGTTAGACTTCGTCATTGCTTGATATATGTTGCTTTGTGCTCACTACTAAATTACAAATCATTGTTAATTAAAATTGGCTTTGATATACCTTGGGATCCGGGTGGATTCACTACTTGAGCACTATATGCCTAGCTTAATGGCTTTAAAGAAAACGCTCCTAGGGAGACAACCCGGAAGTTTTAGAGAGTCATTTATTTCTGTTTAGTGCTTTCATATAGTTTAAAAACAACAAAAATAAAGAGGGGAACCCAAAACTTTTCAAAAAGGAAAGTGAAAGTGAGAAAGACACGCATTGTTGAAGTGGGAGAGCTCCTTGAACTTTGTTCATGCTCACGGCAACTTTGTGAATCTTGATTACAGAAACTTTTCAACAAAAATAATTATCCCCTTGTACAATTCCATTGTATTATAAAAATAATGTGCCAAGGTTTGCCTTTAGGATGTTTACATTTGCTTGATGGTTTGTACGGTGCAGGACAGAAACTTTGGCTGTAGTGCGCGATTTTACATTTTTAGCTGGAATGTCAAATGGTTCTGATTCTTTTTGCACTGTCTTAATATACAAATTGTTTATTTTTACTAGTTTTGGTAGAATTTTTCAAGTATCAGAAGTATGGTGAATGTTCAGATTGCTACAGACTGTTCTGTTTTAGACAGATTCTGTTTTTGATGCATAGTTTGCTTGTTTTGATGAACCTATCAATTTATATCAGTGGATTAAGCCATGAAAAACTTATATTACAGTAGAGACAATGCAAAAACAAAATATGAATTGGTTTGCAGCAGTACTTAGAGTAGTGATGTGCTTTATTATACTAACGGATCTTACCGAGTTTTCTGTTGAAGTTTTGTGTGGATGAAGTGTTCGATGATTGAGAAGGTCTCGATGTGAGAAGAAGGAAGAGAGGCAAGAGATCAAGCTTGGGGATGCCCGAGGAACCCCAAGTAAATATTCAAGGAGAATAAAGCATCTAAGCTTGGGGATGCTGGGGAGGTATCCCCTCTTTCTTCAACAAATATCGATATGTTTTCGGATTCGTTTCGTTCATGCGATATGTGCAAGTCTTGGAGCGTCTTTTGCATTTAGGTTTTTATTTTTCTTTTATGCACCATGCGGGTATGAGATAGTCCTTGGTTGATTTATATAATGCTCTTAGCACTTCACTTATATCTTTTGAGTATGGCTTTATAGAATGCTTCATGTGCTTCCCTTATATCATTTGAAGTTTGGATTGCCTGTTTCTCTTTACATAGACAACCGCCATTTGTAGAATGCTCTTTTGCTTCACTTATATTTGTTAGAGCACGGGAATATCTTTTGTAGAAAGAATTAAACTCTCTTGCTTCACTTATATCTATTTAGAGAGATGACAGGAATTGGTCATTCACATGGTTAGTCATAAAATCCTACATAAAACTTGTAGATCACTGAATATGATGTGTTTGATTCCTTGCAATAGTTTTGTGATATAAAGATGGTGATATTAAAGTCATGCTAGTGGGTAGTTGTGGATTGTAGAAATACTTGTGTTGAGGTTTGTGATTCCCGTAGCATGCACGTATGGTGAACCGTTATGTAACGAAGTCGGAGCATGATTTATTTATTGATTGTCTTCCTTATGAGTGGCGGTCGGGGACGAGCGATGGTCTTTTCCTACCAATCTATCCCCCTAGGAGCATGCGCGTAGTACTTTGTTTCGATGACTAATAGATTTTTGCAATAAGTATGTGAGTTCTTTATGACTATTGTTGAGTCCATGGATTATACGCACTCTCACCCTTCCACCATTGCTAGCCTCTCTAGTATCACGCAACTTTCGCCAGTACCATAAACCCACCATATACCTTCCTCAAAACAGCCACCATACCTACCTATCATGGCATTTCCATAGCCATTCCGAGATATATTGCCATGCAACTTCCATCATCATCATATACATGACTTGAGCATTCATTGTCATATTGCTTTGCATGATCGTAAGATAGCTAGCATGATGTTTTCATGGCTTGTCGGTTTTTTGATGTCATTGCTATGCTAGATCATTGCACATCCCGGTACACCGCCGGAGGCATTCATATAGGGTCATATCTTTGTTCTAGATATCGAGTTGTAATATTGAGTTGTAAGTAAATAAAAGTGTGATGATCATCATTATTAAAGCATTGCCCCAGTGAGGAAAGGATGATGGAGACTATGATTCACCCATAAGTCGGGATGAGACTCCGGACTTTACAAAAAAAAGAGGCCAAAGAAGCCCAAATAAAAAAAGAGGCCAAAGAAGCCCACCAAAAAAATAAAAAAATAAAAAATAAAAACAAAAAAATGAGAGAAAAAGAGAGAAGGGGCAGTGCTGCTATCCCTTTTCCACACTTGTGCTTCAAAGTAGCACCATGTTCTTCATATAGAGAGTCTCTTGAGTTATCACTTTCATATACTAGTGGGAATTTTCATTATAGAACTTGGCTTGTATATTCCGATGATGGGCTTCCTCAAATGCCCGAGGTCTTCATGAGCAAGCAAGTTGGATGCACACCCACTTAGTTTCAGTTGGAGCTTTCATACACTTATAGCTCTAGTGCATCCGTTGCATGGCAATCCCTACTCACTCACATTCATATCTATTGATGGGCATCTCCATAGCCCATTGATACGCCTAGTTGATGTGAGACTATCCTCTCCTTTTTGTCTCCTCCACCATCATATTCTATTCCACCTATAGTGCTATGTCCATGGCTCACGCTCATGTATTGCGTGAAAGTTGAAAAGGTTTGAGAATGTCAAAAGTATGAAACAATTGCTTGGCTTGTCATCGGGGTTGTGCATGATTTGAATATTTTGTGTGGTGAAGATGGAGCATAGCCAGACTATATGATTTTGTAGGGATAACTTTTTTTGGCCATGTTATTTTGAAAATACATGATTGCTTTATTAGTATGCTTGAAGTATTATTGTCTTAATGTCAAAGGATAGACTATTGCTTTGAATCTCTCATGTCTTAATATTCATGCCATGATTAGACATATGATCAAGATTATGCTAGGTAGCATTCCACATCAAAAATTATCTTTTTTTTCATTTACCTACTCGAGGACGAGCAGGAATTAAGCTTGGGGACACTGATACGTCTCCGTCGTATCTATAATTTTTGATTGTTCCATGCCAATATTATTCAACTTTCATATACTTTTTGGCAACTTTTTATATTATTTTTGGGACTAACATATTGATCCAGTGCCCAGTGCCAGTTCCTGTCTGTTGCATGTTTTTGGTTTCACAGAATATCCATATCAAATGGGATAAAAATGGACGAAGCTTATTTTTGGAAAATATGGAAAATTCGGAACGAAAATTAACGTGAACCAGTGCCCGAGGTGGTCACGAGGCAGGGGGCGCCCCCCCTTAGGGCGCGCCCCTACCCTCGTGAGCCCACCGTAAGGCGGTTGATGCTCTTCTTTTGCCGCAAGAAAGATAATATTCGGAAAAAAATCACGGCGAAGGTTTCAGGCCAATCGAAGTTACGGATCTCCATATATATACGAAACGTTGAAACAGAGCCATAACAGAACACAGAATCAGAGAGATAGATCCAATCTCGGAGGGGCTCTCGCCCCTCCCATGCCATGGAGGCCAAGGACCAGAGGGGAAACCCTTCTCCCATCTAGGGAGGAGGTCAAGGAAGAAGAAGACGAAGGGCCCCCCTCTCCCCTTCTCTTCCGGTGGCGCCGGAACACTGTCGTGGCCATCATCATCATCACCGCGATCTACACCAACACCTCCGCCATCTTCACCAACATCTCCATCACCTTCCCCCCTCTATCTACAGCGGTCCACTCTCCCGCAACCCGCTGTACCCTCTACTTGAACATGGTGCTTTATGCTTCATATTATTATCCAATGATGTGTTTCCATCCTATGATGTCTGAGTAGATTTTCATTGTCCTATCAGTGGTTGATGAATTGCTATGATTGATTTAATTTGCTTGTGGTTATGTTGCTGTCCTTTGGTTCCCATCATATGATTGCGCGCGTGGATCACACCATAGGGTTAGTTGTATGTTGATAGGACTATGTATTGGAGGGCAAGAGTGACAGAAGCTTCAACCTAGCATAGAAATGATGCATACGGGATTGAAGGGGGACCAATATATCTTAATGCTATGGTTGGGTTTTACCTTAATGAACGTTAGTAGTTGCGGATGCTTGCTAATAGTTCCAATCATAAGTGCATAGAATTCCAAGTCAGGGATGACATGCTAGCAGTGGCCTCTCCACATAATACTTGCTATCGGTCTAGTAAAGTAGTCAATTGCTTAAGGGACAATTTCGCAACTCCTACCACCACTTTTCCACACTCTCTATATTTACTTTAGTTGCTTCTTTACCTTAACAGCCCCTAGTTTGATTTTCGTGCTCTTTACTTTCTTGCAAGCCTTTCCGAAAACACCTACAAAGTACTTCTAGTTTCATACTTGTTCTAGGTAAAGCGAATGGCAAGCGTGCGTAGAGTTGTATCGGTGGTCGATAGAACTTGAGGGAATATTTGTTCTACCTTTAGCTCCTCGTTGGGTTCGACACTCTTACTTATCGAAAACGGTTGCGATCCCCTATACTTGTGGGTTATGAGTCATCACCGGTAAGTATCCCGATTATTGTCACTTCGGGGTTAACGGATCATAACACATAATAGGTGACTATAGACTTGCAAGATAGGATCAAGAACTCTCATGTATTGATGAAAACATAATAGGTTCAGATCTTAAATCATGGCACTCGGGCCCTAGTGACAAGCATTAAGCATAGCAAAGTCATAGCAACATCAATCTCAGAACATAGTGGATACTAGGGATTAAACCCTAACAAAACTAACTCGATTACATGGTAAATCTCATCCAACCCATCACCGTCCAGCAAGCCTACGATGGAATTACTCACGCACGGCAGTGAGCATCATGAAACTGGTGATGGAGGATGGTTGATGATGGCGACGGCGACGGATCCCCCTCTCCGGAGCCCCGAACGGACTCCAGATCAGCCCTCCCGAGAGGTTTTAGGGCTTGGCGGCGGCTCCGTATCGTAAAACATGATGAAATCTTCTCTCCTATTTTTTTCTCCCCGAAAGCAGATATATAGAGTTGGAGTTGGAGTCGGGAGGTCTCTAGGGGGCCCATGAGGTAGGGGGACGCGCCCTAGGGTGGCGCCCCCACCCTCGTGGAAAGGGTGTGGCCCCCCTGGTCTTCATCTATGGCGAGGATTTTTTATTATTTATTGTAAGATATTTCGTGGAGTTTCAGGTCATTCCAAGAACTTTTATTTTCTACACATAAAACAACATCATGGCAATTCTGCTGAAAACAACGTTAGTCTGGGTTAGTTCCATTCAAATCATACAAGTTAGAGTCCAAAACAAGGGCAAAAGTGTTTGGAAAAGTAGATACGACGGAGACGTATCAACTCCCCCAAGCTTAAACCCTTGCTTGTCCTCAAGCAATTTAGTTGACAAACTGAAAGAAATAAAGAAAAACTTTTACAAACTCTGTTTGCTCTTGTTGTTGTAAATATGTCAAGCTAGCATTCAAGTTTTCAGCAAAGATTATAACTAACCATATTTGCAATAATTCTCAGGTCTCATGATTACCCATATCAATAGCATAATCAACTAGCAAGCCATAATATTAAATCTCGGATGACAACACTTTCTCAAAACAATCATAATATGCTATAACAAGATGGTATCTCGCTAGCCCTTTCTGAGACCGCAAAACATAAATGCAGAGCACCTTTAAAGATCAAGGACTGACTAGACATTGTAATTCATGGTAAAAGAGATCCAATCATAGTCACACCCAATATAAATTAATAGTGATGAATGCAGATGACAGCTGCACTCTCCAGCTAGTGCTTTTAATAAGAGGGTGATGACTCAACATAAAAGTAAATAGATAGGCCCTTCGCAGAGGGAAGCAGGGATTTGTAGAGGTGCCAGAGCTCGGTTTTGAAATAGAGGTGAATAATATTTTGAGCGGTATACTTTCATTGTCAACATAACAACCAAGAGATGACGATATCTTCCATGCTACACACATTATAGGCGGTTCCCAAATAGAATGGTAAAGTTTGTACTCCCCCTCCACCAACAAACATCAATCCATGGCTTGCTCGAAACAACGAGTGCCTCCAACTAACAACAATCCCAGGGGGAGTTTTGTTTTGCAATTATTTTGATTTAGTTTGCATAAAGCATGGGACTGGGCATCTCGGTGACCAGCCATTTTCTCGTGAGTGAGGAGCGGAGTCCACTCCTCTTGAGAATAACCCGCCTAGCGTGGAAGATATAGACAACCCTAGTTGATACATGAGCTATTCGAGCATACAAAACAAGATGATTATTTGAAGGTTTAGAGTTTGGCACATACAAATTTACTTGGAACGGCAGGTAGATACCGCATATAAGAAGGTATAGTGGACTCATCTGGAATAACTTTGGGGTTTAAGGGATTGGATGCACAAGCAGTATTCCCGCTTAGTACAGGTGAAGGCTAGCAAAAGACTGGGAAGCGACCAACTAGAGAGCGACAACAGCCATGTACATGCATTAAAATTAATAAACATTGGATGCAAGCATGAGTAGGGTATAATCCACCATGAACATAAATATCGTGAAGACTATGTTGATTTGTTTCAACTACATGCGTGAACATGTGCCAAGTCAAGTCACTTAAATCATTCAAAGGAGGATACCACCCCATCATACCACATCATAACCATCTCAATAGCATGTTGGCATGCAAGGTAAACCATTATAACTCATAGCTAATCAAGCATGGCAAAAGCAACTATGATCTCTAATTGTCATTGCGAACATGTTTATTCATAACAAGCTGAATCAAGAACGATGAACTCATCATATTTACAAAAACAAAAGAGGTCGAGTTCATACCAGCTTTTCTCATCTCAGTCAGTCCATCATATATCATCATAATTGCCTTTCACTTGCACGACCGAACGATGTGAATAATAATAAGAGTGCACGTGCATTGGACTAAGCTAGAATCTGCGAGCATTCAATAAACAGGAGAAGACAAAGCAATATGGGCTCTTGGTTAAATCAACAATAAAGCATATAAGAGCCACTTCAACAATTTAATCATGGTCTTCTCCTACTGACCCCTAAAGAAAAGAAATAAAACTATTTACACGGGAAAGCTCCCAACAAGCAAAAGAAGAACGGGAAATATTTTTGAGTTTTCTTTTCAATTATTACTACAGCAAGAAAAGTAAAGTACTACTAATATTTTTGGTTTTTCTTAAGGTTTATCAAACACACAAGAAGAAAGCATAAAAGGAAATAAACTGGCATGGATGATACAATGAAAATGTATGAGCACCGACATCTAGCAATGAGTGTGTGAGCATAAATGTAATGTCGGTGAGAAATACGTACTCTCCCAAGCTTAGGCTTTTGGCCTAAGTTGGTCTATGGCCACGGCTGGCCTGGCGGATATCCATAATAATAGTTGGGGTCGTACTGCGATGAGGAAGAACAAGGCTCCGATTGCCACTGGCTGGCAATCATCTCCGGATCCCACTGATAGTTAGACTGTCGTGAAGGATCAAATTGTGGTTCCGGTTCTGGCTCCTCGGCTGGTGCAGGGTTCCGGTAGGTGTGAATAGCCGTCAACGAAACAAGGTACGTGCCTACAGTAAAATCAAATAAAGAAGGAGCAGGCAAGGTAATAGTCTCAGGATGATGTTTATTAAATAACAATTGATATTTAAGCTCCCCTGCCCTATTCTTAATAATAAAATAATATGCCACCATACTTTTATAATCTAGATAAACACGAGGCATCACTTTTTCTTCCTTCTCAGCATGCCTAATAGGTATGTTAAAATGTGCAGCTAGGCATGAGGCATAGATGCCTCCAAAGATGGGGCCCTTGGTACGGTTCATACTTAACCGTCTAGCAATAATGCCGCCCATACTAAAAGAGTTATCACCGTATAAGCCGTGGTGCAAAATGATAATATCAGGGATACTCAGGTTTCCACAGTTTCCACGACCAATTAAGCAACGACTAGCAAATAATGCAAAGTAACGTAAAACAGGAAAATGTATGCTAGTGATTCGTGCATCGAAAACCTTCCTTGTTTCCCCTACAGTGATAGTGTCAATAAATCCCTCCACATCATCACGATGTGGTTCCTCTGTCTTGCCCCCAAAAGGGACTAAACAAATTCGACAGAAATCATAAAGTGACATCTCCTTATGCTCATCATATAAATGAAATTCCACCGTAGGTGGTGAGTTCTTAGAATGAAAATGAAAGTTTTGCACAAAGGTATTTGTGAGCAAGAGATACTGATCGCATTGGTCATGGAGGAAAGCAGTAAGGCCTGCAGTCTGAGCCAACTCATGAAAATCTTCATAAATCCCAGTTGCTCTTAAGAAATCCTTGAAAGGCCATTCACACGCCTGAACCTCCGTGGTGCGCGGCAAATTATACTTAGGCTTCGGTGCCTTTTCCTTCGAGCTTTGGCTCGATGAGCCCCTCAATAATCTCCTCATCATTTTCTAAAAAATTTAGTAACTTCAAAATAAAAGTAAACCAAACTCAATAATATTGATAACAACCACTCCTCCAAGTGCCTAGGGCCTATATCATGCATCAAAACTACTTTTGACCATATAAATTTGACATGCAAGCTCAAGAACAGGGTCACCTAAGCAGCAAAAATTTGCAATGAATAAAGCACTGGAACAAAAACTAATTGGACCAATGGAGGAGTCACATACCAAGGAACAATCTCCCCAAGCAGTTTTGTGAGAGGTGCTTTGAGCAAGGAGATCAAAAATGGCAGCAAAGAGGGCTGGAACTTGTGCTTGAGTTGGTTTTTCGTGTTTGTGGGAGGAAGAAGAAGAGGATGGGTGCAGGAATAAGTGGAGGAGGGCCCGGGCCCATGAGGCAGGGGCGCGCCCTAGAGGGGTGGGCGCGCCCTCCACCCTCATGGCAAGGTGGTTGGCCCCCCTGGTGTGTTCTCTGTTCCATAAATCCTCAAATATTCTAGAAAAAAATCATATTTAATTTTCAAGGCATTTGGAGAACTTTTATTTTCGAGGTATTTTTATATTGCACGGATAATCAGACAACAGACAAACAAATATTTATTTTTACTTTATTTCAACTAAATAACAGAAAGTATAGAGAGGGTACAGAAGGTTGTGCTTCTAGTTTCATCCATCTCATGCTCATCAAAAGGAATCCACTAACAAGGTTGATCAAGTCTTGTTAACAAACTCAATTTCGATTAACATGAAACCGGAGAAATTTCGAATAGCACTAGGTTACCTTAACGGGGATATGCACATCCCCAATAATAAGTATATCATATTTCTTCTTGACAGTAGGAAGAGGAAATTCAAAACCTCCAAATATAATCGATGGAATTTTTCCGATAGAATTGATACTATGAACTTGAGGTTGTTTCCTCGGAAAATGTACCGTATGCTCATTACCATTAACATGAAAAGTGACATTGCCTTTGTTGCAATCAATAACAGCCCCTGCAGTATTAAGAAAAGGTCTTCCAAGAATAATAGACATACTATCGTCCTCGGGAATATCAAGAATAACAAAGTCCATTAAAATAGTAACATTTGCAACCACAACAGGCACATCCTCACAAATACCGACAGGTATAGCAATTGATTTATCAGCCATTTGCAAAGATATTTCAATAGGTGTCAACTTATTCAAGTCAAGTCTACGATATAAAGAGAGAGGCATAACACTAACACCGGCTCCAAGATCACATAAAGTTGTTTTAACATAATTTCTTTTAATGGAGCATGGTATAGTAGGTACTCCTGGATCTCCAAGTTTCTATAGTATTCCACCCTTAAAAGTATAATTAGCAAGCATGGTGGAAATTTCAGCTTCTAGTATCTTTCTTTTATTTGTAACAATATCTTTCATGTACTTAGCATAAGGATTCATTTTGAGCATATCAGTCAATCGCATACGCAAAAAGATAGGTCTAATCATTTCAGCAAAGCGCTCAAAATCCTCATCATCCTTTTTCTTGAATGGTTTGGGAGGAAAAGGCATGGGTTTCTGAACCCAAGGTTCTCTTTCTTTACCATGTTTCCTAGCAACAAAATATTTCTTATCATATCATTGATTCTTTGATTGTGGGTTATCAAGATCAACAGCAGGTTCAATTTATACATCATTATCATTACTAGGTTGAGCATCATTATGAACATCATCATTAACATTTTCATTAGGTTCATGTTCATTGCCAGATTGTGTTTCAGCATCAGACATAGAGATATCATTTGGATTATCAGGTGGTTCAACAATAGGTTCACTAGAAGTTTGCACAGTTCTATCATTTTTCTTTTTCTTCCTTTTAGAAGAACTAGGTGCATCAATATTATTTCTCTGAGAATCTTGTTCAATTCTCTTAGGGTGGCTTTCAGGATACAAAGGTTCCTGAGTCATTCTACCGGTTCTAGTAGCCACTTTAACAGCATAATTATTTTTCTTACTATTCATCTCATTGAGCAATTCCTTTTGAGCTTTAAGTACTTGTTCTACTTGAGTGGTAACCATAGAAGCATGTTTGCTAACAAGTTTAAGTTCACCTCTAATATTAGCCATATAATCACCCAAATATTTAATCATATTAGCATCTTGTTTTAATTGTCTACCAAAATAAGCATTGAAGTCTTCTTGCTTAAACATAAAATTATCAAACTCATCCAAGCATTGACTAGCAATTTTAGCAGGAGGGATTTCAGATTTATCATATCTATAGAGAGAATTTACCTTTACTACCTGTGTCGGGTTATCGAGGTCTGGAGGTTCTTCCATAAATAAGGGATTAAGATCATATGTTTCTTCAATAGGCGGTAAATTAAGACCATGTATTTCTTTAATAGGAGGTAAATTCTTAACATCTTCAGCTTTAATACCTTTTTATTTCATAGATTTCTTTGCCTCTTGCATATCTTCAGGACTGAGAAATAGAATACCCCTCTTCTTCGGAGTTGGTTTAGGAATAGGCTCAGGAATTGGCTCCGGAGGTGTCCAATTATTTTCATTTGTCAACATATTATTCAATAGAATTTCAGCTTCATCCGGTGTTCTTTCCCTGAAAAGAGAACCAGCACAACTATCTAGGTAATCTCTGGAAACATCGGTTAGTCCATTATAAAAGATATCAAGTATTTCATTTTTCTTAAGAGGATGATCAGGCAAAGCATTAAGTAACTTGAGAAGCCTCCCCCAAGCTTGTGGGAGACTCTCTTCTTTAATTTGCACAAAGTTGTATATTTCCTTTAAAGCAGCTTGTTTCTTATGAGCAGGGAAATATTTAGCAGAGAAGTAATAGATCATATCCTGGGGACTACGCAGACAACCAGGATCAAGAGAATTAAACCATATTTTAGCATCACCCTTTAATGACGACGGAAATATTTTAAGGATATAAAAGTAGCGAGATCTCTCATCATTAGTGAACAGGGTGGCTATATCATTTAATTTAGTAAGATGTGCCACAATAGTTTCATATTCATAGCCATGAAAAGGATCAGATTCAAATAAAGTAATTATATCAGGATCAACAGAGAATTCATAATCCTTACTAGTAACACAGATAGGTTAAGTAGCAAAAGCAGGGTCATGTCTCATCCTAGCATTTAGAGATTGCTTATTCCATTTAGCTAATAACCTTTTGAGTTCATATCTATCTTTGCAAGCTAAAATAGCTAAAGAAGCTTCTTGATCAAATAAATAACCCTCAGGAATAACAAGTGATTCTTCATCATCACTTTCATCATCATAATCAGATTCAATATTTTCAATCTCTCTAGCCCTAGCAAGTCATTCCTCGAGAAAATCACTAAGTGGCATAGTAGTATCAGGCATAGAGGTAGTTTCATCATAAGTATCATGTATAGCAGAAGTAGCATCATCAATAACATGTGGCATATCGGAACGAATAGCAGAAGCAGGTTTAGGTGTCGCAAGCTTACTCATAACAGAAGGTGAATCAAGTGCAGAGCTAGATGGTAGTTCCTTACCTCCCCTCATAGTTGAGGGATACATTGTTGTCTTAGCATCTTTCAAATTCTTCATAGTGTCCATCAGTTATAAATCCCAAGTGACTCAAAGAATAGAGCTATGCTCCCCGGCAACGGCGCCAGAAATTAGTCTTGATAACCCACAAGTATAGGGGATCGCAACAGCTTTCGAGGGTAGAGTATTCAACCCAAATTTATTGATTCTACACAAGGGGAGCCAAAGAATATTCTCAAGTATTAGCAGCTGAGTTGTCAATTCAACCACACCTAGAAACTTAGTATCTGCAGCAAAGTGTTTAGTAGCAAAGTAATATGATAGTGATGGTAACGGTAACAAAAGAGTAACGAAAGAAAAGTAATGTTTTTGGTATTTTGTAGTGATTGTAACAATAGCAACGGGAAAGTAAATAAGCGTAAACGAGTATATGGAAAGCTCGTAGGCATCGGATCAGTGATGGATAATTATGCCGGATGCGGTTCATCATGTAACAGTCATAACCTAGGGTGACACAGAACTAGCTCCAGTTCATTGATATAATGTAGGCATGTATTCCGAATATAGTCATACGTGCTTATGGAAAAGAACTTGCATGACATCTTTTGTCCTACCCCCCCATGGTAGCGGGGTCCTTACGGAAACTAAGGGATATTAAGGCCTCCTTTTAATAGAGAACCGGAACAAAGCATTAACACATAGTGAATACATGAACTCCTCAAACTATGGTCATCACCGGTAAGTATCTCGATTATTGTCACTTTGGGGTTAACGGATCATAACACATAATAGGTGATTATAGACTTGCAAGATAGGATCAAGAACTCTCATATATTGATGAAAACATAATAGGTTCAGATCTAAAATCATGGCACTCGGGCCCTAGTGACAAGCATTAAGCATAGCAAAGTCATAGCAACATCAATCTCATAACATAGTGGATACTAGGGATCAAACCCTAACAAAACTAACTCGATTACATGGTAAATCTCATCCAACCCATCACCGTACAGCAAGCCTACGATGGAATTACTCACGCACGGTGGTGAGCATCATGAAATTGGTGATGGACGATGGTTGATGATGGCGACGGTGACGAATCCCCCTCTCCGGAGCCCCGAACGGACTCCAGATCAGCCCTCCCGAGAGGTTTTAGGGCTTGGCAGCGGCTCCGTATCGTAAAACGCGATGAAATCTTCTCTCCTATTTTTTTCTCCCCAAAAGCAGATATATAGAGTTGGAGTTGGAGTCGGGAGGTCTCCAGGGGGCCCACGAGGTAGGGGGGCGCGCCCCCCACCCTCGTGGAAAGGGTGTGGCCCCCCTGGTCTTCATCCTTGGTGAGGATTTTTTATTATTTATTGTAAGATATTCCATGGAGTTTCAGGTCATTCCGAGAACTTTTATTTTCTGCACATAAAACAACATCATGGCAATTCTGCTGAAAACAGCGTCAGTCCGGGTTAGTTCCATTCAAATCATACAAGTTAGAGTCCAAAACAAGGGCAAAATTGTTTGGAAAAGTAGATACGACGGAGACGTATCACCATGCAACGGATGCACTAGAGCTATAAGTGTATGAAAGCTCAAAAAGAAACTAAGTGGGTGTGCATCCAACTCGCTTGCTCACGAAGACCTAGGGAATTTTAAGGAAGCCCATCATTGGAATATACAAGCCAAGTTCTATAATGAAAAATTCCCACTAGTATATGAATATGACAAAATAGAAGACTCTCTATCATGAAGATATGGTGCTACTTTGAAGCAAAAGTCTGGAAAAAGGATAGTAACATTGCCCCTTCTCTCTTTTTCTCTCATTTCTTGGGCCTTTTCTATTTTTTTGTGCAATATCTTTTCCATTTACATCTTGACATATATGATCAAAGGGGTTCATTATGGATTTGCTCAAGTCAGTATCACCTATACACAATTCACTCATATCATTCACAAAAGTCCAAAGCCAAATAAGTCTACCTTTGTTCAAATTTCCATTTGGCCAAATTCTCATGTTCACTGTTTGGCCGGATTGTCTGAGCTGCTAGCCGGACGTTCGAGTACTCGCCCAGAAACATTACAACATTTTTCTTTAAGTCGGACATCAGGTTGGATAGTAAGTCAGGGGATGTCTTCGTCTGGGCTGCTTGTCGGATGTTCGACCGATGCCTGGACTGTTTGGCTCCCCCTGGTCGTTTGGCTTGTGTCCTCAAAACAATGGTAGGTTAGACTACCTAGCCGAACTTTCTAGGCTACAACCCTGGCGTATGGACTACTTTTGAATTGTCCGGGTTGCATGTCACCCGTTCGGATGATGCCCTTATTTGCTCTCTTTTTCAGCCTCTATTTGTGCAATATTACAGGGGGTTTGATTGTCAGTGCTTGACCTCAACTAGTTGCATCACACTCAACAATCATCTTTATGTATGAGCTTGGCTCCTCATACATAATATGAAATGCGACCATCAAAGTAAACTCAACAATGTTAGCCCACCTATCACACTTGATTGACAACGACTGATTCCACTTAATTTCTTCATAGCATCAAACATGTTGGAATCGCCACAAGGGGCTAACTGACAAGTACAATCACATCACACATCATCCTCGGTCCCACAACATCACTATGGTGGACTACTTTCTCTTAGGCAGTATTCTCTCTCAAATTGCTTGAACAATGGCGGCAAATGTTGTTGAGTGCCGGATTATAAATAATAAGGGAATCTCCACCTCAAATGTTACACACCTACTACTCATTCAATCTTTGGACAAACAGTTGACTAGCCTCCATGAAAGTGCGTTATATCGACTAGAGGGGGGTGAATAGGCGATTTTTATGAAAGTCTTCAAAATGTGGGAGTTATGAAGACAAACAGCAAAGATTATGCCTATTACTATGCAGCGGAAGTTAGATTACACTAGGCCAGCCATGGTCAAGTATTCAATAGAGTGAAAGCACAATGACAAACAGCTGCAGTGTAATAAGGATCAGGTAGGAAGAAGTTATGAAGCCAAACAGATCATACATTCACGTTGTAAAGACAAAAGATAGAGCAAGCATGCAATGGCTTCACAATGAGTAACAGTAAGAAGAAGGAAGTGAAGATGAAACCAGTGACTCGTTGAAGACAATGATATGTTGGACCAGTTCCAGTTGCTGTGACAACTGTACGTCTGGTTGGAGCGGCTAGGTATTTAAACCTTAGGACACACAGTCCCGGACACCCAGTCCTGAACACGCAGTTCAGGACACCAAGTCCTCACCGTATTCTCCTTGAGCTAAGGTCACTTAGTCCTTGCCCAATCACTCTGGTAAGTCTTCAAGGTAGACTCCCACCTTCACAGACTTCGTTCACTGGCAATCCACAATGTCTCTTGGATGCTCTGAACGCGACGCCTAACCGTCTGGAGGATTCACAGTCCTCAAGTGTAATAAGTCTTCAGATCACACAGACAAGAAGACTTAAGTGATGCCCAATTTACTCTGGCTCTGGGTGGTTAGGGCTTTTCTCCTCGCTAGGAATTTTTCTCAAAGGCTTCGAGGTGGGTTGCTCTCAAACGACAAAAGCCGTGCACTAAAATCTGAGCAGCCAACCGTTTATGGTTGTAGGGGGTGGTCTATTTATAGCCACTTGGCAACCCGACCTAATTTGTCCGAAATGACCCTGGGTCACTAAGGAACTGACACGTGTCTCAACGGTCAGATTTCAAACTCTCATGGCAACTTTACTTGGGCTACAAGCAAAGCTGACTTGTCCGGCTCTGGACAAGATTCACTCTCATTGTCTTCACTCGAAGACATAGGTTTTTGGTTTAGGCATCACTTTAGTCATTCTGACTGGTTCTCCTGGACCCCACTTAACAGTACGGTGGTTCCTATGACTCAACACAAAAGAAAAAGAACTATGAAAGATCTAAGTCTTCGAGCTCCATAGGCTTCATAACGTGTCTTCTTTTGTCATAGTCTTCAATGCGAATATCTTCATATACCACCTTTGTCTTCAATGTCTTCATACATTTTAGGGGTCATCTCTGGTAGTAAAACCGAATCAATGAGGGACTTCTACCTGTGTTATCCTGCAATTCTCACAAACACATTAGTCCCTCAACTAGGTTTGTCGTCAATACTCCAAAACCAACTAGGGGTGGCACTAGATGCACTTACAATCTCCCCCTTTTTGGTGATTGATGACAAACTAGTTGAAGTTTTCAATGGGGAATATAGTCTGTGAAAGTGTAAAGGATAAGGAATTGTCTTCATAAGCTTCAAGGGCTCCCCCTGAAGATGTGCATATAAGTTAAGTTGCTTTTGGAATGCAAATGCACATGGAAGATTGTACTTATGGAGATCCAATTCAGCTTATGATGACAATCCACTATGCATGTGAAAGTATATGAAGATAATGACATGCATAATGGAAAATGGACGTCTGCAGAATGAGATAAGTGCGGAATTTATCGTCGCACATGCGGAATTTATCTCTGCATACAGGGTGGCAAACAAGTAGCAGACAACCATAGAGTTTTAGTGTTACAACTCAAAGAACCAAATGAAGCAAAAACGAGAGTTTTAAACATGAAAAAAAATATAGCAAAACATAAAGCACCCGCCCATATGGACCCGCTTGAAGACTATCAACCCATATGCTTCTCCCCCTTTTGTCAGCAAGGACCAAAAAGGTTTGAAGACATAGAGTGTCTACTCGTTTCCAGGAGCAGCAGGGTCGTTGGAGTTGTTTGGCGGTGCAGAAGAGCTTGGAGGTGCTGAAGCAGGTGGCGGTGATGTAGCATCGTCTTCTTCATCAATTATTCTGGCAGTGACTGTGGCAGCAGATGAAGAAAACTCAGAGTCTTCAATTGATGGTGTGTTTTGCATCACAGCCCTTCTAGGAGGTGTGGTGTCAAACTTGAAGCGCTCAGTGAAGCCATCCTCTTCAAGTTCAGCTTCAGTACACATCATTGAGAGCCCTTTCCATGTACGACGACAGGTTTCATGAGTGACGAAAGCATTCTTGGTGGCAAGATTTCGAAGACGATTAACATCCACCAAGAGGCTTTTCATCTGACGCTTTAGCCAGTCGTGATGCCTATCTTGCTTTTGGTGAAGGGCCACAAGAAGCTCTCGGTCATTGAGGGCACGAGCGCGCTTCTTGGGTCTTTGAGCATTTGTGCTGTCTGTGGCTTCAGTAGATGCTGGGCGTGGTACACGTGTAGTGCCAGCCAACGGATACACCCTGGATATGGCTTCAACACCTTCATCATTCTGAGTGAAGCTCTGGTGTGCTGCATTCTGAAGACTTAAAGGTTGCTTGGCAGGCTCAGGATATATAGCTTCAGTGGAGGTATCCACATCTGGCAAGAAGATCTGATGGTTGCGGGCTGAGGGCTGATACGAGATCGCAGAGTGCAGTTTGATCAGCCTCATCACCCAAGGAGCATAGAACTTCAAACCAAATAAAGCTAAGCCTGACGCTGCAAGTTGGCGTATGAAGAAATGCTGTGCGTTGAAGCATTTGCCATGAAGGATATAGAATATGAGAGTCTTCATTGCACCCTCAATCTTGGCATGTGGAGAGTGTCCCTTAATGGGCCAGAGAGTCCGCCGGATGATGTGATATATGGTCCTGGGCAGGTACTCAAGGTCTTCAATGAAGAACTCAGTTGGATAGGGTGCATCAAGGGGCAATGGCTTCATCATTGAGAGCATCTGACTCATATTTGGTTCAGGCCTCTGGAATATGCTCTCAATTGCTTCAGCATGTAGTTGACAGCCTTCCTCGAAGAATTCGCCAGGAGTGGGCAGGCCGGTGAGTTCAATGATATCGAATGCATTGGCTTCATGATGGACATTGCCGGTCATCCACTCCAGGACCCAAGTCTTCGGATCTCTGTTGTATCCTTTAATATGGAGGGTGGCATAGAACTGAAGCAGAAGCTCTTCATTCCAGTGCTCTTCATCGGTTATAAACTGCAGCAGTCCCACTTGCTTGAAGCAATCCAGCGCTTCCTCTAAGTAGGGCAGACCAACAATGGCTTCAACATCAAGGCGCTTGTGCGGGAAGATGCGACCTTGGTTGTATAGGATGCATGAATAGTAGCTGCACTGAGGATAGCTCCAGAACCTATCTGATGAAATCCTTTCCCTTGAATAGGGGTTCTTGGAGCTGTTGAAGAACGTATTGTCTGCCTTGAAGCTGTTGATGTCAAAGGAGCCAGGTGCTGATGCAGGACCTGGGAACCTTGGCAGCCTTGGGACTGGCTTCTGGACATGAGGCCTGTGCTCAACATGGTAATCAAATTGAGGACCTGCAGCAGACTCAGGAACAGAAGTGTCTTGATCAGTAGCTTCGCTATCTGCTGAAGCTTTTGGTGGGGAGGGCTCCACATTGGCTTTAGTGTTGGTTGTGACAGCCTCAACATTTGCCGCCTCCGC
Source organism: Triticum dicoccoides (assembly GCF_002162155.2). NCBI lineage: Eukaryota > Viridiplantae > Streptophyta > Magnoliopsida > Poales > Poaceae > Triticum > Triticum dicoccoides. Next base: position 563,438,770 of record NC_041386.1, read on the forward strand.
TTGACTAGCTGGAGGGTCAGTCACAAGCACGTTCTCCCGGAGAACTGCTTCTTGGTGGAGCTCTTGTGTTGCTTCTTCTTTGGTTGATGCAGCTGGAATGTCTTCAGTAGAGACTTGAGGCCTTGGACCTCTGCGAAGCCTGCAGAATGCAGATGACGCCTGTGGGGTTGGAGTGGGCTGGGCCTCATTGTCTTCTTCCTCTTGAGGGCGATCCGCCCATGACGCATCTTGTGCAATTGGCGTCAGAGGACGACCAATGCTGATGAGCTCGCTTTGTTCGCACTGAGGAAGGGCTGCATCATCTTGTACATTGTCCTGGTAACCAATGTCTTCAGCAGCGATGGGGTCGGCTGCTGGAATATCTTCAGCTTCAGGAGCCTCTGTGGGAGCAGGCTCATGAACTGTCAGTTGTCGTTCGGCGTTGGGGTGAATCATTGAGATAGGTTCAACTATCAAGGGCTCTGTGGGAGCAGCCCGAGATTTCTTGATCTTGAGCTTCTTCTTGCTGGGGGCAGTAGGAGAGGCTTCAGAGCTTTTCCTCTTCCTGGCTTCAGCCTCAGCAGTTCTTGTCTTCTTGAGCTCTGAAGCTGTTGACCGGCTCTTTGGCTTCGAGCCAGTTGTTGCAGTTGGGAAGACAATTTGAACTGCTTCTTGCCTAGGTGCCTCTGGTTCAGCCATAGCAGGCTTCTTCTTCTTCTTCGCGGCCATCTTGGGGTCGATGCCAGGACGCCCAAGTGCCTTCGCTTCTCGGCCTCATTGTATGCCCGCACACATCATTCAGCCAAAGACTTCATCCGCTCACGTGAGCCCTGAGCTTCTGCACGCTTTTTCAGAAAATTTTCCTTAAGCTCATGCAACATGGTCTTGAAGCTCTTCACTTCTTGCACGCTGAGCTTGGCCATATTCTTCTTGAACTGAGCCTTTTCATGATCAATTTTCTGCTTCAGCTCAACAATGCGCTGAGCAATGGCAAGTTCTGAAGCAATTGCGCCTTGGAAGGCGATGCTGAGGCCAACGGGCAGCTGCAGATCTTCGAAGCTTATGTTTGGCGTGGCAAACCATTCGTCGATGAAGTTTTGGATGATGGCGACATCAAAGAGAGGCAAATTGTTGAAGATTTCAGCTTCTTCTTTGCTCTAGATGAGCTGCTCTAGAGCGTCATCTCCAAGATCTTCATCACTTGATAGATCAATGGCTTCGCTGCGCAGAATGGCAGCAACTGTGAGCTCTTTGCCGGTGTGTGGCTGAGGCACCTTGTCCTTCTGGGGCTTGGAGACGCGGGATACGTCTTCAGACTGCACACTGTCTTCAGGAGGTGCAGTTGCCAATGGCTTCGCCCTTGAGATTTTTGAGGCAGGGGCCGACTTTGAAGCTTTTGGCTTCTTCGTCTCCTTTGACTTCGGTACAGCAGGAGCTTCATCAGACTCAGAGTCAGCTGGAGGGTCATTCATGGCAGTCCCTTGGACTAAGATGTGGGTGATGAGGCCCTCAAGATTGGCAAACGGACCGATGACATTGGGTTCTGCGTAGCGTGTGCCATCTGCCCTTGGTGCTGAGGGACCAGGGTTGAAGTCTAACCCAAATTTCTTCTTGTTCTGCTTCGCTGATTGTTGGGAAAACTGGAAGTTGCGCTTGAACAGATTGTCGTCACGACACCAGAGTAGTGATGACGGATGTGCATCATCAGGCTGTGGTCCTCGGACCATGCATGGGTAGAAGCCTTGAGCAATGGCTTCATCTTTGGTTCTAGGTATGAGATTCTTGTAAAGGACGTCCCCCCATGGTCTCTTGATGGCACTTTTCTCAGCATACTCCTGGGTGACGAAGCGGTATTTGAACCATTGTTCTGCCCAATAGCGTCGAATCCATTGGATTCGGGTCTTGCGCTGCCCATAACTCTCTTCTGGATCTGTTTTATACATTTCTGCCAGGTCTTCAGGCAGATCTTTGGAAGTTCCTTCGCGTCATTGTCTGCCCCCTTTCCTTGCTGCTGCTTCTGAAGCCATAAACTCTAACTTGAAAGGCTTCAAAACTTTCAAAGGCTTCAAAGGCTTTCTTTTGCTGGATCAACAGGAACTGGCTTCAGGAGAGTTTATGTGTTGCTGTAGGAATTCTGCAAATGAATGCAGACTATGAGAACCGAAGGATTCTCCCACGGACATGTACCTGTGACAGCATTAAGGTGCGAGGGAAGGGGAAGAGGTCATATGCATTCTCAGAAGGTTTTGAAGATTAATCAGTTAGAAGACATTAACCTCATCGTGCGAAGACATTCACTCATAGATAAGAAGTTGGTTCCAGATTTGTACGAACCCACAGATCAGTACAAGTGAGGAATCTAACTACTTCATGAAGCACAAGTGAATATACTAGGCATGTTATGAGATGCAGATTGAAAGATCTAACTCGTGTGAAGATAAACTTCTTATGGTAGAAAGTGACAGAACCATGAGATCAAAGGGGCTGTAAAAAGAAGTTTTATTTACCACACTTGGAACAGCTAGACGGAAGTGAGAGATGATGCCGAGCAGTTCAGTCCTCCGTGCCCTAACTTGGCGACGGAAGACACCTACGGCGACGGCGGAGAGAATGATGTCCGCGGTCGGCGTGAGGACGGCGTCGGAGAGGTTGCGGCAGCGAAGCGCTTCGTCGTCGGCGTCGTCGAGTGCTAGCGGTGGCGCTAGGGTTCTTGCGAGGGTGGAAGAAGGAGATAATGACCGCGGTAAGTGTGAATTATAGGCTCAGGGGCGGCACTGTGCTATTACACAGGTGCCCCTGGCGATTCGCATCAGAGGAACGCGTGGCCAGTTTGCGGAAGTTTTGGGTCTGTTCCACGTCCCACGCACGCCTGGATTGTCGGGCGGTCGTTCCTGCTTCTCTGGATTTTATGTGGAGGAATGGGCATTTAAAGTGGACTTTATGGTTGTCTCTATATCTTCAGCTGACAAGGACGCAGTGAAGACATTCGACAGTTTCAATAGAATGCATATGACTTGGAGAGATAGAGTTTGAGATAGAAAGCATAGAGAGGTTAGGGTCCGATCACATTCACTTAGTTCAAAAGATTCAACTAAGAAGACATAGCTATAAGTGAATGCTGTAGAGGACAGAACACTAGCATATATATATATATATATATATATATATATATATATATATATATATATATATATATATATATATATATATATCTGTAGTCAACATAGTGAAGATAATCATGAAAATGTGTTGAGTTTCGAAGCCAAATCAACTGTGAAGACATTGCAAGGTAACACCATGAGTGAAACACTTTAAAATAGAACGTTTGGTGGTGGCGTTACCCACCGTATAGGAAGTATTAGACCCATACACGGCGCACAATTATCGTGGCGCTCCGAAGTCAAATTTCACATTAATGTATTCACACTTAGAATGTATATCTTCATTGATTTGAAGATATACTTCACTTCGTGTGTTGCACATCTAAGTCATCAATATGCATAAGGGTTAGGATGTGTGCCTGATCACAGGACATTTGAGGAATCCAGGATATTTAGCTCACACCGTAACTTGCAAAACCTCTTCTCATCCAAGGGCTTGGTGAAGATATCTGCCAATTGTTCTTCAGTGTTGACGTGTATGATATCAATGTCTTCCTTCCAACATGATCTCTGAGAAAGTGATGACGAATTTCAATGTGCTTTGTCTTCGAGTGCTGAACTGGGTTGTTCGCAATCTTGATGGCGCTTTCGTTGTCGCAGTAAAGTGGGACTTGCTTCAGGTGAATACCATAGTCCTTGAGTGTTTGCTTCATCCACAGAAGCTGAGCGCAGCAAGATCCAGCAGCAATGTATTCAGATTCAGCAGTGGAGAGAGATACACAGTTCTGCTTCTTTGAAGACCAACATACAAGTGATCGTCCCAGAAAGTGACATGTGCCTGATGTAGACTTGCGATCAACTTTGTCACCAGCATAATCAGCATCCGAAAATCCAACCAAATCAAACTCTGAGCCCTTTGGATACCATAATCCTAGAGTTGGGGTGTGAGCCAAATATCGAAGAATTCGCTTCACAGCTAAGTGATGCGACTCCTTTGGTGCTGCTTGAAATCGAGCACACATGCAAACACTAAGCATAATATCTGGCCTAGATGCACATAAATAAAGCAAAGAACCAATCATGGAGTGGTATACCTTTTGATCGAACTCTTTACCATTGTCGTCAGGACCTAGATGATGTTTGGCTGGCATTGGTGTTGTGAAGCCTTTGCAGTCTTGCATACCGAACTTCTTCAGGCAATCTTTGAGATACTTCTCTTGTGATATGAAGATGCCATTGCGTTGTTGTCGTATTTGAAGACCAAGGAAGAACTTCAGCTCCCCCATCATGGACATCTGATATTGCTCTTGCATCATATATCCAAACTCTTCATTGTACTTCTGATTGGTGCAGCCGAAGATAATGTCATCCACATATATTTGGCACACAAACAGTTCACCATCATATGTCTTCGTGAAAAGAGTGGGATCCAGGGAACCAGGTATGAAGCCTTTGCTCTTCAGGAAGTATTTGAGTGTGTCATACTAGGCCCTAGGGGCTTGTTTGAGGTCGTACAGTGCCTTGTTGAGCTTGTATATCATGTCAGGATGTTTTGGATTTTCAAAGCCAGGCGGTTGTGCAACATACACTTCTTCTTCAATCTTGCCATTGAGAAAGGCACTTTTCACATCCATTTGATATAGAAGTATGTTATGATGATTTGCATAAGCCAGCAGAATGCGTATGGCTTCAAGCCTAGCCACGGGAGCAAATGTTTCATCGAAGTCAATGCCTTCCACTTGAGTATATCCTTGAGCAACGAGACGAGCTTTGTTTCTGACAACTTGACCATGCTCATCTTGTTTGTTGCGGTATATCCATTTGGTGCCTATTATGTTGTGCTTCTGTGGATCAGGATGCTTAACCAGTTCCCATACATTATTCAGCTCAAACTGTTGAAGCTCTTCTTGCATAGCTTGAATCCATTCAGGTTCCATGAAGGCTTCTTCAACTTTCTTGGGTTCTGATATTGAGACGAATGCGAAGTGCCCACAGAAATTTGCTAGCTGAGTTGCCCTTGAACGAGTGAGTGGACCAGGTGCATTGATGCTGTCAATTATTCTGTCAATCTGCACTTCATTGGCAACACGAGGATGTATAGGGCGAAGACTTTGCTCTTGCTGATCTGTGTTGTTGTTGGGAGGAATGTCTTTAGGCTGAGCATTGTCTTCATGTTGATCAGGTGCTGAGATGATAAGTTCTTCTTCAGGATGAGCTTCAGAAGGTATAATCTCTCCAGTTCCCATTAGCTTGATTGATTCACTAGCTGGAATCTCATCTAGCACATTTGGCAGTTGCTCTCTTTGTGAACCATTTGTCTCATCGAACCGCACATCCACTGTTTCAACCACTTTGTAATGAAAGAGATTGAAGACTCTGTAGGAGTGCGAATCCTTTCCATATCCAAGCATAAAGCCCTCATGTGCTTTTGGTGCAAACTTTGAGGTGTGGTGTGGGTCCTTGATCCAGCACCTTGCGCCAAATACTCTGAAGTAACTGACATTTGGCTTCTTGCCAGTTAGGAGTTCATAAGATGTCTTGTTCAGAAGCTTGTGAAGATAAACACGATTGATTGTATGGCATGTAGTGTCAATGGCTTCAGTCCAGAATTTTCTTGGAGTCTTGTATTCATCTAGCATTGTTCTGGCCATCTCAATGAGTGTTCTGTTCTTGCGTTCAACGACGCCATTCTGCTATGGCGTGTACGGAGCTAAGAATTCATGTGTGATGCCCAAGGTATCAAGATATGTATCAAGGCCAGTGTTCTTGAATTCAGTGCCATTGTCACTTTTGATGTGCTTTATCTTGGCGCCAAAATTATTCATAGCACGATTGGCGAAGCGTCTGAAGACATCCTGCACTTCAGTCTTGTAAAGGATTATGTGCACCCAAGTATATCTAGAGTAATCATCAACAATGACGAAGCCATAGAGGCAAGCAGTAGTAGTAAAAGTTGAGTAGTGAGTGGGGCCGAAAAGATCCATGTGGAGCAGTTCGAAGGGTTGAGTAGTAGTCATGATCGTCTTCGAAGGATGTTTTGCCCTTGTCATCTTCCCTGCTTCACAGGCACCGCATAAGTGATCTTTCTTGAACTTGACGCCCTCGATGCCTATGACATGCTTCTTCTTCGCAAGGGTGTGGAGGTTCCTCATGCCAGCATGCCCAAGCCTCCGATGCCAAAGCCAGCATTCTGAAGCTTTTGCAAGAAGACATACCGCAAGTTGTGGCCCTGCTGAGAAATCTACCACATACAAATCATCTTTCTGATACCCTTCAAACACTAGAGACTTGTCAGATTCCATTAGTACTAGGCAACGATATTTTCCAAACATTACGATCATGTTCAAATCGCAAAGCATTGAGACAGACATTAATTTGAAGCCAAGGGATTCAACAAGCATGACTTTATCCATGTGTTGATCCTTTGAGATTGCAACTCTACCTAGACCCAATACCTTACTTTTACCAATGTCAGCAAATGTGATGTGGCTCTTGTCGGATGGACGTAAGGTTGAGTCCATAAGAAGGCTTCTTTTGCCAGTCATGTGATTTGTACACCCACTGTCAATAATCCATTCTGAAGACCTTGAAGTCGCTGGTGTCGTACCCTACAGTGCAGTTAGGGGGATAGGCTTCACGAAGAGAATTGTGAAGCAAAAACATTTGACGAACCAGTGGGTTATGAAAACTTAGATCCAGATTAGGACTAATAGGGAGAGTAGCATGTGATTCAGGAACGAAGTACATAATGATGCCATTCGGGCATTTTATCTTGCGCCCTACACGATTTTTAAGGTCCCCAGCAATAGCGTCGGAAGATTTTGGTTTTCTGCTGGAGACCTTTCCCTGCAAAAGAGAGTTAAGCTTTCTTAACCACCCACATCTTCAAGGGTGGCTTAGAAGCAATAAGTCTAAGTGCAGCATTTGAGAATTTTGGCTTTGAAGCCTTAGCAAACAGTCTTGCAGGTGGACAATAATACTCATAGGAATAAGCAGAATAATTTTTGGTCATATGAACATGACGGTTCGATGAACCGCTCTCATATTCATATGCCTGAGTATTGTTTCCTTGTAAAACATTTGCGTTAGTGCGACTCAGGTGAGTCATTTGTCTATATGAAGCCTTTGGACCGTATGATGCCTTTGGTCTGAGGTTTGTCTTCTTCATGTGAGGTGTCATGAAGACATTCATAGGAAGAATTTCCAGACACGTTTTCGGAACCCAGATCTTCTTCATAGGCGGTCCATTCCTGTAATTAGTACCAATGTACCTGGCAAACACTTCACCATTCTGATTCTTAAACAGTTTATAGTTTGCATCAAAGGATTCGTCAATAATAATGGGGTTAGCACAAGTGAAGCCAGATAAATTGGATGGATCTGCTGAAGGTTCCTTTGCAGCAACCCATGTGGTTTTGGGGTACTGCTCAGGTTTCCAGTAAGAGCCATCTGCATTTATTTTCCTTACGAACCCAACACCCTCTTTCCTAGGGTTTCGGTTCAGAATCTGCTTCTTGAGGACATCACATAGTGTCTGATGTCCTTTAAGACTTTTGTACATCCCTGTTTCAAGCAATGTCTTCAACCTAGCATTCTCATCAGCAATAGCAGTGGTATCCTCAGCAGAGGGGTTAGTTACCACATCAACAGTTGAAGATATTGCAACAGTAGTAGCAGTGGAACATTCAGCAACTGAAGTAGCATTATCACGCTCAATGCATTTAAGACATGGTGGTTCAAATCCTTCCCGAGCGGAACTGATCTGTTCGGCGCGAAGTGACTCGTTTTCCTTTTGAAGATCTTCATGAGCCGCTCTCAATTTCTCAAGTTCTTGCTTCCTTTGAAGATAATCATAGGAAAGCTTTTCATGAGTTGTTGAGAGAGTATCAAGACGATCTTCAAGTTCCTGATACTTAACGTGAAGATTTTTTATGTCTTCAATTAAGGATTCAGATCGAGTCATTTCAGCACCCAACAGATCATCGCTTCTGTCTAACAGTTTTTGAATATGTTCCATAGCTTTCTGTTGTTCAGTTGCAATTTTAGCAAGTGTTTTGTAGCTGGGTTTTGAATCACAGTCAGAGTCATCGTCACTAGATGTTTGATAGCGAGTAGTGCGTGTGTTTACCTTGGCACCGCGTGCCATGAAGCAGTAGGTAGGAGTGGAGTCGTTCTTGTCATTTGCATCAGTGTCGGTGATGAAGTCATTGTCTTCAGTGTTGAAGATGGACTTGGTGACGTATGCTGTAGCCAGACTCGCAATGCCAGAATCAAACTCCTCCTCGGATTCCACCTCTACCTCCTCAGAAGCGGACTCCTCCTCTGAATCCATTTCCTTTCCAACAAACGCACGTGCCTTGCCAGATGAGCTCTTCTTGTGTGATGAAGACTTTGAGGAAGACTTGGAAGAAGACTTTGAGTATTTCTTCTTCTTCTTGTCGTCAGAATCATATTCCTTGCTCTTCTTCTTCCTTCTGTTCTCATTGTCCCACTGTGGACACTCAGAGATGAAGTGTCCAGTTTTCTTGCACTTGTGACATGTTTTCTTCTTGTAATCATGAGCAGAAGCTTCATCATTCCTTGAGCTTGATCGTGAAGATTTTCTGAAGCCTTTATTCTTGGTAAATTTTTGGAACTTCTTCACTAGCATTGCAAGTTCCCTTCCAATGTCTTCAGGATCATCAGAACTGCTGTCAGATTCTTCTTCAGATGAGGAAACAACTTTTGCCGTCAAGGCACGAGTTCGCCCGTAGTTTGGACCGTAGATATCTCTTTTCTCAGAAAGCTGAAACTCATGTGTGTTGAGCCTCTCAAGTATGTCAGACGGATCGAGTGTCTTGAAATCAGGACGTTCTTGAATCATCAGGGCTAGGATGTCAAAGGAACTATCAAGTGATCTCGGCAGTGTCTTGAGGATTTCATGTTTGGTGATCTCAGTGGCGCCGAGGGCTTGAAGCTCATTTGTGATGTCAGTGAGCCGGTCAAATGTGTGCTGGACATTCTCATTGTCATTTCGCTTGAAGCGGTTGAAGAGGTTGCGAAGAACACTGATTCTTTGATCTCTCTGGGTTGAGACGCCTTCATTGACCTTGGAGAGCCAGTCCCAGACCAGCTTGGATGTCTTCAAGGCACTCACACGGCCATACTGTCCTTTTGTCAGATGACCATAGATGATATTTTTGGCAGTAGAGTCCAGTTGAGTGAACTTCTTGACATCAGCAGCAGTGACACCTTCTCCAGCCTTGGGAACGCCGTTCTCGATGACATACCATAGGTCGACGTCAATGGCTTCAAGATGCATGCGCATCTTGTTCTTCCAGTAGGGATATTCAGTTCCATCGAAGACGGGGCACGCAGCGGAGACTTTGATTATCCCTGCAGTCGACATAGCTAAAACTCCAGGTGGTTAAACCGAATCACACAGAACAAGGGAGCACCTTGCTCTGATACCAATTGAAAGTGCGTTATATCGACTAGAGGGGGGTGAATAGGCAATTTTTATGAAAGTCTTCAAAACGTGGGAGTTATGAAGACAAACAGCAAAGATTATGCCTATTACTATGCAGCGGAAGTTAGATTACACTAGGCCAGCCATGGTCAAGTATTCAATAGAGTGAAAGCACAATGACAAACAGCTGCAGTGTAATAAGGATCAGGTAGGAAGAAGTTATGAAGCCAAACAGATCGTACATTCACGTTGTAAAGACAAACGATAGAGCAAGCATGCAATGGCTTCACAATGAGTAACAGTAAGAAAAAGGAAGTGAAGATGAAACCAGTGACTCGTTGAAGACAATGATATGTTGGACCAGTTCCAGTTGTTGTGACAACTGTACGTCTGGTTGGAGCGGCTAGGTATTTAAACCTTAGGACACACAGTCCCGGACACCCAGTCCTGAACACGCAGTTCAGGACACCAAGTCCTCACCGTATTCTCCTTGAGCTAAGGTCACTTAGTCCTCGCCCAATCACTCTGGTAAGTCTTCAAGGTAGACTCCCAAACCTTCACAGACTTCATTCACTGGCAATCCACAATGTCTCTTGGATGCTCTGAACGCGACGCCTAACCGTCTAGAGGATTCACAGTCCTCAAGTGTAATAAGTCTTCAGATCACACAGACAAGAAGACTTAAGTGATGCCCAATTTACTCTGGCTCTGGGTGGTTAGGGCTTTTCTCCTCGCTAGGAATTTTTCTCAAAGGCTTCGAGGTGGGTTGCTCTCAAACGACAAAAGCCGTGCACTGAAATCTGAGCAGCCAACCGTTTATGGTTGTAGGGGGTGGGCTATTTATAGCCACTTGGCAACCCAACCTGATTTGTCCGAAATGACCCTGGGTCACTAAGGAGCTGACACGTGTCTCAACGGTCAGATTTCAAACTCTCATGGCAACTTTACTTGGGCTACAAGCAAAGCTGACTTGTCCGGCTCTGGACAAGATTCACTCTCATTGTCTTCACTCGAAGACATAGGTTTTTGGTTTAGGAATCACTTCAGTCATTCTGACTGGTTCTCTTGGACCCCACTTAACAGTACGGTGGTTCCTATGACTCAACACAAAAGAAAAAGAACTACGAAAGATCTAAGTCTTCGAGCTCCATAGGCTTCATAACGTGTCTTCTTTTGTCATAGTCTTCAATGTGAATATCTTCATATACCACCTTTGTCTTCAATGTCTTCATACATTTTAGGGGTCATCTCTAGTAGTAAAACCGAATCAATGAAGGACTTCTACCTGTGTTATCCTGCAATTCTCACAAACACATTAGTCCCTCAACTAGGTTTGTCGTCAATACTCCAAAACCAACTAGGGGTGGCACTAGATGCACTTACACTCCACCTGAAGTGGAACATAATACAGACTATCCAAATGGAGCAATGGCCATCACAATAAAGGTCACACCACTGTTGATGGTCACAATGGAGAATTTCAAGTAATTTTCCACAACTGGAAAACCTCAGTGAACTCCATAGTAACTCTATAGAGGAAACAAATTACTCCCAAGCCTCTAAACTGCCCAGTGGACACATACAAGGGAAAAATATCTTTAGCTAAGCATAAAGAGGCAACAGATGAACAACATATCCTCTAGATATAGTAATTGTCTCAACAATACATGGGAAAACATGCATGGAGATATTACCAAATATTGTTATGTTCATCTTATCCTTTGTGTATAAACACTATAGTCACCGTTGTGGTATAGTGGTGTAGAATGTGCATATCAAACTCAAATTCTCCCAAATACAATCCAAAGCCATCATCTATCCAAAGCATCACAATTAATACAAATGCCGCCAATCATAGCTAAAATTTGCAAACTAGATTGTAACCCATAACTTCATCAAATTGTTGGATGTACCTTAGAATATTCCAATAGATTATACTAGAGGGTAAACATAATTTTCTACCACTAGAAGACAACTTAAAAAGAAAGAAAACCCACAAATATGAGCATTTATAGTCAAGAGTAGTCACTAACCAGTAACTGCACCAAACCGAGGTGTGTACTTCCCAAATGCACAAGGCTAACCGAGGGGAAGCAACCTCATGTTTTCTCTAGCTACCAAGGTGTACACTTCCCAAATGCACAAGGATAACTGAGTGGAAGCAACCTCATATTTTGCTCTAGCCACCAAGATGCCTCTCCTACATAACTCAATTACAAATTTTGGCATGTGAACAAGCTGGAAATGCCACAAATTGGTAGTGATGTTACAATACAATTTAGGAGTAGAAGCAACTAAGAATGCACACAAGATAACATTAAGCACAAGGAAACACTAAGCACACTTATGCGAATTTCTAGTCAACAAACACGTTAACCATCTGTGAGTATAAGAATAATGCAAAGAAACACCCTGATCCTGACAATACACAAACCAACCAACACTACTCTCCATGATGTTGCCTTGTAAACTAGTCCATTGGAACAGGTTGAAAGCTGGCAACCATTGATTATGCAGACAAATTACTTGACTAATAGAATCAAGACTCCAATGTGTCGTAGTACATGACACATGCACCAATAACAACATAAACTGCAAGATTTAAAACATACCCGAAAAGTAGGAAGCAACTCATAAACCACCATAGGTTGCCTTTCCACTAAATTGCCAAAACTGGAATAAAACTCTGACAGTACTCCTTAACTGCGCAATGAAAATACCTCACGTGTATCTAAACATAAGAATTTCAATAGCTTCCACAATTACTTTCATAACCACTACTAATAGCATATGCTCAATTAGTCTCCAATATGTCACAAAGATAACAACCCCATCAACACTCTCTATGCACATCTTCTGAAGCAAATTCTCCGAATAAATAACATAAGAGACACCATCCATAGACAAAGAATATGTAACATAAAGGGCTTAATCACATTTGAACATGTATATGGCTGAGGGCAGAAATAAATAACGATGTGCTTAGTTGGGGTAATTTCTATAATGGTCATATAGAATAAGTGCACAATCAAATTGTCCTCCATGAAGTGACTTTCACAAAATGGGAGCACCAAATTTATTTCAGTGAAACACATAAACTTCTCCATACAAGGCCTAAAAAATTGTCATCCTCTATATTATGCATCAACGCTTGCCTAAACCAAATATCTATTGGAAATATGTCCTAGAGGCAATAATATTGTATTGTTATATTTTTGTTTTCATAATTAAGGGTTTATATTCTATGCTATAACTGCTATGATCCTGGAATGTGTGATTTAGTGGAAAACTCATATGCACGTATGAATAATAAGCGGTAAAATAAGGTTCCTAGTCTTGCCTCTAAGACTAGCTCAAGTGTTATTGGTGATCATGTCTTCTGGATCTTAGGATATCGTTAAGTGTAGCAATAGTCCTAAAACAACATTGAAGCATGATGTTAGAAGAATGATCATATTGAATCGATCAAAACTTGTTTGTTATACTTTGAGTTAATATCATCTGAAATCAATTGTTATAACATGGCGTGTTAACATGTGTTTTTATAGACCATGAGAGTATCATAGTCACTTCTTACTGTACGGTGGACTTTGGGGTTGCTCAAACACCATATGTAACACAGTGATCAAGAGTGATCAAGAGTGACAACTTATAGGTTCATCGGAAAGTTTGAGAAGGGCATAGATAGCTCAAGAGTGAAATTTGCTCCTTTGACAATGGAGATATATTCTTAGGGACCTCTTGGTGTGACAACATCTATCATAGTCTAGACAGACATAGGTGACTATGTCACGGGGATGCCAGAACATTTCAACGAGAAAGAACAAAACCGGTAACGAGGAGAATGATATAATGATCATGTGTATGACTCAAGAGGATATCAATACATCTCACTTCAAGCTTTGTAAAGTATCGTGAAGCAAAGGTAGTAGCACATGATAACTAAAGGTTCACTTGAATGTCATTCGTGTACTCATAGGATTGATATGGACGTCCATGGTTCTGCTATCGTTCATTGAACAAAGGAGTTTTGTTCATGTCTATATTTTACCGAACCTAGAGAGTCACAAGCTTAAGATAATCATGATCTACTAAGTGTTAGTAGGACGAGAGTGACAAGGATTTATTTGTGAAATAGTTTCATTAATATTCGAAATAGTTTCAAGAGGAATCAGAAGCACTTCGGGGTCACCGAAAGGGTTTCGGAGTTTACCGGGCAATACTGGGTATTAGCGATAAATAATATATAGTTTTTTTGGAGATTTTAATTAATAATAAAAGGATCTGGTAATTGTTAGAAGGCTTTTATAATTAATTAAATATCAATGAGTCTTAAAAGTCCAAGAGGTGGAAGGCAAACTTGGGCCACAAGGGTCCAAAAGGGGTGGCGCCCTCTGTTTCCTATAGGGAGGCTGAATTGGACTAGGGGGAGGAATCCTCCTCCCCCTCTTGGCCGGCGCAAGGGGGTATCCCCCCCCTTGTGTGGCTCCCCTCCTCTCCCCTCCAACCTATTATATACTAGAGGCTTTTACACTTTGAGATACACAAGTTTTGGAGCCTCCTCTAGTTCTCTAGATCTAGTTCTAGTTGGTCCTAGTTGATCAATCGGAGCTTGACCTAGATCATATAATCCTCATAATTATAAGCCCGGTGTGGTTCTAATCCCCTCCCTCTAATTCTTCGGCGACGATTAGCTCTAAACACGAAGCATTGTCGAATCATGAAGACCGTACACTTGCAACTCATAGAGAGCCCGTGTTTTTTGTCTTCCTTTTGAGGGACTATTCGTGGGCGGTTCGTGGGATCGTTCATCTACGGTTCGAGGGACTCCAAGTACGATCTACACCGACTCGTGTTCTTCTGCTACAACTCGGAGTCGGTAACGATCGAATCCAAACCGTTAATGCATCTCCATATTGTTCCTGGGTGATCGTAGGGCGATTTTTTTTCTTTTCTATTATGTTCCCCAACAATATCACCATTTCCAACAAGCCTGCTAGCAAATAAAGTTGACATCACACTTGCAACAATAAACACATGCAAACGCCTTTGATACAACCATTGCTCTGATACCAATTGTGGCGACAATAACCATAATATGCTAGTGCCAACTAAACATATAACATTAGTGGAAACAATTATACATGTCACATGCAAGCCTATATTAATGGGGGAGTGGAAGCATACCATGTGACAATAGACCAAACTCTAAGTTTAATCCTGGTAGACATTCCATCAAACACCTTTTGTGCATACACTAATAAGAAAACATAACTTGACATCTACACGGATGGCAACCACCAAGCATTTCGTTGCATTATACTTGCAAGAACAAAGACCACAAGATCGATTCCTCGGGATTGCCAACATATCAAATAACACTAGCATTCTCATATGCAAGACATCAAAATACACCATGACACAGGTAGCAAGCAAGGTGTCCAAATAATGGAAAGCATAGCAAAATAATACGAATAAAAGGGGTTGACACCAAGATCTACATGGAAACCTTTATGGAAAAAACCCGAGAGGCAGCATGAGCAATCATTTACCATGGAGAAGAAAATAAAAGATGGGAGCCAACAAATAAAGGAGAAACCCCAAATCGCCTCTCAGAACTGAGCACAAAGCACTCACTTATGGATGGATCTTGTGAGGAAACACACAACTCTCACTATATCAAGCTCTCCCCAAGCCACTCAGTGGGAAAGAAGGGAGAAGAAATCCCAATCTCGCGCAAGATGGACTAACAACCTCAATCCTCATGTGAAAGTATCCAAATTCCCCAGGTCATTACGACATAAGTTGGCCTTCATTTGGCAACACGGTTGCTCCAAATGAGCTCCAAATAACCTCCAAAACTAGAATTTTTTCAAGGAAAATTGGGTTAAATTAGAGCCATATATCACACTTCGACTGTTGTTTGGTGCCAAGCCTATAACCGTTAGCGATTAAAGTTAATAGCAGAATTAAGGGGCAAGAGTGTCGATAGATTGGAATGGATGGCGAATTTTGACAACTACAACACATATACATTAGGAATACGACTGTAGAGGAGCTGAACCCATGTTGTGCATCTGTCTATGTATGTCGTGTGTGCCTTTGAGCATGTGTGTGCATGCACATGTGTGCCTGTGCCCATATGCGCGACAATGTAAGATTTACTAAACACACATTTTTGTTGTATTGGTTAGGCTTGCTAGAAACTATATATCTAAGAGAGTGTCGTTGGATTGGAATGGATGGCAAATTTTGACAACTACAACACATATACATTAGAAACACGACTGCGGAGGAGCTGAACCCGTGTTGTGCATCTGTATAGGTGTGTTGTGTGTGTGTTTGAGCATGTGTGTGCATGCACATGTGTGCATGTGCCCATATGCGCGGCATTTTTGCCGTATTGGTTAGGCTTGCTAGAAACTATATATCTAAGAGAGAAGAAGAGATTACCATTCGTACCGGGGTTTTTTGTCTTCTAAAGTCGTGTCTTGTTGCTCTTTGTTGCGAAGATGAGATGATACAAGCAGGGGAAGGAAAATATCATACTTAAGAAAAAATATATTAGGATTGTGCTTTGACGCTGCAGCTCCCAGGGCGCAACCACCAAACATCATTGGCGTGGGGATGATGCCAGAGATGTCAAATCCATCGACATGAGGCACTTGAGAATGGTCCTCTTCGACAATGATGGTGCCATCATCAGTGATAGGGCGTCTGCGCCAGCGATTTCCCTATCGCGTCTGCAGCGGCCTAGTGACAGTTGCAACTGAGCAGCATAGCGTGACGAGGACATACCAGCCAGTGCCCCCCGTGTGACGGCATTTTTGTTTGATTGAGTTTTATTGTTTGCTACTCTTTGCCATAGACATGAGACTCGACGAAACCTCATGTACGATGCGTCATCCGAATCCGACTCTATTAAACAAGTATACTTCTTATTATATCCGCAATTCAGATTGTATCATTTTGAATCCTTGCTTGTTCTTCGGTTGCACGCGTGGATTGATCTTAATGATTAAGTTGACTGTGTTTTCAACACCGTGAACGACCATACCAAAAGGAGTAATTATTTTCAAAATATGCAACTCTATGTCCACATTCGATATCTTCTATTAATTGCCACCCTCCTCCCACCCAAGAAAAATAGTAATAATCTTGAAATGTTGCCAGGGTCCCCTCCCTTGGCAAGGCGGCATATCCGGCCTTGGAGCGTGAGATCGGGTAGTTGAAGGATTGTAGAGTGGCGGGCTGTAACATTCAAAACCAATAAATAATCTCACATACCTATATAGTCATATTTGATATCCTCTATAGTAAGTGCTCGTTTCAAAAATAAATATGCAGGCTGCTGCGCTTATAAAGGTGTTCCAATAAATGGAGCACGGAATTTCCAAAAGGATTCTCGCAAGAAGAAACATCGAGGCAATGGCAACCCATGAGCGAATCAAGCCGATATGCAACCCTCTATCCGCACTCGATATCTTCTACCAATACTTGCATATCCTCTAAGTACAAAAATGCACCCCTCAGAAAGAATCCGCAGACCGCCGCGCTTATAAATGTCTTGCGTTTCCTTCTTTCAATAATGGAGTATCACAAATTTTCCACAAAAGGATTCTCGCAAGGAGAAGCATTGAAGCAACGGCAACGCATGGGCGAGCGAAGCCGATATGGATACGTTTGAATTGAATTAAAAACGGGTTGTTGATTCTGGCGTGGCAGCACGCGCGCCGTTGCGTGACGCTACGCTGCGCAGCGGGATTAGCCGGGAACCGAAAGCGGGCGCGCGCGTCACTCCCAAGGCTGGAAAAATATCGGCGGTCTCCATCGTATCGCGCTCGGACAGTCGTAGCGTCTGCGTCTACCCCCTCGGAGCCAATTATAAAAGGGCGGCGTGGGGTGGGGTGGGAGGAGAAGCATCAAGCAAGGCAATCAGTAGCAGGCTTGCAGCTACCTCCTCTGCTTGCTTCCCGTCGACTTCCTCTTCCTCCCCCGTCGCCGATCGAGGACGAAGATGGGGAGGAGCCTGCTCCCGCTGGCGCTGCTCGTCGTCCTCTCCGCCGCCGCGGCCGCCCCCCAGGTTCGGCTCTTCTCCTCCGGTCGAGTCGAGATCCCATCGCCGCCTCTGCTTTTTACTCGCAGCTAACAGCTGCTCTGAGAAGTCAAACCAAAATAACTCTCACATATCCAAATTTGGTACCAATAGAATCCAATTTGGTAAGCTGCGGAGATATTAGTAGTGCTGTAGTTCTGCGAATCCCGGAAGTACTGTAGCTGTAGTGCCGCGACCCGTCGTCCACTGCGAAGCGCGAATCCACCCCCGACCAAGGGGTTGCGGCGGAGGGGCCTCCGGCGACGTGCGGGAGCTCGATGGCGAGCCAGCGGAGGGGCCTGCCGCTGATACTAAGCTTGATGCCACCACTGAAAATTGAACAGCTCTGAACCAGAGTTCGATCCCTTTCTTTTTATGGGGGGCAAGAATCAATACTGATGCTACACAATTGGCTGAATCGCATCTATGTTTGCTTTAACATGTGTTTGTACAATTTACTTTCAGCTCGTCGGAGCAGCAGGGCGAGACCATTCCCTAGGAATCATCCAGGTCGGCTTTTTATCCCCATCTGAGTGACATCATCTTCTTTTGTTTGTAGTACTAATCATCATTGTATTGTACTGTCACAGAAAGACATCATACAGACGGTCAACAACCACCCCAACGCCGGATGGACGGCTGGATACAACCCCTACCTCGCGAATTACACTGTACATATAACACCCTCTTGCTCTTGTTGTTGTCATCGAAGCACCATTTTTTTTTCTTCTCTGTTTGCTGACCTCAGAATCATCCTCTTCCGTGCAGATTGAGCAATTTAAGCATATGCTGGGAGTGAAGCCAACGCCTCCAGGTTTACGGGCTCGTGTTCGCACCAAAACTCATTCAAGATCCGAGCAGCTCCCAAAGGTGTTCGATGCCAGGTCGAAATGGTCCGGCTGCAGCACAATTGGGAAAATACTTGGTAAATTAAACTAGATAACTCAATGACCATGAATCGGTTGTACATTGTTTTACTTACACTGACCCACTTCATTTCCTTCTCTTTTGCCAACACCTTGGAAAACGCTGATTTTCATGAGCAGATCAAGTAAGTCTATGCACACTAACTTACATTGTTAGCTCCACGAGTGCTTACTGAACAATTGAAGATGCTCAAGCTAGTCTGTATTGGTTAACAATGTCAGGGTCACTGTGGTTCCTGCTGGGCTTTTGGTGCCGTGGAGTGTCTGCAAGATCGTTTCTGCATCCATCACAACATGGTGAGTGCATATGGACCATCTGTCTACTCTCTGGTCTATTTTTAAACAGGAATGTTTGGTTCCTTTCTTACATAACCAGCCTGCTGTTTCTGTTCCTTGCAGAACATTACGCTTTCTGCCAATGACCTAGTGGCTTGCTGTGGGTTTATGTGCGGCGATGGTTGTGATGGAGGATATCCTATCAGCGCATGGCAATACTTCGTCCAGAACGGTGTTGTTACTGACGAGGTATAGCTAACTCCCTACTTACTACCACTTCAATATCATGGTCCTCCAAGAGCAATCCTATTATTGTCATCATTTTGATACTATTATTATGAATCACTTCTCTGTATTCTAACTGCAACAATGGGTATTACTGAATCTGTCATACTACCAATATAATATAAATTGGATGCTACATTAATTATTAATAATAATGCTCTCTGTAAATGAATTGATTGGTTTGTTAATACATTTTTTAACAGCTCAGTTAGTGCTTGTATTATTTGGCACTAAATGCTAACGGTGTATATCTGAACCTGAAAATCATGTCTTAGTGTGTCCTGACTATTTGCAAATTCATCCCAACTTGGTTCAGGCACAACATTACAATACAAATGGCCCTGTTTCAAATATAGGTCATCTTTGTCTAGCTAGTTTTTTTGGATTTTCTCTTCAACCAGGGCTCTCCCCTAATTTTTCTTGTAAAAAAACCTCAAGCTCGGCATACCACTAACCCTTGTAAATATTACTATCTTGCAGTGCGATCCATACTTTGATCAGGTTGGCTGCAAGCATCCTGGATGTGAACCTGCTTATCCTACACCTGTGTGTGAAAAGAAATGCAAGGTGCAGAACCAAGTTTGGGAGGAAAAGAAACATTTCAGCATCAATGCATACCAAGTAAACTCTGATCCACATGACATCATGGCAGAGGTCTACAAGAATGGCCCTGTAGAAGTTGCTTTCACAGTTTATGAGGTAACTTTGATTCGCCGTTTGATGTTTGACGTGTGTTTTACCAAGGCTGTCAAAATGTTGGTGGAGCATGGAACAAAATTTCTGCTAATTACTTCTAAATGACAAAGATAATATCAATAATATTCTGAAAAGCTGTAAAACTGAATAAAACCGTAGAAAGAACATTACAGTAGAAAGAGAAACAAAACGTACATGCTCTAGTTAGTAGTTAGCATACTGAAATATGAAATACTGTTATTATCTTTCGAGCTCTGAATTTGCTCAACAGCTCATATGCTTTGTGATTATATCATCAAAGGTGAAAGAAAATATTTGTTACTCGCTGTGTTGATTTCATTCTGCAATTTTCTCCAGGACTTCGCACACTACAAATCAGGAGTGTACAAGCACATCACCGGTGGAGTCATGGGAGGTCACGCCGTCAAGTTGATTGGTTGGGGAACCAGTGATGCTGGAGAGGATTACTGGGTATCTTGTTAATTCTCTATATTACACTATTTATTAACCAAATGATCAAGTCCTGACATGTTTTATTTTGTCTTCTGATTTTCAGCTTCTTGCAAATCAGTGGAACAGAGGCTGGGGCGATGTGAGTGATAAATACCCTGTATTGTTGACTTGCAAGAGTGAATGCATGCGTTAGGCTAATTAATAAGTTTTGGTTTGTGATGCATTGTAGGACGGGTACTTCAAGATCATAAGGGGCAAGAATGAATGTGGCATCGAAGAAGATGTTACTGCCGGTATGCCCTCGACAAAGAACATCGCCGGTAGCGCCTTTGCAATTTGAAGTTTGAGCAGCCCCTTGTCCTCTGATGCTGTTGGAATTAGCAATCTGCCTGTCAAATTTAAGCGGGCAAATTAGCTTTGATGGTACCAGGATTCTGTATTCTGCGCACTAGCTATTAATGTGTCCGTTAATGGCAATAAAACAATTATTATCAAGGCATCTGTGAGTGACAAACAATTATCCATTTCAATTGGAAAAAATGAAGCTGAGTTGTGTTCATTACCGAAATACGACGCGTGCAGAGCTCTCATGCTTTAGGGAGGTGAGAAAAACAACCCCTCATATGCCGGGCTCAACACCCTCTCCGCTCCGATGTGGGACTAAATATTGCGCCTATGTCATGCAATACTAATGGACCTTCGAGATTCTCAGAATTTAAATATTTAATGTGCCGAGAGCCCCATAAACTTCAACAGAAACCTATGCATCGACATAGGGGGTGTGAACTACACTAGCAACATGAACCATGACAACAATACAATTAGCAATATGTTAGAGCATCTTCAATAGCATACCAATATGTTAAAATTTGCATTAGGTATAGGAGAATTTTGCTCATCTTCGATAGCTTACCTGAAAGTGCTTATACCATCTTCTAATTGCCTATATCTCTCATGTTGTGCAAATTTCAAGCAAATACAAGAATTCATCATGATATAATTCCAAGAAATATGAAAGGGTTGCTCACATACTCAAATACATTTCAAAGTCACAAATTTTGGGATTCAAAGTTCATCCAAAAGATAGGTCTCACAACTCACAAGACAAGTTCCAACAAAACCAACAAGCAAAGTTCATCCATCATGCACTCCCACCGCTACTCATGGCACCTGAGCTGCCACCATGGTCACCAGGCTCACCACCATGCCCACCACGGTCACCACCATGCCAACCAAAACCACCCATGAATCCCATGTATGTGCCCTTGGATGCCAAAACTTGATCACACAAACTTGAAATAGGCTCTTCCCTTCGGATCGAGGCCCTCTAGATTCATGAACCTAAGCTTTTGCTCTTGCTTGTCGTGCTTGTTCATCAACATCTTCTCCTCAATGGCAGTTTGGAATTCCACCATGCCCACCCTTCACTTCTGGAAGGCAATCTAGCATTCACCTAATTCTTTGAGCTCAGTCCATCTTTTCACCTTCTCTTCTGTCCTCTGTACGACAACCTTTCATGTGGTGATCATTGTTGAGGGACATTTTGCCGATCCTAACAGAGGCACAAATGGAATTTGTAGTCGATGGGATGTCATGCCGGGAGACCAAGGGGTCCTAGACACAAACCACAAGCACATGCAATTTTGCTCAGGTTCGGTGTCCCAATGTGGGTAAAATCCCTACTTCTTGCCTTGCTCTTTTGTTATATACATGTTGTTGGGGAACGTAGTAATTTTAAAATTTTCCTACGCACACGCAAGATCATTGTGATGCATAGCAACGGGAGGGGAGAGTATGTGTACGTACCCTCGTAGACCGAAAGCGGAAGCGTTTATCAACACGGTTGATGTAGTCGTACACCTTCACGATCCGTCCCAATCAAGTACCGAACGTACGGCACCTCCGCGTTCAGCACACGTTCAGCTCAATGACGTCCTCGCCTTCTTGATCCAGCAAGAGGGGCGAGGTAGTAGATGAGTTCCGGCAGCACGACGGCGTGGTGACGGTGTTGGTGAAGAACAATCTCCGCAGGGCTTCGCCTAAGCACTACGAAAACTATTACGAAGGATAAACTAGAGGGGACGGGGTTGCCGACACACGGCTTGGTGTTTCTTGATCTGTCTTGGGTGCTATCCCTACCCCTCTATTTATGTGTTGAGCCTTGGGGTCGAAACTTGGAGTAAAAGCCTCAACAAAGTCGGTTTCACCCGAAAGGCAAGAGTCCTTCTCGGACTCCAGGGCCAGACGCTAGGGTTCCCGGCGTCTGGACCCAGACGCCAGGGACCCCGGCGTCTGGACCCAGACGCCAGGGACCCTGGCGTCTGGCCCCTAGACTCCGCAAAACTTCCTTTTGCGCTTTCCAAAAACCTTGTGGGCTTTCCCCTTTGGCCCAAATAAAGTGTTCTCGTACCCAAACATTTCGGGAAACATCCGGAACCCCTTCCGGTGAATTCCGAAACCCTTCCGGAGACCAAACACTATTATCCCATATATCAAACTTTATCTCCGGACCATTCCAGAGTTCCTCGTCATGTCTGTGATCTTATCCAGAACTCCGAACAACATTCGGTTACCAACATACATAACTCATAAATACTATATCATCAACGAACATTAAGCGTGCGGACCCTACGGGTTCGAGAACTATGTAGACATGACCGAGACACTTCTCTGGTCAATAACCAATAGCGGAACATGGATGCCCGTATTGTCTCCTACATATTCTATGAAGATCTTTATCGGTCGAACCGCATAACAACATACGTTGTTCCCTTTGTCATTGGTATGTTACTTGCCCGAGATTCGATCGTCGGTATCTCAATACCTAGTTCAATCTCGTTACCGGTAAGTCTCTTTACTCGTTCCGTAATGCACTATCCTGCAACTAACTCATTGGTTGCATTGCTTGCAAGGCTTATAGTGATGTGCATTACCGAAAGGCCCAGAGATACCTCTCCGAAAATCGGAGTGAAAAATCCTAATCTCGATCTATGCCAACTCAACAAGTACCATCGGAGACACCTGTAGAGCACCTTTATAATCACCCAGTTACGTTGTGACGTTTGGTAGCACGCGAAGTGTTCCTCCCGTAATCGGGAGTTGCATAATCTCATAGTCATAGGAACATGTATAAGTCATGAAGAAAGCAATAGCAGTAAACTAAAACGATCAAGTGCTAAGCTAACAGAATGGATCAAGTCAATCACATCATTCTCTAATGATGTGATCCCGTTAATCAAATGACAACTCATGTCTATGGTCAGGAAACATAACCATCTTTGATCAACGAGGTAGTCAAGTAGAGGCATACTAGTGACATTTTGTTTGTCTATGTATCCACACATGTATTATGTTTTCGGTTAATACAATTCTAGCATGAATAATAAACATTTATCATGAAATAAGGAAATAAACAATAACTTTATTATTGCCTCTAGGGCATATTTCCTTCAGTCTATCACTTGCACTAGAGTCAATAATCTAGTTTCACATCTTTATGTGATTAGTTCACATCTCCATGTGACTAATACCCAAAAGGTTTACTAGAGTCAATAATCTAGTTCACATCACTATGTGATTAATACCCAAAGAGTGATCATGTTTTTCTTGTGAGAGAAGTTTAGCCTACGGGTCTGCAACATTCAGATCCATATGTATTTTGCAAATTTCTATGTCTACAATGCTCTGCACAGAGCTACTCTAGATAATTGCTCCCACTTTCAATATGTATCCAGATCGAGACTTAGAGTCATCTAGATCGATGTAAAAACCTTGCATCAATGTAACTGTTTACGACGAACCCTTTTATCACCTCCATAATCGAGAAATATTTCCTTAGTCCTCTAAGGATAATTTTGGCCGCTGTCCAGTGATCTACTCCTAGATCACTATTGTACTCCCTTGCCAGAAAGATGCTAAGGTATACAATAGGACTGGTAAACAGCATATCATACTTTATAGAACCTATGACTGAGGCATATGACTTTTCATTCTCTTTCTATTTTCTGCTGTGGTCGGTTTTTGAGTCTTTACTCAACTTCACACCTTGCAACATAGGCAAGAACTCCTTCTTTGACCGTTCCATTTTGAACTACTTCAAAATCTTGTCAAGGTATGTACTCATTGAAAAAACTTATCAAGCGTCTTGATCTATCTCTATAGATCTTGATGCTCAATGTGTAATCAGCTTCATTGAGGTCTTTCTTTGAAAAACTCTTTGAAAACACTCCTTTATGCTTTCCAGAAAATTCTACATTATTTCCGATCAACAATATGTCATTCACATATATTTATCAGAAATGTTGTAGTGCTCCCACTCACTTTATTGTAAATACATGCTTCACCGCAAGTCTATATAAAACCATATGCTTTGATCACTTTATCAAAGCATATATTCCAACTCCGAGATGCTTGCACCAGTCCATAGATGGATCGCTGGAGCTTGCTCACTTTGTTAGCACCTTTAGGATCGACAAAACCTTCTGGTTGCATCATATACAACTCTTCTTTAAGAAATCCATTAAGGAATGCAGTTTTGACATCCATTTACCAGATTTCATAAAATGCGGCAACTGCTAACATGATTCGGACAGACTTTTAAGCATCGATACGAGTGAGAAAATCTCATCGTAGTCAACACCTTGAACTTGTCGAAAACATTTTGCGACAATTCAAGCTTTGTAGATAGTTACACTACTATTAGCGTCCGTCTTCCTCTTGAAGACCCATTTATTCTTAATGACTCACCAATCATCGAGCAAGTCAATCAAAGTCCATACTTTGTTCTCATACATGGATCCCATCTCAGATTTCATGGCCTCAAGCCATTTTGCGGAATCTGGGCTCATCATCGCTTCCTGATAGTTCTTAGGTTTGTCATGGTCTAGTAATATAACTTCCAGAAAGGATTACCGTACCACTCTGGTGCGGACCACACTCTGGTTGTCCTATGAGGTTCGGTAGTAACTTGATCTGAAGTTTCATGATCATCATCATTAGCTTCCTCACTAATTGGTGTAGAGATCACTAGAACTGATTTCTGTGATGAATCTACTTTCCAATTTGGGAGAAGGTACAATTACCTCATCAAGTTCTACATTCCCCCCACTCACTTCTTTCGAGAGAAACTTCTTCTCTAGAAAGGATCCACTCTTAGCAACAAAGATATTGCCTTTCGGATCTGTGATAGAAGGTGTACCCAACAGTTTCTTTTAGGTATCCTATGAAGACGCACTTTTCTGATTTAGGTTTGTGCTTATCTGGCTGAAACTTTTTCACATAAGCATCACAACCCCAAACTTTAAGAAACGACAACTTTGGTTTCTTGCCAAACCACAGTTCATATGGCGTTGTCTCAACAAATTTAGATGGTGCCCTATTTAACGTGAATGCAGTTGTCTCTAATGCATAACCCCAAAACGATAGTGGTAAATCGCTAAGAGACATCATAGATTGCACCATATCTAATATAGTACGTTATGATGTTCGGACACACCATTACGCTGTGGTGTTCCAGGTGGTGTGAGTTGCGAAACTATTTCTCATTGTTTCAAATGAAGACCAAACTCGTAACTCAAATATTCTCCTCCACGATCAGATCGTAGAAACTTTATTTTCTTGTTACGATGATTTTCCACTTCACTCTGAAATTATTTGAACTTTTCAAATGTTTCAGATTTATGTTTCATCAAGAAGATATACCCATATCTTACTCAAATCATCTGTGAAGGTCAGAAAATAACGATACCTTCCGCGAGCCTCAACACTCATCGGACTGCATACATCAGTATGTATTATTTCCAACAAGTCTGTTGCTCGCTCCATTGTTCCGGAGAACAGAGTCTTAGTCATCTTGCCCATGAAGCATGGTTCGCAAGCATCAACTGATTCATAATCAAGTGATTCCAAAAGCCCATCAGCATGGATTTTCTTCATGCGCTTTACACCAATATGACCTAAATGGCAATGCCACAAATAAGTTGCACTATCATTATTAACTTTGCATCTTTTGGTTTCAATATTATGAATATGTGTATCACTACGATCGAGATTCAATAAACCATTCACCTTGGGTGTATGACCATTGAAGGTTTTATTCATGTAAACAGAACAACAATTATTCTATGACTTTAAATGAATAACCGTATTCTAATAAACATGATCAAATCATATTCATGCTTAACACAAACACCAGATAACATTTATTTAGGTTCAACACTAATCCCGAAAGTATAGGGAGTGTGCGATGATGATCATATCAATCTTGGAACCACTTCCAACACACATCGTCACTTCACCCTTAACTAGTCTCTGTTCATTCTGCAACTCCCGTTTCGAGTTACTAATCTCAGCAACTGAACTAGTATCAAATACTGAGGGGTTGCTGAAAACACTAGTAAAGTACACATCAATAACATGTATATCAAATATACCTTTGTTCACTTTTGCCATCCTTCTTATCCGCCAAAAACTTGGGGCAGTTCTGCTTCCAGTGACCAGTCCCCTTGCAGTAGAAGAACTTAGTCTCAGGCTTAGGTCTAGACTTGGGCTTCTTCACTTGAGCAACAACTTGCTTGCCGTTCTTCTTGAATTGCCCCTTCTTCCCTTTGCCCTTTTCTTGAAACTAGTGGTCTTGTCAAGCATCAATACTTGATGCTTTTCTTGATTTCTACCTTCGTCGATTTCAGCATCATGAAGAGCTTGGGAATCGTTTCCGTTATCCCTTGCATATTATAGTTCATCACTAAGTTCTAGTAACTTGGTGATAGTGACTAGAGAACTTTGTCAATTACTATCTTATCTGGAAGATTAACTCCAACTTGATTCAAGCAATTGCAGTACCCAGACAATTTGAGCACATGCTCACTGGTTGAGCTATTCTCCTCCATCTTTGTAGGCAAAGTACTATCAGAGGTCTCCTACCTCTCGACATGGGCATGAGTGTGAAATACCAATTTCAACTCTTAGAACATCTTATATGTTCCGTGACATTCCAAAACATTTTTGAAGTCCTAGTTCTAAACGTAAAGCATGGTGCACTAAACTATCAAGTAGTCATCATACCGAGCTTTGCCAAACGTTCATAACATCTGCATCTGCTCCTGTAATAGGTCTGTCACCTAGCGGTGCATCAAGGACATAATTCTTCTATGCAGCAATGAGGATAATCCTCAGATCACGGACCTAGTCCGGATCATTGCTACTATCATCTTTCAACATAGTTTTTCTCTAGGGACATATCAAAAAATAAACGGGGAGCTACATCGCGAGCTATTGATCTACAACATAGTTATGCAAATACTATTAGGACTAAGTTCATGATAAATTAAAGTTCAATTAATCATATTACTTAAGAACTCCCACTTAGATTCACATCCCTCTAGTCATCTAAATGATCACGTGATCCAAATCAACTAAACCATATCCGATCATCACGTGAGATGGAGTAGTTTTCAATGGTGAACATCACTATGTTGATCATATCTACTATATGATTCACGCTCGACCTTTCGGTCTCCAGTGTTCTGAGGCCATATCTGCATATGCTAGGCTCGTCAAGTTTAACCCGAGTATTTCTGCGTGCAAAACTGGCTTGCACCCGTTGTATATGAACGTAGAGCTTATCACACCCGATCATCATGTGGTGTCTCGGCACGATGAACTTTGTCAATGGTGCATACTCAGGGAGAACACTTGTACCTTGAAATTTAGTGAGAGATCATCTTATAATGCTACCATCAATCAAAACAGAATAATATGCATACAATATAAACATCACATGCAATCAAAAAATATGTGACATGATATGGCCATGATCATCTTGCGCCTTTGATCTCCATTTCCAAAATGCCGTCATGATATCTATCGTCACTGGCATGACACCATGATCTCCATCATCTTGATCTCTATCAACGTGTCGTCATATGGTCGTCTCGCCAACTATTGCTTTTGCAACTATTTCTATCACATAGCGATAAAGTAAAGCAATTGTATGACGCTTGCATCTTATGCAATAAAGAGACAACCATAAGGCTTCAGCCAGCTGCCGATAACTTTAACAAAACATGATCATCTCATACAACAATTTATATTTCATCACGTCTTGACCATATCACATCACAACATGCCCTGCAAAAACAAGTTAGACGTCCTCTACTTTGTAGTTGCAAGTTTTACGTGGCTGCTACGGGCTGAGCAAGAACCGTTCTTACCTACGCATCAAAACCACAATGCTATTTCGTCAAGTTGGTGTTGTTTTAACCTTCAACAAGGACCGGGCGTAGTCACACTTGGTTCAACTAAAGTTGGAGAAACTGACACCCGCCAGCCACCTGTGTGCGAAGCACGTCGGTAGAACCAGTCTCGCGTAAGGATGGCAATGGGTCGGGTTTGGATCGGGTTGAACAATATCAAATCCATATCCATATACATGAAGACAGTCTTTGCCCGCCCATGAAAAAATCCATGGGTGAAAAATTGTGTCCATGTACAAATACGATGGATATCCCTACCCACTGGATATCCATTGGGTCCTCTTGAGACATGTAAATAAGACATAACACAATATTAACATAAACTCTTACATTCTTCACCTCGTGGCAGGCTAGGCTTCACTTATGGTAAATCAACATCCACTAACAACCTAAGATCATTTATTATTTTTCTAACAGATGAGAATGATGAGTCATTTAAGAAGGAGGTAAAAATAAGGGAAGGGGTGTTGGAGTATGTTACGGAGGGGATTGAATGTCAACTAATAAAAGTTACGATGGGGATTGTGTAATTTCGTATGCATGTTTTAGATTAAAAAAAGTGTAAAATTGTTGTGGGGCATATGACCGTGGGGCAGGGATAGCAGATTTTCCTCCATTAAGTCATACTGTCGGGTCGGGTTTGGGTATATCCATGGGTACAAGATTATATCCATGCCCTATCCATGAACAATCGGGGCGGGTTTGGGCGCCGCCCATGGACACAAAAGCATATCCAAACCCTATCCATTCGGGTCGGATATCCATGGATATCCATGTCCATGGATAAAATTGCCATCCTTAGTCTCGCGTAAGCGTACACGTAATGTCGGTCCGGGCCGCTTCATCCAACAAAACCGCCGAACCAAAGTATGACATGCTGGTAAGCAGTATGACTTGTATCGACCACAACTCACTTGTGTTCTACTCGTGCATATATCATCTACGCATAAACCTGGCTCGGATGCCACTGTTGGGGAATGTAGTAATTTCAAAAAATTTCTACGCACACACAAGATCATGGTGATGCATAGCAACGAGAGGGGAGAGTATGTCTACGTACCTGAGGGAGTCCGGGACTAAGGGGTCCTCAGGCGTCCGGCCTGTTATCCATGGGCCGGACTGGTGGGCTGTGAAGACATGAAGGTCGAAGACTGCACCGTGTCCTGATTGGACTCTACTTAGCGTGGAAGGCAAGCTTGGCGACCAAAGATTCCTTCTTATGTAACTGACTCCATGTAAACTCTAGATCCCCTCGGTCTCTATATAAACCGAAGGGGATAGTTCGGAAAGGACACCACATATACTCATTACCATACCCACATAGGCTAGACTTCTAGGGTTTAGCCATTACGATCTCGTGGTAGATCCACTCTTGTAATACTTATATTCATCAATATTAATCAAGCAGGACATAGGGTATTACCTCCATAGAGAGGGCCCGAACCTGGGTAAACATCGTGTCCCCCGTCTCCTGTTACCATCGATCCTAGACGCACAGTTTGGGACCCCCTACCCGAGATCCGCCGGTTTTGACACCGACATTGGTGCTTTCATTGAGAGTTCCGCTGTGCCGTCGACAAAAGGTTCGATGCCCCCTTCAATCGTCAATAGTGACGCTGTCCAAGGAGGAATCTTCCTCCCCGGACAAATCTTCGTATTTGGTGTCTTCGTACTGCGGGCCAACTCGCTTGGCCATCTGGAGCAGATCGACAGCTACGCCCCTGGCCATCAGGTCGGAT
Source organism: Triticum dicoccoides (assembly GCF_002162155.2). Classification (NCBI taxonomy): domain Eukaryota; kingdom Viridiplantae; phylum Streptophyta; class Magnoliopsida; order Poales; family Poaceae; genus Triticum; species Triticum dicoccoides. Next base: position 563,469,020 of record NC_041386.1, read on the forward strand.
TCGGTAGCTTGAACTATGTCGCGGATATCCGTGGAGACCTGATCTTTGAGGGATTTGAGCCCGTGGCGATCTCTCCCCCTCATCCCGATGAACATGACTTAAATCTGTCATCGGATCACACCCTGGAGATGGTCCCTGCGGCTGCAACGACCTTAGAACCGAAGCAGATCGAGCCATCTGAGGCCGCAGAGTCCGCGATGTTGGAGCCGCACATGGACTCGACGCCCTGCAATATTCGCTTTAACGGAACTTCGGACTCGTCTCCAGCTATAAGTTCCGGACTGTGTACGCCCGCGGACACCGAGCTAGATCGGTTATGGATCTTCGAGTTCAGCGCCGCTGACGTTTTCCAGCACTCGCCTTTGGGTGACGTGCTAAAATCTTTAAAGAATCTGTCCATGGAGAAGGACTCACAGCCGAACTATGTTCGATTCGAGCTAGAGACGGATGATGAGGAATTTTGCTTCCCGCCCGCCACCCACTTCATAGCCACCGTCGATGACTTAACCAACGTGCTTGACTATGGCTCCGAAGACATCGATGGTATGGACGACGATGCCGACAAGGAGCAAGGACAAGACCCGCCATTCACTGGATGTTGGACGGCTACCTCTTCATACGACGTGTACATGGTTAATACACCTAAAGGATCTGGCGACGACAAAGAAGAACCAGATGCAAATAAAACCTCCAAGACATAGTCCAGGCACCGGCGGCCCAAATGTCGCCCCAAGCCCCGCCGCTCAAAGGAAGGCAACACTGGCACCGGAGAAAATAGTACTCCAGGCGACGCCGAAAATAATGAAAACCCTGTCGGGGCTACATCCAAACAGGAACACGACAGCAGGCAAGACAACCCTGACGAACAGGCCATAGAAGATGACTCGGAGGATGATAGTTACCATCCACCCTCCAAGGAGGAGACAAGCCTTGGCAACGAAGACTTCATCGTGAATGAGGATCCTCTCGAGTAGGAGCGCTTTAAGCTTCAGCTCATAGCCACGACAAGGAGCCTGAAAAAGAAACAACAGCAGCTTCAAGCTGAACCAGACCTGCTCGTCGACAAATGGACTGATGTCCTGACAGCCGAGGAATACGGCCTTAACCGTCCAGCCAAGAGCTACCTGAAACGCAGACTGCTACCTCAATTCGATGAGGAGGCGCCGGAGCACATATCTCCCTCGCGTAATGCGGACCGACCACCACGTGGTTGGGACAGGGCGGCTGAACGGCCACCCTACAGTCGGGATAAAGCGGCAACTCAGGTCGAACAGCAGCCCGCCCCACCGCCTCACAAAAACAGGGACAAACCAGCTCGGGACCATACATACGATCTTCGGCAGGAATTGGACAATAGAGCAGGACACAACAGATCTATATACGGATCGCGAGGACGTTTCCATACTCGGGATGACAGCTATCTATTCGGACGTGACAAACTTAATCACACCCGGGCCGATAACCATAGACAGACGTCGTCGGAGATACGCCGTGACACGGCCTGCTATAGAGGTGTCGCACACCCTCTCTGCTTCACAGACGAGGTGCTGGACCATGAATTCCCCGAGGGGTTCAAGCCTGTCAATATTGAATCATACGACGGAACAACCGACCCCACAGTGTGGATCGAAGATTTTATTCTTCACATACACATGGCCCGAGGAGATGACCTCAATGCCATCAAATACCTCCCATTAAAGCTCAAAGGACCAGCTCGACACTGTCTAAATAGTCTGCTGGAAGACTCCATCGGCAGCTGGGAGGACTTGGAAGAGGCCATCCTCGACAACTTCTAGGGTACATATGTCCGGCCACCCGATGCCGATGACTTAAGCCACATAGTTCAACAATCTGGAGAATCAACCAGAAAATTCTGGACTAGGTTCCTAACCAAAAAGAACCAGATCATCGACTGTCCGGACGCTGAAGCCCTGGCGGCCTTTAAGCATAGCATCTGAGACGAATGGCTTGCCCGCCACCTCGGCCAGGAAAAGCCGAGATCCATGGCAGCCCTCATGGCACTTATGACCCGCTTTTGCGCGGGAGAGGATAGTTGGCTGGCTCGCAGTACAAACACAGCCAACGAAACATGCCCCTCCGAGGCCAAAAACAGCACCGGCAAGCTCCGACGCAACAGGCACAAACGCCGAAGCAATGGCGATAACGCCGATGACACTATAGTTCACGCCGGATTCAGTGGCTCCAAGTCCGGCCAGCGAAAGAAGCCCTATAAAACGAGTAGCGGAGGACCATCCAGCTTGGACTGCATACTCGATCGTCCTTGCCAGATACATGGCACCCCAGACAAACTGGTCAACCATACTAATAGAGATTGCCGGGTATTTAAACAAGCTAGCAAGGTCAATAGCAGAAACAAAGAAGGAGAATCACAGAGCGAGGATGATGACGAGGAGCCCCGACAGCCGAACACTGGGGAGCAAAAGAAATTTCCCCCTCAAGTCGAAACAGTGAACATGATATACGCTACACACATCCCCAAAAGGGAGCGCAAGCGCACACTCAGGGACGTTTATGCGGTAGAGCCAGTTGCCCCAAAATTCAACCCATGGTCGTCATTCCCGATCACCTTTGATCGTCGTGATCATCCAACTAGCATCCGTCATGGCAGTTCGGCCGCATTGGTACTCGACCCAATCATCGACGGATTTCACATGACACGAGTCCTAATGGACGGTGGTAGCATCCTCAACCTGCTCTATCAGGATACAGTACACAAAATGGGCATTAATCCCTCACGAATCAAGCCCACGATAACTACCTTTAAAGGAGTCATACCAGGCGTAGAGGCCCGTTGTACGGGCTCGATTACGCTGGAGGTGGTCTTCGGTTCCCCGGATAACTTCCGAAGCGAAGAACTAATCTTTGATATCGTCCCATTTCGCAGCGGCTATCATGCCCTGCTCGGACGAACCGCATTCGCTAGATTCAATGCGGTGCCACATTACGCTTATCTCAAGCTCAAGATGCCCGGCCCACGTGGCATCATTACAGTAAATGGAAACACGGAACGCTCCCTTCGTACAGAGGAGCATACTGCCGCCCTAGCAGCAGAGGTATAGAGCGGCCTTCTCAAGTACTATTATAATCCGACTACCGAGCCCCTGGATATCATCAAGAGGGTCCGGACCACACTGCAGCAGGACAGCTCGGCTCGACAAGAGCCAAATTAGCATTTTGACCTTCGTCCCAGCCCCGATAAGGCAATGGCACTAATACTGCTCGTACATAAACTACGCACTCAAAAACCCCATTGGAATTGATGGAGGCATAACTCGTTCGTGATCCACCGTACGGCTCGACCGACCCTGGGATTCCCATGCCTTTACTTTTCTTTTTTATTACGGGTTTTTCTCTTTTCGAGGTCTATGCGGACGACCCATTTGCAGAACACACCAAGAAGGCAAGGAGCTCTGGCATACAAGGGTACCCCCTGGTGGTCTCTATTAACGATCGCCCTACTTGTTTTACATACCTGCACGCGGCTCGCCGTTGGTTACGGCATGTTAAATAGCTTTACTTGCTTATCGCATTATTTGCACAAAGTACGCCTCGACGTACTAATTACATCTCAATGGTGAATGAATGGTGGCGTAAGCTTATTACCTAATTTTCATGTTTTCTCACCTTTGTATATATTACTTATTGCACACGTACACCATGGTACGTATTACTGCGCCAGGGGCTTCATTACACCCCACATTACGGCAATAAAAGTCCGAACACTTTTTCAGTATAGTTCGGCACCCCGAACTTATAGCATTATATGCATCGGCTCCGAATCATGTCTTTGGTCAATAGTTGGGTTGCCCGGATCCTGTGCTTGCTACCTTACGTTCCGCTATATCGGCTAGGGTAGTAAAGGGAGAACTACTGCGATTGTGTCCCAGTTCTTCCGGACGAGCACCTCAGTAGAGAAAGCCGAAAACTAACTGTCATGATGCGGCAAGAGCTGGTCAGCTGTTCGAGAGGTTCCAAATTGTTAGAGATTTTCCCGCTTCCTGCGAAGAATCGGTTCCTCCCATTAGGCGTGTATAACGCCCCTAGTTCGGCCTTCCGAATACCAGGGGCTTTGCCAACTTTCTTAATTGTCAAACTCCTATGGCTAAGTGAGGGTGGTAAAAGCCGCATAGTTTGATTGCCTTGTTCGTTGCGCTAAACACCTCCTTTAAGGACCAGAATGTGGAGTAAAGAGTGTTTAGATTTATCACGAACACCCCCGTACTATCTACGTGGGGGCAGAAGCCGACGACTGGCCAACCCTTAGATTTCATAAACGGCCGCACAGGAGGTAAAATGTAAATCGCGAGCATTATAATACATAACATCATTGTTCCATATTACAGGACATGATAATACAAATGTTCTCATGGGAATATGACATCCTTCGAACATTGCTCCGCCACAAGGCGGGACCCCTCCAGGACGCCATCAAAATAGAGCTCGGGTCGATGATGCTCCTTGCCCTCCAGCGGCCCCTCGGTCATCAGCTTCTTGGTATCCAGCTTTGCCCAATGCGTCTTGACGCGGGCAAAGGCCATCCGCTCACCTTCAATACAGACCAACCGCTTCACGACTTCGAGCCGCAAACAAGCACTTACAAGCCGCTTAACAAGTCCGAAGTAGCTGCTAGGTATAGGCTCGGCAGGCCACAACCGGACTATCAGGTCCTTCATGGCTAGCTCTACCAACCTGTGCAGCTCGACCACCTGCTTTAGCTGGTCGCTGAAGGACAACGGATATTCAGGTCCAAGATATTGGGACCGGAATAGCTTCTCCGTCGACATCCCTTCTTCGGCTCTATAATGCTCGGCAGCATCTGATATACTGTGCGGCAGATCCGTAAAGGCCCCTGGAAAACCCAAATTTGGATAAGTACAAGGAACGTTTATTCTACATACTTGCTTTGCATGGTGAAAGAATTACCCGCCGCAATATCCTTGGCCGCCTGAATTTCCTGGAGGGAGTCCTGGGCTTCGGCTCGTGCATCCTGTGTGCTCCGGAGGGCCTTCGCCAGTTCGGACTCTTGCGCCTTACAATCGCGCTCCAAGGACTCAAATATCTCGATCGTGCCCTGGAGCTGTTGTTGCGCCTCGCCAACCTGGGCCTCGCGCTTCTCGCACGCGGCGCATTCCTTGGCCGCTTTTTCCTCGGCCTCGGCTAACGCCTTCTTAAGGGCCGCCACCTCGGTTGTGGCCACTAATAAAGTTTATGACACTTTAGTCCGGCTGGACTACTCATTTTTTCGAAATGTACCCACAGGTTACTACATACCTTGGCTATCTTCCAACTGCTTCTTCACGAGGCCGAGCTCCCCCTTGGCCCGCTCCAGTTTCTGCTTCAGTCCGGAAACTTCCGTAGCATGAGTAGTGGCAGCCTGCAGTGATACCTGCTTATTCACATAGACAACTCATGTTAGACTCCTGAGACATTTATTCTCGATCCTCTGTTTGGCTTTTCCTCCCAAACACCAAACAGAGCATCAGGGGCTACTGTGTATACGGTGATATTTTTCCTACAATCACATTACTCACCTCAAATCCCGTTAGAAGGCTGGTGCAGGCTTCGGTTAGTCCGCTTTTGACAAACTGAACCTTCTCTATTACCGTGTCCATAAGGACAGGATGCTCATCCACGATAGAGGCGCCTCATAGCGGCTCTAGCAGATTATCCGGTGCCTCTGGTTGGACAGAGGTCACCGGTGGAACAGGCACATTCCCTCCTTCAGGGGAATGCCGTTCGCTGGACCCCGGAGCCATGTAGAACTCCGGAATGGCATCCGGCTGAGGCCCGAAGGGAACTCGGGCCCCATCACCAGTCCACGTGGGGACTTTTCCCCGTATGTCCGGCGGCCGAGGAGTCATCCTGGGATGTCACCCCGATGGTCTCTGGAATCTCCCCCGGCCTGGGAAAGTCCTTTTGGACACCACCTCATCATCACCCTTGGGTGAGATGGAATGAGCAGGTGGCGGAGACATGCTAGCCATCTCCTTCGAGTCCAGCGAATCCTTTGTCGAGGATCGCGAGGAGCCATTGTGTGCCGGACTGCAATGATAAGGTTTAAGAGGTGTCAATATTACAAACCGAGAAGGCCAGATGTTTTTTCTGGTACTTACGAGGCGGCCCAAGGCTTGGTCCGACGAGGTCGCTCCGAACTGCTGTCAACATCCCATGCGGAGTTATCCGCGAGGGAGCCTCTCCCCCTCTTGGGCGCCTCCGCCTCCAAACTCGTGGAGGCCTCCCTTTTCTCCCTTCCTCCCACAGGAGGGGAGTCGCCTCCCTCCTCATCGCCATCATCGGCGGCTGAGGGGTCAGTCTCATCGTCAGACGAGATGACCAAGGTGCTCCTTCAGCGAAGCCCACTCCTGGTCCCCTTGGTCGTGGTTTTGACCTTCTTCTTCGGCATGTCATAAGGCGCCGGAAATAACATCTTCATAAGGAGTGGGGTTTCTTCATCTTCGAGCAGCGGAGCCGGACTATTAATCCGTCCCGCTAGGTCGACCTAGGCCTGAAAAAGAAATTGACAAGAAGGCTTAGTATCCTTCCTCGAAGTGTGTCCTTAAAGACTATACCTTGATGGCTTACCGAATTGGCCTGACGCTTAAAGTTGAGCCCGCGATCTTTGGTCAAGGGTGGCGGCGTCTCGCTGCCCTTGAAGAGCACCTTCCAAATATCTTCGTGCGTCGTGCCGAAAAGACTTAACAGCGTCTGGTGCTCGGCTGAATCAAACTCCCACAAATAACAGGTCCGGCGTACAAGCATGACCTGGATCACATCAATGAGCTTGATCTTCCGGGTTATCATATTATGGAGGCACGTTTGGAGCCCCGTGATCTCTTCCAAAGATCCCCAGGCCAGGCCCTTCTCTTGCTAGGAGGTGAGCCGCATCGAGACTCCGGATCGGAATTTGGGAGCCGCCGCCCAGTTGGCGTCGCGCGGCTCGGTGACATAGGACCACCCCGATTGCCATCCCTTCACCGTCTCTACAAAGGAGCCTTCGAGCCAGGTGGTATTGGGCATCTTGCCCACCATGGCACCTTGGCACTCGGCCTGTTGGCTGCGCACCACCTTTGGCTTTGCATTAAAAGTCTTCAACCATAGGCCAAAGTGAGGTGGGATGCGGAGAAAGGCTTCACACACAACTATGAATGCGGAGATATTGAGGATAAAGTTGGGGGCCAGATCGTGGAAGTCCAACCCGTAGTAAAACATTGATCCACGAACAAACAGATGAAGAGGGAATCCCAGCCCACGGACGAAGTGTGTGAGAAACACAACCCTCTCATGGGGCTCGGGGGTAGGGACGATTATCCCTTTTGCTGGGAGTCGGTGAGCAATCTCCTTGGCTAGATAGCCGGCCTCCCGGAGCTCCGAGATGTCCTTCTTCTTAACGGAGGAGGCCATCCACTTGCTTCTAGCTCCGGATCCGGACATGATTGGAGTGCCTTCTCAAACGAGGAAAAGCTAAAAGCTTGGGCGCTAGAGCTCGAGGATGGAAGTACTGAAGATGAAGAAGGATGTGGGTAAAGGGAGAGTGCCCTTATCCCCTTATAAAGGCCGCGGATATCAACCGCCTCCCCACTCGCCCTTAAAACTCGCCTATTCCCAAGGGCTGTATAAATGGCACGATTGGGTTACCCGTGCCCACATTGATGAGAATCCCGTGATAAGGGGACGTGATCTCTGCTTTGACAAGACGTGCCAATGGCAACCGCATCTCAAGACATGGAGCGGCAGACGAAAAGCGGTTCGAAATTATGACCGAACAAACGTAATGTCGTGTTGTAAAAAGCTGTCAGCGGATAGAACTCGTGTGAAAAATATATTCTCTCTACGGTTGTGTGTGGTATGTGACAGGTCCGGATACTATCGTCGCATCCGAAGACTATCTTGGAGTTTGGAGAAAGGGGAACCCGCCTTGCAATGCCGAAGACAATCAGCGCGTCGGGCTCCTCGTCATTGAAAGCCAGGTTCGGGGGCTACTGAGGGAGTCCGAGACTAAGGGGTCCTCGAGCGTCCGGCCTGTTATCCATGGGCCGGACTGGTGGGCTGTGAAGACATGAAGGCCAAAGACTGCACTGTGTCCGGATTGGACTCTACTTGGCGTGGAAGGCAAGCTTGGCGACCGAAGATTCCTTCTTATGTAACCGACTCCATGTAAACCCTCGATCCCCTTGGTGTCTATATAAACCGAAGGGGATAGTCCGGAAAGGACACCACATATACTCATTACCATACCCACGTAGGCTAGACCTCTAGGGTTTAGCCATTACGATCTCATGGTAGATCCACTCTTGTAATACTCATATTCATCAATATAAATCAAGCAGGACGTAGGGTATTACCTCCATAGAGAGGGCCCGAACCTGGGTAAACATCGTGTCCCCCGTCTCCTGTTACCATCGATCCTAGACGCACAGTTCGGGACCCCCTACCCGAGATCCGCCGGATTTGACACCGACAGTACCCTCGTAGACTGAAAGCGGAATTGTTTATCAACGCGATTGATGTAGTCGTACACCTTCACGATCCGTCCCGATCAAGTACCAAACATACGGCATCCCCGCGTTCAGCAGACATTCAGCTTGATGACGTCCTCGCCTTCTTGATCCAGCAAGAGGGGCAAAGTGGTAGATGAGTTCCGGCAACATGACGGCGTGGTGACGGTGTTGGTGAAGAACAATCTCTGCAGGGCTTCACCTAAGCACTACGAAAACTATTACGGAGGATAAACTAGAGGGGACGGGGTTGCCGGCACACGGCTTGGTGTTTCTTGATCTGTCTTGGGTGCTAGCCCTACCCCTCTATTTATATGTTGAGCCTTGGGGTCGAAACTTGGAGTAAAAGCCTCCACAAAGTCGGTTTCACCCAAAAGGCAAGAGTCCTTATCGGACTCCAGGGCCAGACGCCGGGGCTCCCGGCATCTGGACCCAGACGCCAGGGACCCTGGCGTCTGCCCCCCAGACTCCACAAAACTTCCTTTTGCGCTTTCCAAAAACCTTGTGGGCTTTCCCCTTCGGCCCAAATAAAGTGTTCTCGTACCCAAACATTTCGGTATACATCCGGAACCCCTTCCGGTGAATTCCGGAACCCTTCCAGAGACCAAACACTATTATCCCATATATCAAACTTTATCTCCGGACCATTCCGGAGTTCCTCGTCATGTCCTTGATCTTATTCGGAACTCCGAACAACATCCGGTTACCAACATACATAACTCATAAATACTATATCGTCAATGAACGTTAAGCATGCGGACCGTACGGGTTCAAGAACTATGTAGACATGACCGAGACAATTCTCTGGTCAATAACCAATAGCGGAACCTGGATGCCCATATTGGCTCCTACATATTCTACGAAGATCTTTATCGGTCGAACTGTATAACAACATACGTTGTTCCCTTTGTCATTGGTATGTTACTTGCCCGAGATTCGATCGTCGGTATCTCAATACCTAGTTCAATCTCGTTACCGGCAAGTCTCTTTATTCGTTCCATAATGCACTATCCCGCAACTAACTCATTGGTTGCATTGCTTGCAAGGCTTATAGTGATGTGCATTACTGAGAGGGCCCAGAGATACCTCTCCGACAATCGGAGTGACAAATCCTAATCTCGATCTATGGAAACTCAACAAGTACCATCGGAGACACCTGTAGAGCACCATTATAATCACCTAGTTACGTTGAGACGTTTGGTAGCACACAAAGTGTTCCTCCGGTAATTGGGAGTTGCATAATCTCATTGTCATAGTGAGGGAGTCCTGGATTAGGGGGTGTCCGGATGGCCGGACTATGCCTTCAGCCGGACTCCTGGACTATGAAGATACAAGATTGAAGACTTCGTCCCGTGTTCGGAAGGGACTTTCCTTGGCGTGGAAGGCAAGCTTAGCGATACGGATATGTAGATCTCCTACCATTGTAACCGACTCTATGTAACCCTAGCCCTCTCCGGTGTCTATATAAACCGATGGGTTTTAGTCCGTAAGAACAACAATCATACCATAGGCTAGCTTCTAGGGTTTAGCCTCCTTGATCTCATGGTAGATCTACTCTTGTACTACCCATATCATGAATATTAATCAGGCAGAACATAGGGTTTTACCTCCATCAAGAGGGCCCGAACCTGGGTAAAACATCATGTCCCCTGCCTCCTGTTACCATCCGGCCTAGACTCACAGTTCGGGACCCCCTACCCGAGATCTGCCGGTTTTGACACCGACATTGGTGCTTTCATTGAGATTTCCTCTGTGCCGTTGCCATCAGGAAGGATGCCTCATCCCGTCTTTAAAGACGGCACCGTTGCTAAGGGAGCTTTGGCTGTCGGCCAAACTCTCCGGCTAGGCGGTTTCCTTATGACCGTCTGTTCGGCTGCTGCACCGACGATGACCTCTTGGGTCATCGAAAGCAATCTTCACGTCATCTCGGAATTCGCCGAGCAGCTAGATCCAATGGAGCTCTCTTCCCTAAACGAGCTCTTGGATTGCATCGCCGCCCTGGGAGTCGCTACGGATTACGACCAGATTGGGCCTAAACCCGATCTGAGAGAGATTAACTCTCCCCAGGTCACCCATCACGTTGCCGTGGTAGAGGGATAGTGCGGCGACCCTTCATCTATCTTAAGGACTAGCTATGTCCGGATTCCCGATCCCTCCAAGCCGGATACCCGCGGAGGGGAGGACATCACTTAAGACCTGAACTTAAAGTCAGGCGACGGACTAGATTCATTGGGCAACATCCAAGAATCCAAACGTCCGAGTTTGGAAACTCCTTGGCCCCTGGGTCTTAGATTGGGTGAGGTTTCGGATTTGATTCCACCCACCCACCCGTACATAAGCGATCTATCCCAAATTAGGCAAGAGCCCGAAGAAACAGTACATCATTACTAGGCCATATTCCTCCTGGTTATGAACAGGATAAAGGACTGCCGCGAGGAAGACGCAATTTCATTCTTCTACAATAATTGCATGGACAAGGGAATCCTCAACGCCATAAGTTGCCGTGATATTACACGCTTTGCTGACTTGGCGTCCATGGTACGAAAGTACTGTGCGATGGAAAGCGCCTGGAAAACCGAAACAAAATTTTGGGACAATCCGGCCTTGAATACAAACCCGGTCCGAAATAAAAGGGTGCATCATTGTCAGACACCTGGGTTAACTACCAAAAAGCAAAAGCCCTCTACAGGGCACGGAACCATACTGGAAGGATGGCTTGATGGGCCCTGTAAAATTCACAGTGTAGAGGGCGCCACACCAACTCACAGCCTTAGAGCATGTTGGATACTCTGGCAGGTGGCAAAAATTGGCGAAGATCTTCTAATTCCAGAAGCCACAGAAAGCCACCCCAGAGAAACCAGTACGGTATTAACAGTCTTCGAGACTTTCGCATCAAATAATATGCGAAAAAGAACACTCCGTGGCCTTGCCGAAGTCTACCAAGTAGCAACAACAAACCCATGGAGTGACACGGCTATTACTTTTAACGCCAGTGATGAACCTAAATTCCAAACAGCCCGAGCACCAGCCGCATTGGTCCTCAGTCCAATAGTGGACGACTTTCGTCTTACCAAGGTACTCATGGATGGTGGCAGCGGATTGAACCTCATTTATGAGGAAACCCTTCAAAAAATGGAAATAGACTGGAACCGCATTAAGCGAAGCAGCACAACCTTTAGAGGAATAATCCCCAGTCGGGAAGCGTGCTATACAGGAAAAATCACACTAGATGTGGTGTTCAGCACGCCGGATAATTACAGGTCCAAAGAGGTCACGTTCCAGGTGGCCCCGTTCAGTAGCGGATATCACGCTCTGCTAGGGCGGGAAGCGTTTACAGTCTTCCAAGCAATACCCCATTACAGGTACATGAAGCTCAAGATGCCTGGGGCTAACGGAATCATCACTCTTGTTAGTGATCCGGACATAGCACTCCGCGCCGAAAACAAGACAGCCGCACTGGCCCTCGAGGCGCTATCCGAAGCCCTAGCGGCTGAGGAACTGACTGCACTGCGCTCCACGGTGAATAGGGACGATGTGATACTCAATAAAAGATCCAAGTCCACCTCCTTTAAACCGGCGGACGAAATAGTCAAATTCCAGGTCCATCCAACGGACCCCAATAAAACAGCTTCCATCAGGGCACAGTTAAACCCTGATGTAGACACCGCACTACGAGAGTTCCTACGAGAGAACTGGGACATTTTCGCCTCGCACCCTTCAGACATGCCAGGAATCCCTCGCAGGCTGGCCGAACACAGCTTAAATATCCTAAAAGGATTCAAGCCACTCAAACAGGCTCTTCGGCGTTTTTCCGAACCTAAGAGACAGGCCACGGGAGAGGAACTAGCCAAGCTATTGGAGGCCGGATTCATCAAAGATATAAAACATCCGGACTGGCTAGCAAACCTGATGATGGTACCAAAGAAGGACAAATCCTGGCGCCTGTGCGTTGATTTCAAAGACCTTAACAAGGCTTGCCCAAAGGATCCCTTCCCTCTCCCCTGCATCAATCAAATTATCGACGCTACCGCATGACACGATTCGTTGTGTTTCCTCAACGCATACTCCGGCTACCATCAAATAAAGATGGTAGAGTCAGACCAAGCCGCAATGGCATTCATCACACCATACGGCCCATTCTGCTTCAACACAATGCCCTTCGGGCTCAAAAACGCCGGTGCAATATATCAGCGCATGATTCAGACATGTCTGGCAAACCAGATCGGCAAAACAGTGGAGGCATAGATAGATGATGTGGTCGTTAAAACAAGACATGTGGAATCTCTAGTAGACGACTTGAGGCTAACATTCGATAACCTCCGAACATACGACATCAAGCTCAACCCGGAAAAATGCGTTTTCGGCGTTCCAGCTGGAAAGCTCTTGGGCTTCATTGTATCCGGTAGAGGAATTGAAGCAAATCCAGCCAAGATCCGAGCTCTGTCACAATTGGATATCCCAAAGGACCTCAAACAAATACAAAAATTAACCGGATGCGTGGCGGCTCTAAGCCGCTTTATCTCCCGCTTAGGAGAAAAGGCCCTACCCCTTTACCGCCTCCTTCGGCGAACCGAACACCTCGAGTGGACGGATGCAGCCACGGCCGGACTCGACGAAATAAAAGCCATCTTGGCAACAAACCCAGTACTGGCCGCGCCAAACATTGGCGAACTAATGCTATTATACATTGCAGCAACCCATCAGGTCGTAAGCGCAGTGCTCGTCGTCGAACGAGAAACGGGCGGACACAAATTCCCCCTTCAAAAGCCGGTCTATTATGTGTCCATTGTCCTTACTTCGTGCAAGTCACGGTACCCGCATTATCAAAAGATTGCATACGCGGTATTTATGGCATCCCGGAAGCTGCGACACTACTTTCAAGAGTGTTCAATAATAGTAGCCTCGGAAGTGCCACTTAACGATATTATAAACAACCGCGACGCGACGAGCCAGATTGCAAAATGGGCCATTGAGCTCCTCCCATTTTACATAACTTACGAGCCACGGCGAGCTATCAAGTCGCAAGTTTTGGCTGACTTCGTCGCAGAATGGACGGAGGCCAAACTCCCTAAAGAGTATGGCACATATTCAAACTGGGTCATGCACTTTGACGGCTCCAAAATGTTGGCCGGTCTAGGGGCTGGCGTCATTTTGATGTCCCCCACAGGAGACACAGTTCAATATGTACTCCAGATAATGTACATAGACTCCAACAACGCAGCCGAATATGAGGCCCTTTTACATGGTCTCCGGATGGCAGTATCCATGGGCATTCAACGCCTAGAGGTGCGCGGGGACTCGAACCTCGCAATATCCCAAATAAAAGGAGACTTTGATGCCAAGGATCCAAAAATGGCAGCTTATCGCAACGCTGTCCTAAAAATGTCAGCTTGGTTCGAAGGGCTCAAATTTCACCATATAGCCCGGGAAAATAATTAGGCGGCAGATGTCCTGGCACGCATCTGCGCAAAACGCGATGTAGTCCCCCCAATATCTTCTTGGAAAGGCTGTTCAAGCCGTCCGTAGTATGGGAAGGGGAACCTGGCAATAACAGCCCGGACCCAACCGCACTGCCCAACACCGAACACTCTGACATAATTGGAGGCTCTTCCAATGAAATAACACCTTCAGCCCACGTAATAATGGCCGTCATTGCCCCGTGGACAGAACCATTCCTCGCCTACCTTACCAGGCAGGAACTCCCTGAGGACCAAAATGAGGCACGCTGCATAGTGCGGCAATCTAAAGCCTATAAAGTCCATGAGGGAGAGCTTTATAAGAAAAGCACTACCGGAGTCCTTCAAAGGTGCATCTCCGAAGAGAAAGGGCGGAACCTCCTGGCTGAAATTCATGCCGGACTCGGCGGGCATCACGCTGCAGCTCGGTCCCTTGTAAGCAAGGCCTTCCGTACATGCTTTTATTGGCCGACGGCCCGGGCAGACGCCCAGGACTTAGTCCAATGATGCGTCGGTTGCCAGCTTTTTGCAAACCAAAGCCATATGCCACCCACCGCCCTCCAAACTATCCCCATCACTTGGCCCTTCGCGGTCTGGGGGCTTGACATGGTTGGACCCCTTAAAGGCGGAACCCACAAGAAAAAATACTTACTGATCATGGTGGATAAGTTCACCAAATGGATAGAAGCCAAGCCTGTTAAGACGGCCGAATCCAGACCGGTGATAGACTTTATATCCGGGGTTGTACACCATTACGGCGTCCCCCACAACATCATCACTGATAATGGCACAAACTTTAGGGCCGATGAGGTAAAACTCTGGTGCAAAAACATGGGCATCAAGCTCGATTATGCTTCCGTCTATCACCCACAAACCAACGGCCAGGTTGAACGTGCAAATGGTCTTATCATGAGCGGCATCAAACCCAAATTAGTGCAGTCCCTTAAGGAATCTAATACGCACTGGGTAGAGGAGCTCGACTCCGCACTACTAGAAAAGGGCTATAGATGGGATTGACACTAATGGCGCACCACCTTCTGATACGCCATTAGAGTTGAAACTACTAATGGCGCACCAGGCCCAGGGTGCGCCATTAGTATCAAATTTTTTTTTTGAACTAGTGCGCTTGTCCAAACATACTAATGGCGCATCCAGACACAGTGCGCCATTACTAGTTGTAACTAGTAATGGCGCACCTGTCGGAAAGTGCGCCACTAATGTTGTTTTTTTAATTATATTTTTTATTCCTTTTTTTGCAAAACTACTAATGGCGCACTGTTCCACCGTGCGCCATTACTAGTTTAAACTAGTAATGGCGCACTGTGGGATAGTGCGCCATTAGTATGTTTTTTTTGCAAAACTACTAATGGCGCACCACCAGAAGGTGCGCCATTAGTAACCTGGATTACTAATGGCGCATTTAGAGTTGGTGCGCCATTAGTAAGTGGGCAGCAACAAGATATTTTGGACAACCTCTCCTACCCACACTCACTTTCTCCCCACTTCATTCTCTCCACCTCCTCCTTGTCTCGGGTGCCTCCTCTTTTTCACCTCATTTCCATCATAGATTCATTCAATTTAAGTGGTTAAATTACCTTGTTTTGATAGGTAAGTAAGGGGGGAAGCTATATTTATGTTGTTCTCCCTACAACAATGTGCACATGCACTTTTTATGGCCTAGCTAGATCTATGTATGTTCGTGGTGTTGCATATGTTTGTGGTGTTGCATATGTGTTTGTGTTTGGAGGTGTACCGGTATTTGAAATGCGATAGTTGCCAATATTTTGCCGGAATGTTGATTCATTTCCGTTTCGGCGAGAATTTTGGCATTAAGCATTCTTTTTGGTCCTATTTTTAGGGAAAGTCATGCCAAATTTTTTCTTGGTTCTAAAATATCGTTTTGCTCTACCCCGCAGGTGACCATGGTCCGCACGATGACCGAAGGCATCGTGAATAGGTTTTTGAGGTCTGCGAAGGCTGAGATGCTTCAAAAGAACGAGATGGAGATAAGATGTCCGTGTCGAAGATGCAAGCTAAAGAGCCTTATTGCGGACCCAGAATCCGGGCAGGTGCGGGACCACCTGCTCTTGCGTGGTTTCATGGATGGCTATCGGTGGCAAGGTGATGAAGATGACTACGAAGTCGTCCATGGGGGCCAGGCAAGAAATGAGGAAGGGCAGCAAGACAACCACCGCGGCTCGGGCAGGCGAGAAGACGAAGAATCCCCGGGAGATGATCACGACGGTGATGCTGTCTCCGGCGGAGGCGGCATTGGTGTCTCCGGCAGAGGCGGCATTGGTGTCTCCGATGCCGGCACGGGAGCTTAATGCACCCGGGTGTACGCCGGCCGGCACCTCTGCAGCAAGCGGCCCCTCCGTCAACTGCACGCCCGCCGTTGGCGGTGCCTCGACATTAGCCGAGCTCGATGCCATCATCACGGTAACTAATTAAGCCTCTCCCGGCCGAGGACTTCATCTCCTTGCCTTTGACTGGGCATCCCTGATGCCCTACATGTTTTCGCAGGGCGCCGCCGATGTTCCATGCACTCTCCTGCACTTCGTGAACAACGAGTTGGTCGATGTCGCCAAGGGCAAAATCGTTCAACCGGGCAACCCCTTGTTCCACGGTACCCAGATGCCACCCAACTTGTTTAGGGTTCAACTGGTTCGGGTGCTTCCAGGCTGCGACGAGTTGTTACCTCCGATTCGACCCGTCGGGGCCAACGATGATGACGTGATGACCCTCAGCGCCTGCCTGAGCTGGCCCCTGCTTTGGCCGAAGAGCCAGATTCGTTTGGGGGCAGGGGACACCACCCCAAAGACAACACCGCCAGTCGTGCCGGCGCCAAGTCGGCCCCATGGCAAGACGGCCGCAACGGTGCCGGACATCCCTATGCCACTGGATCCAAACATGCATATGGCATAGGATCAGAACGACAACGATGATACATTTGGCAACGTCGATCAGTACTTTGCCGATCATTGGTACGGTGGCGACTTCATGGGGCCTCCTTCTGAAGAACCCAACCCAACAAAAGACGTGCGTGATCTAGCTGGTACCACGGAGAAGCCAAGTTGCAACAGGCGTCGTCTGTAGTTCAGCTCTCAGGAGACGCCTCCAGCTGCCGACTTCACTGAGCCTTAGATAGGCGAGGTGCGAAATATTATCACCCCCAACACACTCAAGAAGGCGGTCTGTGAGCAGAACTCGGTCCCATTACAGGAGAAGAAGAAGGCACGCAAAAGAAAGACTAACAAGGGTGCGGGCCAGCCGGCACCGAGTACGATCCGTGCTCAGGACGGGCCACCTTCACCTGAGGATTTAATGAGGAGGCTGCATGTGGCGGGTAGGCCGATGCTACCGAGAAATATGCTCGATGCTGCAACCGGTGCTATGCGGAGTCTGCATGACAGTGTTCTTTCTTTGGAGAATCGGTGTCTCAGAGAGAAGGATGTGGCATACCCGGTTTTCGCGGCCAAGGTGCCAGAGGGCAAGGGCTTTGTGGATAACTACATCGGGGGTACAATCGTCCTGCGGTTTGATGACATCCACGCTATGTTGAACCTTCATCCGCTGCACTACACCTTCGTTCGGCTATTTTCGCTGAGTATGGAGATGCGGATCATTCGCGACAAGACCCCGAACATCGTGATAGTCGACCCCTTCTACATGCGTGCCAAGATCTTGGGCAGCGCTGGGGACCGGCAAGTCGCGAGTTCTTACCTCGAAGGCGTCATTCTGGCAAACCAAGATAAGGATAACTTCCTCGTGCCTTACTTTCCCGAGTAAGTCCTCCCCTCAACCGCCCCGTAACATATGAATTCTTAGATTTCGATCGTTTTTCTTTTAACATTCCGTGTTTTCTGCAGTGACACACATTGCACGCTCATCCTCCTAAGCCCCAAATATTCCATGGCCACGTATTTCGACCCGGACCGTCATTCGAACGTAGACTACACAAATGTCAAGAAGGTTCTTGATGATGTTCTCCCCGGCTACGCCAAATCTGGAGGCACCTTCACCAGGCCTATTCATAAGTACGGCAAGCACGTGTTCTCCCACAATACGATGTTCTGCTACGTCAAGCAGCCGCCTGGCGGTCAGAAGGGTGCCTACTACGCCATCCATCACATGCGGGCGATCGTACGCGACCATCATCAACTTCTGCTACCGAGTAAACTCAAAGATTGGGCCACGAGCGTGTCGGCAATCCAGGACGCGGACATCAGACAAGAATTCTTTCGCATCCAGTCGGAGTTTGCGGAAATCATCTATCAAGATGTCCTTCGTACCTCGGGGCAGTTCTACCTCAGAAATCAACCGTCCAACAGTGGCATCAACACAATGCTACAAATGCAGGCTGACAACGACCGTTATTTCATGACTCCCACGATAGACGGCGGCTTCATCCACGCTCTGGTCCCTTGAGTCGAGTCGAAAGCAGTGATGCTGTGTCTAGTTCTGAAATATCGATTGGCTCATGTTGTAATTAAACTTTAATGAACTTGTAGTATGTCTCTTTGGTTTCGAGAGTCGTTCAACTTAGATGTAATCGATGCTATTAATGTCTTGCTTTTCTCTTCCGATCGTTCTGTTGCATACTTATATATTGCTTATGTATTGTCTGTGAATTGGTACTAACGTTTCGTTTGGCTACTGCATAGTGATGCCGTCGTATGTCGTGTACAAGGGTAAGGTTCCCGGAGTCTACGACGACTGGGAGGAGTGTCGGAGACAGGTTCACCGATTCAGCGGTAACACTTACAAAGGGTACACCACTAGGGCCGAGGCCGAATCTAGATACACCCGCTATCTAGCGGGAGAGGGGAGGGAGCGCTGGAGGAACCAGATGAAGACGAGTTTCATCGTGATGATGCTCATCGTGATGACCGCCGCTCTCTTCTATGTGATGGTAGTTTAGATGATCGATATCGACTTGTAATGTGAAGACAAACTCGCTACTCGCGGTCTCGAGACTTGTAATATAATGTTCTATCTTTCTTCGGTCTTTTCAATTCGGAGACTAATATGATGAATTGTATTCGGAGACTAATATGATGAATTGTATTCAGAGACTAATCTTATATTGTATTCGATGAATCTATTGTTGATGTGTGCTGTCTATATTTTGTCCAATTATACATTTTGTAACCTGTGCAAAAAACAAAAAATTAAAAAATAAAAAAACCTAATATTCATACTAATGGCGCATCACATCACAGTGCGCCATTAGTATGCCAAAGGATACTAGTGGCGCATCATTAAATAGTGCGCCATTAGTATGCCGAAGTTACAAATGGCGCATCTTGTTGTTGTGCGCCATTAGTATGCCAAAGCACCTGGGTATACATGGCCCCCTGGGAGGCATAATAATGGCGCACTGTTGTATATACTAATGGCGCATCTGAGATGCGCCATTAGTATACCAGATACTAATGGCGCACCTGTGGTGCGCCATTAGTAAAATATACTAATGGCGTGGCACTAATGGCGCACCACTAATGCGCCATTAATGGCCAAATTAGGTGCGCCATTAGTAGGCCTTTTCCCAGTAGTGCCGTACTCTGGGGGCTGTGGACCACGCCGAATCGCACCACCGGATACACACCATTCTTCATGGTGTACGGCGTAGAGGCAGTTTTGCCCTATGACATAATTCATGACTCACCTCGAGTGCGCATGTACGAAGAAAGAGAAGCCGAGCTCGATCGGCAGGACAGTTTGGACGCCTTGGAGGAAGAGCGAGACGTGGCAAAAGCCCGTTCCACATTCTATCAACAGCAGGCTCGAAGATACCAAAACAGAGAAGTACGGGCCAAAAATTACAATGTTGGCGAATTAGTTCTACGCCTGCTGGACAAGAAAAAGGACAAACTCAAGCCCAAGTGGAAAGGCCCCTTCATAATTGACCAAGTCCTGACTGGTGGAGCGTACCGCCTGCGAGATGCATTGGATAACCGACTCGAGCCGAACCCATGGAACGTAGCCCGTCTCCGAAGATTCTATGCCTAGCGCCGGACTTTGTGTTCGTCTCCTTCCTCTGTCCAGTTTTTACATACTTTCTGTCTTACATTTCTCTCCTTCTCCTCTCTCTCTCTCTTATAGCCTTTAAAGGCTCATAGAATGACTCGCTATCCGCGCTCATTAAACCTGGTGGCTTCTTTAAACAGAAGCTTATTTATACGGGCTTCATGCCCAACACATGTGTCACACTTCCACATGTACCTTTTATTCGCCATGATATGCATCGATATGACTTAAGTTTTGGCCAAGCTGGGTTGCCTGGCTCTTGTGCTTACCCCTACGTTCCTGATTGTTTGGCTAGGTGGTAAAGGGAGCACCTCTGCGATTGTTACTGCCGGGTCAGCCGGATGTGTACCTCAGACTGGGTGAAGCCGAAAGCTAGCATTCTTAAGGGAATATTCGGTCGGTGAACTAAAGATGATCTTTTTTTATTTTATCTATACGCCCCCAGATGTTTTTCCCGCGCCTCTTTTTGCAGAATGGACATGCACTTTAGGGCATGCCTCCCAGGGAAAGGAACCCCTAACGGAACTATTCTCCCTGGAAGATGTTTTTTACTAACCATGTAATATAACATAACTAGTTGGGCACTTGTTTGTTCAAGCACTAATGACCCCTACGCCTGGTCTCCATGCATACCACGGTTCTTATATAACCGCGAGGGTATTCGGACACACTCCGGACCATCAGGTCCCGAGGTTGAAGTGAAAAGGTCGGCCATGATAAACGATCTACAATCCGGCTAGAAGGCATTACACATGTCAATTATAATTACATAGTCAATCTGACTGATTGTATTCCTCTTCAATACCATCTAACAGGCTGTCTAGTTTACAGTCCTGTTGGGAATACTTTGCGGCTAATTCTACTTGGCCGTATACTAAGCTCACAGGGATCTCCTTCCCACCGGGCCCCACGGGTCCGACCTCGGCCATGTGGTTTGGATCAGCCTTCGTGTACCGCGTCTTCAGCATGGCCCAGGCCTCCCTGGCGCCTTGACGGCAGGCCGACATCTTCCACAATAGGAAGCACCGCCGCGCTCCCTTCAGCTTCTCTACAAGCTCTCCAAGGCCTTCGGGCATGGAGACGGATGGCCACAAGGCCTGGGCGACGCTTTGCATCACCTGCCGAACTCGCTCGTGCAGTTGTGAGAGCTCGGGAAGAAGGCCACCTGTAGAACCGGGCATTTCCTCTGCAGGACGACCTGTTAAGCATACCTACAGACATTCCTCTGTTAGTCGACTTCCTCGCCGAACTCTTTTTTCAAAGTTCTTTTAAGCACTTACTATATATGCCGCGTTGAAGCCGCTGATTCTCCTTCACGGAGTCCATCAGCTGGGCACGAACGTCCTTCAGTTCAACGCCCAGCTTGGTGTTGGCATCTTGGAGATCGTTCTTCTCCCGCCTCACCTTTGTCAGCATGCTCTCACCAGCCTTCAGCTGGCGTCGGAGTTGTTGCTCTTCCGGATTTAATCCGGCGCCATCTGCAATTTCATTTGTCAGATTTGCACCCACGCCACACTTCGCAAAATACTTGTCTTTCGAAGCGTATATTACCGAAGGGGGTCTCCTTGGGCTCCCCTGCCGCGGCTAGTGCGGCCTCAAGTTGGGCTTTGCACTCTTCCAGCTCCTGGGACAGCAGGGTATTCTTTTCTGCAAGAACCTGCATAACAGATGATCCTTAAATCAATTATTCTAACTGTTTCAAGTCTCGGGGGCTACTGGTATATATATATAATTACCAAAATTTTCTTACCCGTATGTCTTTTACATATTGCTCCGTGGCTCTGGGTAGACCATTTTGAGTGGCACGGAGGTATGCATCTCCCGAATTGAAGGCATCCAATGCCTCTTGGGAGAAACAAGCGTCGCGAAGAACTGTCCAACGACGCCTGTGGTTCATGGCACTCTCCACCTCGGAATTCGTGGCAGACAGCCTGTCCGCATCCTCTGTCGAAGGAGCGTCCGGTGTGCGCCTCGTGTTCGCCTCCGCCTCCGGACCAGGCTTTGGAGCCTGGATGATGGAGGCGCGATTGGCAGCCTCTCCTGATATAGTCTGGTGAGGTCTCTTCGTCCTGAAGAGAGCACGAGCATTAATATGCCTCGAAGGAATAACACCTGGGAATAAGATGGCGCGCTATACCTTTGCGCCGATGTCTCAGTCAGGACCACACTTCTTTTCAGCCCGAGGGGCCTTGCCGCCCCTCGTTGGCTAGTCGCCGCAGGCTCGGCCTCCCGTCTCAAGGACCTCCCCTGCAAAACACGGTTGTCATACGGCAATCGAAAACACGCGAAGATAGATCCCTTTTCAAAGTGCTGGGACTTCGGTCTCAGTTATCTGTGAGGCTGGGAGTAGCCCTGGGTAATCGGCCGCAATGGCCACCAAGGCGTTTTCCTTGATCAATTGATGAAACACCCCATCAATCAGCTCCACAGATAAGTCTGGATCCTCTTGAGAGGCCGGGTCGAGGGACCGTCCCGGGTCCTCGGGTTGTGGAGGAGGGCTGTTTATTTCTTTAACAGCCTGGCACAGTTCCTGCGTTGAAGTCGTTAGACTGAATATTTAACAATGGGAATATAAAACGGACAGGCAAGTAAAAGTGTCCACTTACCCAACTTGGGGGATTGTACATAGAAAATCCACCCTGTGGGTTGACGCGGAGAAATTCCTCCTCTTCTCCCTTGTACAAAGCGGACAAGTCTTTATTAGAGCGGCAGCCGAATCCGGCCCCTTACGGCCGTGGTGGGTGGCGTCGTCCTCCCCGTTGAAGTCCCACATGGGGCGGCCTCTATACTGAAGCGGCTGCACCCCTCGCATGATGCATGCGGCCATGACCTCGATCATGGCCAGTCCGGAATGAGCTAACAATCTTATCCGGCCCATCAGGAAAAGAACGTCCCTGTCACTTTCCCTCTGAGGGCTCCGTGGACGCCAGCTTAGGCGCTTATTTAGGGGAGCACTATCGAACTCAGGGAGGCCGATCCGGACAGGATCCGGCTGCGGGACATCCTCTATATAAAACCATTCCGAAGGCCAGTCCTCGGACGCCTTCTTTGGGGTTCCGGATAGATATCCGGTCCCGGCGATGCGCCACACTTCGGCTCCGCCCACTTGATATATTGACCCCTTCTTAGAACGGGGCACGAGGCAGAATAGCCTTTTCCACAGCGCGAAATGAGCCTCGCAGCCCAAAAACAGCTCACAAAGGGCTAGGAAGCCCGCAATATGCAATATGGAGGCAGGCGTGAGGTTGTGCAGCTGGAGGCCATAGAACTCCAGGAGCCCCCGGAGAAACGGATGAATTGGAAATCTGAGCCCTCTTATTAAGTAAGGGACAAGGCATACCCGCTCTCCTTTGGAGGGATTGGGCGTGCTCTCCGCTTTCTCTCCGCCATTATAGGTGGCAAGTCCGGCTCGAACCGGGACCAATAGGCCGGGGGGAGAAATCCCTTGGCCTGGAGCATCACTAGCTCACTGTGCGGGATGGAGCACCTCTTCCAATCTCTAGGATGAGGGCTGGAAGGACGAGAGGAGGAGCTGCGGCAGCCGGCCATGATGGAATGGACCTTTGTCGGATACGCTCTGATTAATACTCACGAAGGGGAGAAGGTGTGGTTTGGATCTAAATCCTCGTCCCCTTAAATAGGCGACTCATTCACATGGCTAGGGCTGTAAATAAAAAAACACCCTGACTTTTCATATTCGTTTGACACATGGAAAACGGCCATTATTGGGCGTAGAAGCCAAGGAGCACTACATTTACAAGAAACCATACGCTATTCAACAGGTACACGGAAATTGGAGGAGAACCCGCCTTGCAATGCCGAAGACAATCTGTGCGCCAGACTCGTCGTCATTGAAGCCTGGTTCAGGGGCTACTAAGGGAGTCCTTGATTAGGGGGTGTCCGGATGGCCGGACTATACCTTCCGCCGGACTCCTGGACTATGAAGATACAAGATTGAAGACTTCGTCCCATGTCCGGAAGGGACTTTCCTTGGCGTGGAAGGCAAGCATTAGCGATACGGATATGTAGATCTCCTACCATTGTAACCGACTCTATGTAACCCTGCCCTCTCCTGTGTCTATATAAACCGGAGGGTTTTAGTCCGTAAGAACAACAATCATACCATAGGCTAGCTTCTAGGGTTTAGCCTCCTTGATCTCGTGGTAGATCTACTCTTGTACTACCCATATCATCAATATTAATCAAGCAGGATGTAGGGTTTTACCTCCATCAAGAGGGCCCGAACCTGGGTAAAACATCCTGTCCCCTGCCTCCTGTTACCATCCGGCCTAGACTCAAAGTTCGGGACCCCCTACCCGAGATCCGTCGGTTTTGACACCGACATTGGTGCTTTGTGGTATTTGGGAGGAGTAGATCCTCACCACTTTTGGCCACCTGCCAGAGTATCCAACATGCTCTAAGGCTGTGCGTTGGTATTGCATCCGTTGTACTATGAATTTTGCAGGGTCCGTTGAGCCATCCTTCCAGTACAGTTCCTTGCCCCGTAGAGGGCTTTTGCTTTTTGGTAGTTAACCCAGGTGTATTGTGATAATGCCCCCCTTTTATTTTGGACTGGGTTTGTATTCAGGGCCGGATTATCCCAAAATTTTATTTCGGTTTTCCAGGCGCTTTCCATCGCATAGTACTTTCGTACTATGGACACCAAGTCAGCAAATCATGTAATTTCGCGGCGACTAAAGGCGTTGAGGATTCCCTTGTCCATGCAATTATTGCAGAAGAATGAAATTGCATCTTCCTCGTGGCAGTCCTTTATCCTGTTCATGACCAGGAGGAATCTGGCCCAGTAATGGTGTACTGTTTCTTTGGGCTCTTGCCTAATTTGGGATAGATCGCTTATGTATGGGTGGGTGGGTGGAATTGAGCCTGAATCCTCACCCAATCTGAGACTTAGGGGCCAAGGAGTTTCCAAACTCGGAAGTTTGGATTCTTGGATGTTTTCCGATAAATCTAGCCCGCTGCCTGACTCTAGGTTTAGCCTTGAGTGACGTCCTCCCCTCCGCGGGTATACGGCTTGGAGGGATCAGGAATCTGGACATAGCTAGTCCTTAAGATAGATGAAGGGTTGCCGCATTGTTCCTCCACCACTGCAACGTGATGGGTGACCTGGGGAGAGTTGATCTCTCTCAGATCGGGTTTAGGCCCAATCTGATCGTAGTCTGTAGCGACTCCCAGGGCGGCGATGCGATCCAGGAGCTCATTTAGGGAAGACAGCTCCATTGGATCTAACTGCTCGGCTACTTCCGAGTTGACGTGAAGATTGCTTTCGATGACCCGAGAAGTCATCGTCGGCGCAGCGGCCGAACAGGCGGTCATAAGAAAACCACCTAGCCGGAGAGTTTGGCCGATAGCAAAAGCTCCTTCAGCAACAGTGCCGTCTTTAAAGACGGGATGAGACATCCTTCCTGGTGGTGACGGCACAACGGAACTCTCAATGAAAGCACCAATGTCAGTGTCAAAACTGGCGGATCTCGGGTAGGGGGTCCCGAACTGTGCGTCTAGGCCGGATGGTAACATGAGGCAGGGGACACGATGTTTTACCCAGGTTCGGGACCTCTTGATGGAGGTAAAACCCTACGTCCTGCTTGATTGATATTGATGATATGGGTAGTACAAGAGTAGATCTACCATGAGATCAGAGAGGCTAAACCCTAGAAGCTAGCCTATGGTATGATTGTATGTTGTGGTTGTTGTCATATGGACTAAAACCCTTCAGTTTGTATAGACACCGAAGAGGGTTAGGGTTACACAAGGTCGGTTACAAAGGAGGAGATATCCATATTCGTATTGCCTAGCTTGCCTTCCACGCCAAGTAGAGTCCCATCCAGACACGAGACGAAATCTTCAATCTTGTATCTTCATAGTCTAGCAGTCCGGCCAATGGATATAACCCGGCTATCCGGAGATCCCCTAATCCAGGACTCCTCAGTAGCCCCCGAACCAGGCTTCAATGACGATGAGTCCGGCGCGCAGTATTGTCTTCGGCATTGCAAGGCGGGCTCCTCTCCAAATTCTGTGTACCTGTCGAAATAGTGCCTGGTTTCCTATGAATGTTGCACTCCTTGGCTTCCATGCCCAATAATGGCCACTTTCCACGTGTCGAGCGAATGTGAAGAGCCAGGGTGTTTTCACATTTACCCCCCAGCGGTGTGAATGAGCCGCCTATTAAAAAGACAAGGATTCAGATCCAAATCACACCATCCTCCCTTGGCGAGCCTTCATCAGAGCACACCCGACAGAGATCCATTCCATCATGGTCGGTCAACGCAGCTCCTCCTCTCGCTCCCCTAGATCCAAGCCTGGAGATTGGGAGAGATGTTCCGTCCCGCACAGCAAATTAGTGATGCTTCAGACCAAGGGATTTCTTCCCCCAGCGTACATGGTCCCGGTTCGAGCCGGGCTCGCCACTTATAGTGGGGGAGAGCAAGCGGAGAGCCTTCCCAATCCCTCCAAGGGAGAGCGGGTATGCCTTATCCCTTATTTGGTAAGAGGGCTCGGATTCCCAATTCATCCGTTTCTCTGGGGCTCCTGGAGTTCTACGGCCTCCAGTTGCACAACCTTACGCGTGCCTCCATGCTGCATATCGTGGGATTCGTAGCCCTTTGCGAGTTGTTTTTGGGCTGTGAGGCTCATTTCGCTCTGTGGAAGAAGCTGTTCTGCCTTGTGCCCCGTTCTTAGAAGGGGTCAATATATCAAGTGGGCGGAGCCGAAGTGTGGCGTGTTGCCGGGACCGGATACCTGTCCAAAACCCCAAAGAAGACGTCCGTAGACTGGCCTTCAGAATGGTTTTATATAGAAGATGTCCCCCTCCCGGATCCTATTCGGATCGGCCTTCCTGAGTTTGATAACGCCCCTTTGAAGAAGCGTCGGAGCTGGCGTCCACGGAGCTCCCTGGAGGAAGATGACAGGGACGTTCTTTACCCGATGAGCTGGATAAGTTTTTTAGCTCGATCTGGATTGACCATGATCGAGGTCATGGCCATATGTATCATGCGGGGGGTGCAGCCGCTTCAGTATAGAGGCCACCCCATGTGGGATTTCAACGGGGAGGATGACACCACCCGCTACGGCCGTAAAGGGCCGGGATTGGTTGCTGATCTAATAAAGATCTTATCCACTTTGTACAAGGGAGAAGAGGAGGAATTCCTTCATGTCAACCCGCAGGGCGGATTTTCTATGTACAATCCTCCGAGCTGGGTAAGCGGAGACTTTTTCTCGCCCATCCGTTTCATATTTCTGTAGTTAAGTATTCAGTCTAGCGATTTCTACGCAGGAACTGCACCAGGCTGTAAGGGAGATAAACAACCCCACTCCACAACCCGAGGACCCCGGACGGTCCCTCGACCCGGTCTCCCAGGAGGATCCGGACATATCTGTGGAGCTGATCGATGGGGTGTTTTACCAATTGAGCAATGATAATGCTTTGGTGGCCATTACGGCCGATTACCCTGGGCTACTTCCAGCCTCACTGGTGACTGAGACCGAAGTCCCAACACTTCAAAAAGGGATCCGTCCTTGCATGTTTTTGATTGCCGTATAACAGCCGTGTGTTGCAGGGGAGGTCCTCGAGGCAGAAGGCCGAGCCTGCGGCGACTGGCCAACAAGGGGCCGCAAGGCCAGGCAGGCTGAAAAGACCCGCAGTCCGGATTGAGACACCAGCGCGCCGTCTTTATTGCAAGACATTATTCTCAGAGGCATATTAACGCCCATGCCTTCTTTTCAGGAAAAAGAGCACTCGCCGGACTATACCCGGAGAGGCTACCAATCGCGCCTCCACAAGCCAGGCTCCAAGGACGGATTCGGAGGCAGGAACAAATACGAGGCATGCGCCGGGTGCTCCTCCGACAGAGGATGCGGATAAACTGTCCGCCACCAATTCCGAGGTGGAAAGTGTCATGAACCACAGGTGTCGCCGGACTGTTCTTCATGACGCTTGTTTCTCCCAAGAGGCATTGGATGCCTTCAATTCGGGAGACGCGCACCTCTGTGCCGCTCAAAATGGTCAAGCCAGAGCCACGGAGCAGTATGTAAAAGACATACGGGTGAGAAAATTTGGTGATTATATATATCAGTAGCCCCTGAGACTTGAAACAGTTAGGATAACTGATTTAAGGATCATTTGTTATGCAAGTTCTTACAGAAAAGAATACTCAACTGTCCCAGGAGCTGGAAGAGTGCAAAGCCCAACTTCAGGCCGCACTGGCCGTAGCAGGGGAGCCCAAAGAGACCCCCTCTGCTAACATATCCTTCGAATGATAAGTATCATATAGAATGCGGTGTATATGCAGATCTGACGATAAAATTGCAGATGGCGCTGGAGTAAATCCGGATAAGCAACAGCTCCTACGCCAGCTGAAGGCCGGTGAGAGCATGCTTACGAGGGTGAGGCAGGAGAAAAATGATCTCCTAGATGCCAACACCAAGCTGGGCGTGGAACTACAAGATGTTCGTGCCCAACTGTCGGACTCTGTTAAGGAAAATCAGTGGCTTCGACGCGGCATATTTAGTAAGTGCTTGAACGAACTTTGAAAAGGAGTTCGGCGAGGAAGCTGGCTGACAGAGTTATGTCTGTAGGTATTCTAATAGGTCGTCCTGCCGAGGAGATGCCCGGTTCAATGGGTGACCTTCTTCCCGAGCTCTCAAAGCTGCACGAACGAGTTCGGCAGGTGATGCAAGGCGTAGCCCAGGCCTTGTGGCCATCCGTCTCCATACCCGAAGGCCTTGGAGAGCTTGCAGAAAAGCTAAAGGGAGCATGGCGGCGCTTCTGATTATGGAAGATATCGGCCTGCCATCAGGGCGCCAGGGAAGCCTGGGCAATGGTGAAGACACGGTACACGAAGGCTGACCCAAACCATATGGCCGAAGTTGGACCTGTGGGGCCCAATGGGAAGGAGATCCCTATGAGCTTAGTGTACGGCCAAGTAGAATTGGCTGCAAAGTATTCCCAACAAGACTGTATACTAGACAACCTATTGGATGGTATTGAAGAGGAATTTAACCAGTCAAATTGACTATGTAATTTTAAAGTGACATGTATAATGCCTTCTAGCCGGATTATAGATCGTTTGTCGTGGCGGACCTTTTCGCTTTGACCTCGTGACCCGACGGTCCGGAGTGTATCCTAATACCCTCTTGGTTATGTAAGAACCGGGGCATGCGTGGAGACCAGGCGTAGGGGTCATTAGTGCTTTATCAGACAAGTGCCCAACTAGTTATGTTATATTACATGGGTTAGTAAGAAACATCTTCCAGGGAGAATAGTTCCGTTAAGGGTTCCTTTCCCTGGGTAAGCATGCCCTAAAGTGCATGTCCGGACTGCGACAAGAAGCATAGAAAAAGCATATGGTGGCAGATATGGATAATAAATAAAAGTCATCTTTTGTTCACCGACCGAATATTCTCTTAAGAACGCTAGCTTTCGGCTTCACCCAGTCTGAGGTACACGTCCGGCTGACCCGGCGGTAACAATCGCAGAGGTGCTCCCCTTATGCCGTAGCCGAATTAACGGGAATGTAGGGCATAAATACAAGAGCCAGGCAACCCAGCTTGGCCAAAACTTAAGTCATATCGATGCATATAATGGTGAAAAAAGGTACATGCGGAAGTATAACACATGTGTTGGGTGTGAGGCCCAGCTAAATAATTTAAGCTTTTGTGAAAGAAGCCCCCAGGTATGAAGAGTGCGGCTAGCGCATCTGTAATGTATGAGTGAGGCACAAGGTGACCCTTGAAGGCCTAGAGAAATAAAAGAAAGAAAGGGAAACAAGACAAATGATGCATATGCAGAAAATGGACAAAGGGAGGGGACTAACATAAAGTCCGGTGCTAGGCGTAGAATCTTCAAAGCCTTGCTGCGTTCCATGGGTTCAGCTCGAGTCGACTAGTCGATGCATCCCGCAGTCGGTACGCTCCACCGGTCAGAACTTGGTTGATAATGAAGGGACCTTCCCATTTGGGCTCGAGCTTGTTCTTTTTCTTATCCGGCAGCCGTAGAACTAGTTTGCCAACGTTATAAGTTTTGGCCCGTACTTCTCTGCTTTGGTATCTGTGAGCCTGTTGCTGGTAAAATGCGGAACGGGCTTTGGCTATGTCGCGCTCTTCCTCCAAGGTGTCCAGACTATCCTGCCGATCGAGCTCGGCTTCTCTTTCTTCGTACATGCGCACTCGAGGTGAGTCATGAATTATGTCACAGGGCAGGACTACCTCTGCGCCGTACACCATAAAAACGGTGTATATCCGGTACTACAATTCGGCATGGTCCGCAGCCCCCAGAGTACGGAGTCGAGCTCCTCTACCCAGTGCGTGTCGGACTCCATTAAGGAGCGCACTAATCTAGGTTTAATGCCGCTCATTATAAGACCATTTTCTCATTCGACTTGACCGTTGGTTTGTGGGTGATAGACTGAAGCATAATCGAGCTTGATGCCCATTTTGCTGCACCAGAGTTTTACCTCGTCGGCCATGAAGTTCGTGCCCTTATCAGTGACGATGCTGTGGGGGACACCATAATGGTGTACAACCCCGGATATGAAATCTATCACCGGTCCGGATTCGGCTGTTTTAACCGGTTTAGCCTCTATCCATTTGGTGAATTTATCCACCATGACCAATAAGTATTTTTTCTTGTGGGTTCCCCCTTTAAGGGGTCCAACCATGTCAAGCCCCCAGACCGCGAAGGGCCATGTAATGGGGATTGTTTGGAGGGCGGTGGGTGGCATGTGGCTTTGATTTGCAAAGAGCTGGCAACCGGCGCAATGTTGGACCAGTTCCTGTGCATCTGCCCGGGCCGTTGGCCAATAGAATCCTGTACGGAAGGCCTTGCTTACAAGAGCCCGGGCTGCAACGTGATGACCGCCGAGTCCGGCGTGAATTTCTGCCAAAAGGTTCCGCCCTTCCTCTTCGGAGATGCACCTTTGAAGGACTCCGGTAGCGCTTTTTTGTACAATTCTCCCTCATGGACCCTGTAGGCCTTGGATCGCCGCACTATGCAGCGTGCCTCATTTTGGTCCTCCAGAAGTTCCTGTCTAGTTAGGTAGGCCAGGAATGGTTCTGTCCACGGGGCAATAATGGCCATTATTTCATGGGCTGAATGTGTTATTTCGGTGGCGTAGCCTCCGATTGTGTCAGAGAGTTCGGTATCGGGTATTTTGGCCGGGTCCGGACTGTTGTTACCGGTGTCCCCTTCCCATGTTACGGATGGCTTAAAGAGCCTTTCCAGAAATATGTTGGGAGGGACCGCATCGCGTTTTGCACCGATGCGGGCGAGGGTATCCGCCGCCTGATTGTTTTCCCGAGCCACATGGTGAAATTCAAGCCCCTCGAATCCTTGGCATCAAAGTCTCCATTTATTTGGGATATCGCGAGGTTCGAATCCCCGCGCACCTCTAGGCATTGAATGCCCATGGATACTGCCATCCGGAGACCATGTAGAAGGGCCTCATATTTGGCTGCGTTGTTGGAGTCCGTATACATTATCTGTAGTACGTATTGAATGGTATCTCCTGTTGGGGACATCAAAACAACGCCAGCCCCCAGACCAGCCAACATTTTGGAGTCGTCGAAGTGCATGATCCAGTTTGAATATGTGCCGTACTCTTTAGGGAGTTTGGCTTCCGTCCACTCAGCGACGAAGTCAGCCAAAACTTGTGACTTAATAGCTCGCCGTGGCTTGTAAGTTATGTCGAACGGGAGGAGCTCAATGGCCCATTTGGCAATCCGGCCCGTTGCGTCGCGGTTGTTTATAATATCGTTAAGTGGTACTTCCGAGGCTACCGTTATCGAACACTCTTGAAAGTAGTATCACAGCTTCCGGGATGCCATAAATACCGCATATGCTATCTTTTGATAATGCGGGTACGGTGATTTGCATGGAGTAAGGACAGTGGACACATAGTAAACCGGCTTTTGAAGGGGGAATTTGTGTCCGTCCACTTCTCGCTCGACGATGAGCACTGCGCTTACTACTTGATGAGTTGCCGCAATGTATAATAGCATTGGTTCACCAATGTTTGGTGCGGCCAGGACTGGGTTTGTTGCCAATATGGCTTTTATTTCGTTGAGTCCGGCCATGTTTGCATCCATCCACTCGAAGTGTTCGGTGCGCCGGAGGAGGCGATAAAGGGGCAATGCCTTTTCTCCCAAGCGGGAGATAAAGCGGCTTAGAGCCGCCACGCATCCAGTCAATTTTTGTATTTGTTTGAGGTCTGTTGGGGTAGCCAACTGTGAGAATGCTCGGATTTTGGCCGGATTAGCTTAAATACCTCTACTGGAGACAATGAATCCCAGGAGTTTTCCGGCTGGTACGCCGAAAACGCATTTTTCTGGATTGAGCTTGATGTCATATGTTCGGAGGTTATCGAATGTGAGCCTCAAGTCGTCTACTAGAGTTTCGACATGCTTGGTTTTAATGACCATGTCATCTACGTATGCCTCCATTGTTTTGCCGATATGGTTTGCCAGACATGTCTGAATCATGCGCTGATATGTTGCGCCGGCGTTTTTGAGCCCGAAGGGCATTGTGTTGAAGCAGAATGGGCTGTATGGTGTGATGAATGCCGTTGCAGCTTGGTCTGGCTCTGCCATTTTAATTTGATGGTAGCCGGAGTATGCGTCGAGGAAACACAATGAATCGTGTCCTGCGGTGGCGTCGATGATTTGATTGATGCGGGGGAGGGGGAAAGGATCCTTTGGGCAGGCCTTGTTAAGGTCCTTAAAATCGACGCACAAGCGCCAGGATTTGTCCTTCTTTGGTACCATCACTAGGTTTGCTAGCCAGTCCGGATGTTTTATGTATCTGATGAATCCGGCCTCCAATAGCTTGGCTAGTTCCTCTCCCATGGCTTGTCTCTTAGGTTCGGAGAAACATCGAGGAGCCTGCTTGACTGGCTTGAATCCTTTTAGGATATTTAGGCTGTGCTCAGCCAGCCTGCATGGGATTCCTGGCATGTCTGAAGGGTGCCAAGCAAAAATGTCCCAGTTCTCGCGTAGGAACTTTCGCAGTGCGGCATCGACATCAGGGTTTAATTGTGCCTTGATGGAAGCTGTTTTTGTAGGGTCTGTTGGATGGACTTGGAATTTAACTATTTCGTCCGCCGGTTTAAAGGAGGTGGACTTGGATCTTTTATCGAGTATCACGTCGTCCCTGTTCACTGTGGAGCGCAGCGCAGTTAGTTCCTCGACTGCTAGGGCTTCGGATAGTGCCTCAAGGGCCAATGCAGCTGTCTTATTTTCGGCGTGGAGTGCTATGTCCGGATCACTAGCAAGAGTGATGATTCCGTTGGGCCCGGGCATTTTGAGCTTCATGTACCCGTAATGGGGTATGGCTTGGAAGATTGTAAATGCCTCTCGTCCTAATAGAGCATGGTATCTGCTACTGAACGGGGCCACTTGGAATGTAATTTCTTCGGACCTGTAATTACCCCGCGTGCCGAATACCACATCTAGTGTGATTTTCCCAGCACAGCGTGCTTCCCGACTAGGGATGATTCCTCTAAAGGTTGTGCTACTTTGCTCGATGCGGCTCCAGTCTATTTCCATCTTTTGAAGAGTTTCCTCATAGATGAGGTTTAATCCGCTACCGCCGTCCATGAGTACCTTGGTGAGTCGAAAGCCGTCCACGATTGGACTGAGGACTAGTGCGGCTGGTGCTCGGGCTGTTCGGAATTTGGGTTCGTCGCTGGCATTGAAGGTAATAGCCGTGTCACTCCAAGGATTTATTTCTGCTACGTGGCAGATTTTGGCCATGCTGCGGAGTGTTCGCTTGCGTCTATTATTTGACGTGAAGGTCTCAAAGACCGTTAACACCGTACTGTTGTCCACGGGATGGTGCTTTGTGGTATTTGGGAGGAGTAGATCCTCACTACTTTTGGCCACCTGCCGGAGTATCCAACATGCTCTAAGGCTGTGCGTTGGTATTGCAGCCGCTGTACTATGAATTTTGCAGGGTCCGTTGAGCCATCCTTCCAGTACAGTTCCTTGCCCCGTAGAGGGCTTTTGCTTTTTGGTAGTTAACCCAGGTGTATTGTGATAATGCCCCTTTTATTTCGGACTGGGTTTGTATATTCAGGGCCGGATTATCCCAAAATTTTATTTCGGTTTTCCAGGCGCTTTCCATTGCACAGTACTTTCATACTATGGACACCAAGTCGGCAAAGCGTGTAATTTCGCGGTGACTGATGGCGTTGAGGATTCCCTTATCCATGCAATTATTGCAGAAGAATGAAATTGCATCTTCCTCGCGGCAGTCCTTTATCCTATTCATGACCAGGAGGAATCTGGCCCAGTAATGGTGTACTGTTTCTTCGGGCTCTTGCCTAATTTGGGATAGATCGCTTATGTTTGGGTGGGTGGGTGGAATTGAGCCTGAATCCTCACCCAATCTGAGACTCAGGGGCCAAGGAGTTTCCAAACTCGGAAGTTTGGATTCTTGGATGTTTTCCGATAAATCTAGCCCGCTGCCTGACTCTAGGTTCAGCCTTGAGTGACGTCCTCCCCTCCGCGGGTATACGGCTTGGAGGGATCGGGAATCTGGACATAGCTAGTCCTTAAGATAGATGAAGGGTTGCCGCATTGTTCCTCCACCACTGCAACGTGATGGGTGACCTGGGGAGAGTTGATCTCTCTCAGATCGGGTTTAGGCCCAATCTGATCGTAGTCTATAGCGACTCCCAGGGCGGCGATGCGATCCAGGAGCTCGTTCAGGGAAGAGAGCTCCATTGGATCTAACTGCTCGGCGAGTTCCGAGTTGACGTGAAGATTGCTTTCGATGACCCGAGAAGTCATCGTCGGCGCAGCGGCCGAACAGGCGGTCATAAGAAAACCACCTAGCCGGAGAGTTTGGCCGATAGACAAAGCTCCTTCAGCAACAGTGCCGTCTTTAAAGACGGGATGAGACATCCTTCCTGGTGGTGACGGCACAACGGAACTCTCAATGAAAGCACCAATGTCAGTGTCAAAACCGGCGGATCTCGGGTAGGGGGTCCCGAACTGTGCGTCTAGGCCGGATGGTAACATGAGGCAGGGGACACGATGTTTTACCCAGGTTCGGGCCCTCTTGATGGAGGTAAAACCCTACGTCCTGCTTGATTGATATTGATGATATGGGTAGTACAAGAGTAGATCTACCATGAGATCAGAGAGGCTAAACCCTAGAAGCTAGCCTATGGTATGATTGTATGTTGTGATTGTTGTCCTACGGACTAAAACCCTTCGGTTACACAAGGTTGGTTACAAAGGAGGAGATATCCATATTCGTATTGCCTAGCTTGCCTTCCACGCCAAGTAGAGTCCCATCGGGACACGAGACGAAATCTTCAATCTTGTATCTTCATAGTCTAACAATCTGGCGAATGGATATAATCCGGCTATCCGGAGACCCCCTAATCTAGGACTCCCTCAACGAGTAACAAGTAATGAAAGTAAATAGGGTGCGGCAAGATGGCCCAATCCTTTTTGTAGCATAGGACAAGCCTGGACAAACTCTAATATAAAGGAAAACACTCCCGGGGACACATGGGAATTATTGTCAAGCTAGCTTTCATCATGCTCATATGATTCGGGTTCGGTACTTTGATAATTTGATATGTGGGTGGACCGGTGCTTGGGTACTGCCCTTTCTTGGACAAGCATCCCACTTATGATTAACCCCTATTGCAAGCATCCGCAACTACAAAAGAAGTATTAAGGTAAACCTAACCATAGCATGAAACATATGGATCCAAATCAGCCCCTTACGAAGCAACTCATAAACTAGGGTTTAAGATTCTGTCACTCTAGCAACCCATCATCTACTTATTACTTCCCAATGCCTTCCTCTAGGACCAAACAATGGTGAAGTGTCATGTAGTCGACGTTCACATGACACCACTAGAGGAAAGACATCATACATCTCATCAAAATATCAAACGAATACCAAATTCACATGACTACTTATAGCAATACTTCTCCCATGTCCTCAGGAACAAACGTAACTACTCACAAATCATATT
The DNA here is from genome assembly GCF_002162155.2 of Triticum dicoccoides. Lineage (NCBI taxonomy): Eukaryota > Viridiplantae > Streptophyta > Magnoliopsida > Poales > Poaceae > Triticum > Triticum dicoccoides. The sequence continues at coordinate 563,505,026 of NC_041386.1, forward strand.
CATGTTCATAATCAGAGGGGTATTAATATGCATAAAGGATCTGAACATATGATCTTCCACCGAATAAACCAACTAGCATCAACTACAAGGAGTAATCAACACTACTAGCAACTCACAGGTACCAATCTTAGGCTTTGGGACAAAGATTGGATACAAGAGATGAACTAGGGTTTGAGATGAGATTGTACTGGTGAATATGTTGATGGAGATTGACCCCCTCCCGATGAGAGGATTGATGGTGACGATGATGGTGATGATTTCCCCCTCCCGGAGGGAAGTTTCCCCGGCAAAACAGCTCCGCCGGAGCCCTAGATTGGTTCCACCAAGGTTCCGCCTCGTGGTGGCGGAGTTTCGTCCCGTGAGCTAGCTTATGATTTTTTCCTCGACGAAAGACTCCATATAGCCAAAGATGGGCATCAGCGGGCTGCCTGGGGGCCCATGAGGTAGGGGGCATGCCCCCACCCTCGTGGATGGTTGGTGGCCCTCCTCTGGTACTTCTTTCACCCAATATTTTATATATATTCTCAAAACATGCCCCCGTGAAGTTTCAGGACTTTTGGAGTTGTGCAGAATAGGTCTCTAATATTTGCTCCTTTTCTAGCCCAGAATTCCAGCTGCCGGCATTCCCCCTCTTCATGTAAACCTTGTAAAATAAGGGAGAATAGGCATAAGTATTGTGACATAATGTGTAATAACGGCCCATAATGCAATTAATATCAATATAAAAGCATAATGCAAAATGGACGTATCACTGTCAAGCTAGTTTTCATCATGCTCATATGATTCACGTTCGTTACTTTGATAGTTTGATATGTGGGTGGACCGGTGCTTGGGTGCTGTCCTTACTTGGACAAGTCTCCCACTTATGATTATCTCGCAAGCATCCGCAACTACGAAAGAAGAATTCAGATAAATCTACCATAGCATGAAACATATGGATCCAAATCAGCCCCTTACGAAGCAACGAATAAACTAGGGTTTAAGCTTCTGTCACTCTAGCAACCCATCATCTACTTATTACTTCCCAATGCCTTCCCCTAGGCCCAAATCATGGTGAAGTGTCATGTAGTTGACGTTCACATAACACCACTAGAGGAAAGACAACATACATCTCATCAAAATATCGAACGAATACCAAATTCACATGATTACTTATAACAAGACTTATCCCATGTCCTCAAGAACAAACGTAACTACTCACAAAGCATATTCATGTTCATAATTAGAGGAGTAATAATTATCATGAAGGATGTGAACATATGACCTTCCACCGAATAAACCAACTAGCATCAACTACAAGGAGTAATCAACACTACTAGCATCCCACAGGTACCAATCTGAGGTTTTGGGACAAAGATCAGATACAAGAGATGAACTAGGGTTTGAGAGGAGATGGTGCTGGTGAACATGTTGATGGATATTGACCCCTCTCGACGAGAGGATCATTGGTGATAATAATGGCTTCGATTTCCCCCTTCAGGAGGGAAGTTTCCCTCGCAGAACAGCTCTGCCGGAGCCCTAGATTGGTTCTGCCCAAGTTCCACCTCGAGAAGGCGACGCTTCGTCCCGAAAGCTTCCTTCTGATTTTTTTCCAGGTCAGAACCCTCCATATAGCAGAAGATGGGCACCAGAGGCCTGACAGGTGGCCCACAAGCCACAGGGGCGTGCCCCTAGGCTTGTGGCCTCCTGGTGGGTCCCCTCTGGTGTTTTCTTCGCCCAATATTTTTTATATATTCCAAAATAATTCTCCATAGATTTTTAGGACTTTTGAAGTTGTGCAGAATAGGTCTCTTAGATTTATTCCTTTTCCAGTCCAGAATTCCAGCTGCCGGCATTCTCCCTCTTCATGTAAACCTTATAAAATAAGAGAGAATAGGCATAAGTATTGTACCATAAGGTGTAATAACAACCCATAATGCAAGAAATATGAATAAAAAAGCATGATGCAAAATGGACGTATCAACTCCCCCAAGCTTAGACCTCACTTGTCCTCAAGCGAAAGCCGAAATCGATAATCATGTCCACATGTTTAGAGATAGAGGTGTCGATAAAATAAAATATGGACATGAAGGCATCATGGTCATCTTTAAAACAACAACTTATATTGTCATATAATTTCTTATGTCAAAGGAACAATTCATTCACAAGGTAATGTATGAATCAAAAACTTTATTGAAACCCAACAGACTATGATCTCAGTCATTGAAGCAATTGCAATTTATCATAATATCGGAAAGAGTCAATGTAAGAGCTTTTTTATAGCAAGTCCACATACTCAACCATCTTTTAGTCTTTCACAATTGCTAATACTCAAGCGATACTTGTGGGTTCAAAGCCTTAATCGGACACAGAGAAAGATAGGGGCTTACAGTTTCACCTCCCAACCTTTTCCTCAATGGTAATGTCAACAATAATACTTTATGATAACCTACATCCGAGTGGATATATATATATATATATATATTTGGATCTTTCTCCAACACATAGTGCTTGTCAAAAATAAAAAGTATAAAAATGAAAGGTGAAGATCACCATGACTCTTGTATAAGGGTAGAAGATAAAAGTAAAAGATATGCCCTTCGTAGAGGGAAGCAGAGGTTGTCATGCGCTTTTATGGTTGGATGCACAAAATCTTAATGCAAAAGAACGTCACATTATATTGTCGCTTGTGATAAAGAACTTTATTATGCAGTTCTTCAGTTTTATTTCTTCCATATCACAAGTTCGTATAAAGCTTATTTTCTCCACACTAAAAGATCATACATATTTAGAAAGCATTTTTTATTGCTTGCACCGATGACAACTTACTTGAAGGATCTTACTCAATCCATAGGTAGGTATGGTGGACTCTCATGGCAAAACTGGGTTAAGGGATGGTTGAAAGCACAAGTAGTATCTCTACTTGGTGCAAAGGATTTGGCTAGCATAAGAGGGAAAGCAATCTCAACATGTTGGAGGATCTATGACAATATAACTTCTATTCGGATATAAGAAAACATAACCCATTACGTTGGCTCCCTTGTCCAACATCAACCTTTTAGCATGTCATATTTTAATGAGTGCTTCACAATTACAAAATATGTCCAAGATAGTATATTTATATGTGAGAGCTCTCTTTCTTTATCGCTTCCTATTAATTGCAACAATGACCAAAACTATGTTTGTAAACTCTCAACAATTTGCATGCATCACTCTTTATATGTGAAGTGAGCACTTCCCATAAGATCATTATATAATCTTCTTATTTCTTTTATTCTCTTTCTTTTTTTCATGATCATAGAAAGAAAGCAAAGCCCTCAACTCAAAACTACTCTTTATTATATAACTCATGGACTAGATTACATAGAGGGGACATAAAGCAAAACTCAAAGCTAGATCATACTAAAAACTTTTATTCTACTAGATCAAGATATAACCAAAAGGATCGAACTAAGAAAAACGATAATGGTAAAGATGTGATGGTGATACGATACGGGGGCATTTCCCCCAAGCTTGGCACAAGCCAAGGGGAGTGCCCATACCCATATATTTAGATCTCTTTCTTCGGAGGTGGTGATGATGGAGCTCTTTATGATGAAAGAATCTTATCCTCTATCTTCCAAGGCATAGGTTCACCATCATAAAGAGATGAACGAGTCTCCGGGATCCTCAAATCTGTAGCCAAACTCGTCCTCTTAAATTTGTATTCATACTCACAGTTTTGGTTTTGCAGGTCATAGATCTAGGCTTGGAGATGCTTGATTCTCTCATGAATCTTGAAGATGGCTTCTCCGATGTTCTTGGCGTCCAGCTTGTGGTAACTGGTAAATTCCATGATCATCAAGTGATTGGCGTTGAGTCCACATTCCACCATCCCTTGGCACTTGAAGCTTGCTGCTCCATTGCTTCGAGCCTTGCCTTCATGCTTCCGGTCTTCTTTGGCCCTTCAACATCGCAGATGTGCAACACCCCCTCACGCATCTCAATAGTTTGAGGGTGTTGCAGCACCTCCGCGAGGTAAGGGTTGATGACCTTCTCGAAAAACTTGTCCTTGGGGCGCTTGGAGATGTCATGGCAATCTTGATCTGTCAAAAAAAACAACTCGAAACCAGAATAGAGGGTTTCGTCATGGTACGGTGGTCAAAACCTTCGGGAGATTATATAATGAATTTTTACCGACCAAAAGAAGTGTTCCACGAGAAAATGGAGTATAGAGGGCACACGAGGTGGCCACAAGCCACAGGGGCACGCCCAGTGAGGGAGTCCTGGATTAGGGGGTCCTCGGACAGCCGGACTATATACTTTGGCCGGATGAAGATACAAGATTGAAGGCTTCGTCCCGTGTCCGGGTGGGACTCTCCTTTACGTGGAAGGCAAGCTGGGCGATTCGGATATGTAGATCTCCTTCTTTGTAACCGATTCTGTGTAACCCTAGCCCCCTCCGGTGTCTATATAAATCGGAGGGTTTAGTCCGTAGGACAAAAACAATCATAATCATAGGCTAGCTTCTAGGTTTTAGCCTCTACGATCTCATGGTAGATCAACTCTTGTAATACTCATATCATCAAGATCAATCAAGCAGGAAGTAGGGTATTACTTCCATCGAGAGGGCCCAAACCTGGGTAAACATTGTGGCCCCCGCCTCCTGTTACCATCAGCCTTAGACGCACAGTTCGGGATCCCCTACCCGAGATCCGCCGGTTTTGACACCAACATTGGTGCTTTCATTAAGAGTTCCATTGTGCCGTCACGTAAAGGCTTGATGGCTCCTTCGATCATCAGCAACAATGCGATCCAGGGTGAGGTTTTTCTCCCCGGACAAATCTTCGTATTCGGCGGCTTCGTACTGCGGGCCAACTCACTTGGCCATCTGGAGCAGATCGAGAGCTACGCCCCTGGCCATCAGGTCAGGTTTGGAAACTTGAACTATACTGCCGACATCCGCGGAGACTTGATCTTCGACAGATTTGACCCCATGTTAGGTGTGCCGCACAGTCATGACGAGCATGACTTAGCTCTGCCGTCGGACGGTGTTCAGGAGATCACACCTGTGGCTACTCCGGCCCTCAATCCGGAGCAGATCGTGTCGTCCAAGGACGGGTGTATGGACCCTGCCACGGAGGCCGCACACTTAGCGGCGATAGAGCCGAATACTGACTTCATCTCCTACGGGACCTCTGTTACCGGACCCTTGGATTTGTCCCCGGCCACAGGCTCCGAACCGCCTGCGTCCGTGCCTATCCAATCTGATTGGGCACCAATCATGGAGTTTACCTCCGCGGATATTTTTCAGCACTCACCCTTGGGCGATGTGCTAGATTCATTGAGGTATCTCTCCTTGTCAGAAGACCCTTGGCTGAACTATGTCAGGCTTGAGTGGGAAGCGGACGATGAAGGAATTCGCTCCCCACCCACCACCTAATTAATAGACACTATCGACGACTTAACCGACATGTTTGATTTCGACTCCGAAGACATCGACGGTATGGACGACGATGCAGGAGAGAAACAGGAACCACCGCCCACAGGGCGCTAGACAGCCACTTCATCACACGATATATACATGGTGGATACACCCAAAGAAAACAACGATGAGGAACATGAGGATGTAGCGAAGGATAGTCCCCTCAAGAAGCAACCAAAGCGGCGACGTAGGCGCCACTCCAAATCCCGCCTCAGCAAAAATAGCGATAACAGCGCAAGAAAGAATAATACCCCGGTCGACTCCAAAGGAAACGACGACCACATGGACCCAGCGATGGAGCAGGATGAGCTAGCAGACGGCAAACATAGTACAGAGCCGCTGTCCGATCACGGCGACGCTGAGGGTAAAGCTCATCAACCTATCTCCGGAGAGGAGAACAGTCCGGATGACGATGCACACATCATCCCGGAAAGGCACTTGGAACAAGAGAACCTCCATAGAAGGCTTATCGCCACCGCGAGGAGCCTGAAGAAGTAGAAGCAAAGGCTTAAGGCCGCACAGAATAGGCTCAACAGCAGATGGAACAAAGTGCTTGACACTGAAGAAAAGTACGGCGGCAGTCGCCACACAAAGAGCTATCCAAAGCACAAGCTGCTGCCTGAATTCGACGACGAGGCTTTAGAGCCCATTCAGCCGGAAAAAAACGGCCGATCAGCCGGATCGACCACCCCGTGGCCGCGACAGGGCGGCTAACGACGTCGCACACAAGTCAACACACGATTTACGTGAAGACCTGCACAACAAAGCCGGTATGGCCAGGTCCATCTACGGATCTAAGAAGCGTGCTCCGGCACAGAATCATGGCCGCCCAAATGACTATACTTACCGAATAACAGCTCGGAATCAAAACCAAATGCTACAACCGTCCGAAGAATGCCATGACACATCCAAATACAGGGGTGCCGTGCACCCCCTATGCTGCACCGATGAGGTGCTGGACCATGAATTTCCAGAGGGATTCAAACCCGTGAACATAGAGGCATACGACAGAATGACAGACCCTGGGGTCTGGATTGAGGACTTTATCCTTCACATCCATATGGCTTGCAGAGATGATCTCCACGCCATCAAATACCTTCCCCTCAAGCTGAAAGGACCAGCTCGGCACTGGCTGAAAAGCCTCCCCAAAAACTCAATTGGCAGCTGGGAAGAGCTTGAGGATGCTTTTAGGGCCAATTTTCAAGGGACCTATGTCCGACCTCCGGACGTAGACGATTTAAGTCACATAATTCAACAGCCCGGAGAGTCATCCCGAAAGCTTTGGAACAGATTTCTCACGAAGAAGAATCAAATCGTCGACTGCCCGGATGCCGAAGCCTTAGCGGCTTTCAATCACAGTGTCTGGGACGAATGGCTCGCCAGACACCTCGGCCAGGAAAAACCAAGGACAATGACAGCCCTAACAAGCCTTATGACCCGCTTTTGCGCGGGCGAAGACAGTTGGCTGGCTCGTAGCGGCACAAGCAACCCAGGCACAGCCGAAGTCAGGGATGGCAACGGGAAACCGCGACGCAATAAAAGCAAGCGTCAAAACAACGAAGACAGCCCAGACAACACGGCGGTAAATGCCGGATTTAGGGGCTCTCGACCTGGTCAATGGAAAAAGCCATTTAAAGGCAGCAGAGATGGACCGTCCAGCCTAAACAAGATTCTAGACAGATTATGTCAGATTCATGGCACCTCCGACAAACCCGCAAATCACACCAACAGAGAATGCTGGGTCTTCAAGCAGGCCGGCAAGCTAAATGCCGAACACAAGGGGAGGGAGACACCAAGCGAAGACGAGGATGAGCCTCGCTAGCCGAACACTGGGGGACAGAAAAATTCCCACCAGAGGTCAAAACAGTGAACATGATTTACGCAACTCACATATTGAAGAGGAGGCGCCAGCGTGCACCCCGAGACGTATACACCATGGAGCCCGTCACCCCCAAGTTCAACCCTTGGTCGGCCTGCCCGATCACTTTTGATCGCAGGGATCACCCGACTAGTATCCGACACAGAGGATCGGCTGCCTTGGTGCTAGACCCAATAATTGACGAATACCATCTCACCCGAGTCCTTATGGACGGCGGCAGTAGTCTTAATCTGATATATCAGGACACCGTCCGCAAAATGGGGATAGACCCGACAAGAATCAGCCAAAGCAATACTACCTTTAAAGGAGTAATACCAGGCCCAGAGGCCCGCAGCACGGGCTCTCTAGTACTAGAGGTTGTATTCGGTTCTCCCGACAACTTCCGAAGCGAAGAATTAACCTTCGACATCGCTCCATTCCGAAGAGGCCATCATGCGCTACTCGGAAGAACGACCTTCGCTCGTTTTAATGTAGTACCGCATTACGCTTATCTTAAGGTTAAGATGCCTGACCCACGTGGCATCATCATAGTTAGCGGAAACACAGAGCGTTCCTCACATACATAGGAATATGTGGCGGCTCTAGCAGCCAATCACTGAACGACCTCTCCAACCAGAATAAATGATCGGTCGTCAAGACCACGAACACGGTTAGACGAGTCCGGTGCACCACTAGTTGTAACAGCTCAGATAAACCTGAGATTGGGTCGATGGATATACCCCCATAGGTGGTGCTAGGGGCTTCCCGCATGTAAAAAGGGCTACAGTTTGTCTTGACCCTATTTAGATTACATTTTAATGGTTCATTAAGAATAACCAATTTTTCACAAGAGGACTTTCACCTGCGTTTTTCTCTTTTACAGATGATCATCGTGCTACACCCTTCCAGGATACGGCACAACGGAGACACGGACGCAGACGTGCAGCAGGGCCCCGCTCAAAGGCTTCTTTTTAGATTAAGACCCTGTGTAAACCTTTTTTACTGTCTCTTATTGCTTCACTCCCTCCGGATACTCAACACAACAAAAAGGGATGCTGGCGTTATTGGCATTTCGTTAGGTTAGACTAATGCAAGTACCTGGAAATCCAGGGCTCATTATCGAGGGCATTACTCAGCCCGGTATATGTTTAAAGTCCGAATACCTTAGGGAGTGTTCGACATTGCGAGTTTGGCCTTATATGCATCAGCTCCGAATCATGTCATTGGTCAATAGTTGGGTTTTCCCGGCTCCCATGTTTAGCTACCTTACGTTCTGCTCTATCGGCTAAGGTGGCACCGGGAGAACTACTTCGATTGTGCCCTATTTCATCCGGATGAGCACCTCAGTAGAGAAAGCCGAAAACTGACTGTCATGATAAAGCGCGAGACAGGTCAACCACTTGATGACTCAGCGGAATCTTCGCGATTCCTCCGCATTAACGAAGGACCGGTTTCCCGGTCATGTATGTACGCACACCGTGTTCGAATGAGCGCGGAAGTACCAGGGGCTATATAGTAGCCCCACCGTCAAACTCCTATGGCTAAGTGAAAGTGTTAAAGCTATATAGTCCGATTACCTTGTTCGCCGCGCTGTCACCTTCTTAATGGACCAAGACGTTGGGTCAAGTGTGAATACGTGCTTTTCCGAACACCCCCGCATTATGTGTGTGGGGGCTAAAGCCGACGACTGCAAACTTTCAGGTTATATACATACATAAACTGCCGCACAGGAGGCATCATAATACTTTCAGGCTAAAGTATAAACACAACCTTTATAATCCAAATAGCATTGTGTTTACAATTGGGATACATGTCACTCGAACATGATACTCTTCAAGCACTGAGCCTCTATTAAATGAGCGCCTTCTAGGACTTCTTCAAAATAGTGCTCAGCTGGGACCTAGCCTACGGCCGGATCCCAGGTTGCAATAGCGGTGGCCTCCATCTTTGCCCAGTATGTCTTAACACGGGCAAGGGCCATCCGCGCACCCTCTATGCACGCCGACCTCTTTACAGCGTAGATATGCGTCACAACACCAAGGAATCGTTGCACTAAACCAAAATAACTATTCGGCCTTGGTACCTTCGGCCAAAGATCATCCACGATAGACCTCATGGCAAGTCCGGACAACCTATGGAGCTCGGCCCACTCAGCCATTTGTTCATTTAACAGCAACAGACGCGTAGCACTGAACTGCGACCAGAACAAATTTTCCACTTCATGATCTTTCTGATCTTTGAAAAACTCAGTCCAAATACGCGTCTGCAGCACTCCATAATTGATCCACAGGGGCATACTTCAGATCTCCGAACTTTGTCCGCAACAAAAAGGGCTTCCCAGCCATGATATCTCCGGCCTGACGGAGCTCCTCCTTCGCTGCTCTGATTTTAGAGCGGGTTTCCTTGGCTTCTTCCATGGCTTTCTTGAGGTCAGCCGCTTTCGCTTGGCTTTCCTTTTCAAGAAGCTCATATCGGCCGGCGGCATCTTTCAGATCAACAACCATCTTGGCTATCTTATCTTCGCTCTGGCGATGAGCAGCCTGTTCGGCTCTTAAGTCTTCGGCCGCCTTTAGGGCGGCCGCATCACTTCTCTTGGCTTGTTCCTTGGCTCAGGCAAGTTCCGCCCGAAGAGTCTCCACGTCGGCAGCTCCATCTGCAGTCACAACATATTATAGATACTAGCATCATGCTCCTCTTAATATTTGTTGACCACCCAAAAATACATACCCCGTGCCTCGTCAAACCGCTTGTTCACAAGCGCAATGTCAGTATCTGCCGCGTCAACTTGCCGCCTCAGTCCGGCAAACTCAGCAGTCCGGCCAGCCACTAGACCCTCAGCCGCCTGCACATGAAAGCAGCGCGATCATTACCTGGGACTATGATCCTCTGTTTGCCGCCTCTGGACAGCAACCAGAGTCTCAGGAGCTACTATCTGTATAGAGCACACCTAGCATGTGCGGTACCATCAAAAAAATTATATATTACTTTGCGTACCTCAAAACATCTTAGCAAGCTCGTAAAAGTCTCATGCAACCCACTTTTGGCGGATGAAATCTCTCAACCATCGTACCCATTAAAGTACGATGCGCCTCTGAGATAGCTGCTTGCTCCAAAAGACCCATTAGTGCGTCCGGTTGTGCATCGGACAATCCCAGACTCTTTCTGTTGCTCTCCTTAGGAGCCGAATACTCCGAACTTCGGGTGGCCGAAGGTTACCTTCTAGCCTTTGCGGATTAGGAGAAATCCTCCATGATGACACCTCAGGGTCATCCACCCCAGGAGGCAGGGAGACAGGGGGAGGCGTTTCTCCATCATCTTCGGGAGAAGATCCCCCGAAGACGAACTCTGTCAAGAAGGGCTACGAGCCGGACTGCAAGATATATGTCTCGGTTATTGTCCTCGGAGATAGAACATGATATATTTACCAAAGTACTCTTGTTCACTTACAGCTCGGTGGAGGGCTGGCCCCCTTGCGGGCACTATGCGGTAAGGACGCCCTCCGGGGCAGGGCACCCTGGCGAAGGTTTCTTCCCTCGTTTGGAAACCTTCGTTTCCAAGTCTTCAGAGGCGGTCCTTTTCCTTCCTTGGGGAGAGGGGATTCTAGATTCTTCTTCCCGATTATCCTCCTTTGCGGAGACCCTAATTCTCCCGGTTTGGATGAGTAATGCGTGAAGCCCGCTTTCGGCTTCTTTATTCCTCCCTTTATCTTCCCCTGATGGCACTTGATAAGGTGCATGCTCAAGCATCCTGGCTAGTACAGGATCCGATGAGCCTTCGGGAAGGGGGGCCGAACACCTGATCATCTCCGCCTTTCTTATCTAGTCCTGGCCGAGAGAGATTTTTTCAGAATGATGTTGTGACAAATAAAAAGACAGCATGTTCGGCCGTAGAATTACTTACGTGGGTATCTAGACGGTTGCAGTTGAGACCCGCATCCTCGATGGTGTCCGGACACTTTATTCGTGATCCGAAGAACAATCCATACATCTCTTCGAGCGTCATGCCGAAGAATTGCTGAATAGTTCGCGGTCCTTCCGAGTTAAACTCCCACATACAGAGAGATCGACATTGGCATGGCAGGACCCGACGAACTTGCATAACTTGCATTACCTTGACAAGACTGACATCCCTCTTGAGGAGATCTCAGATGCGACTTTTCAATGTCAGCACGTCATTAACTAGTCCCTAGTCCAGTCCCTTGTTGACCCATGACGCCAGTTGCGGTGGGGGCCCAAGCGAAAGGCGGGGGCAGCTGCCCACTTCGTACTTCGGGGAGCTGTGATGTAAAACCACTCCCGCTGCCATAAGTTGGACACCTCCGGGAAGGAACCCTTTAGCCATAGAGCATCGGCGCCTTTGCTTATTATGGCACCTTCATATTCTGCGTGTTGCCCATCGATCGTCTTCGGCTTCACATTGAAGGTCTTGAGCCATAAGCCAAAGTGTGGGGTGATGCGGAGGAAGGCCTCACACACGACGGTAAATGACGAGATGTGAAGGATGGAATCTAGAGCTAGATCGTGGAAATCGAGCCCGTAATAGAACATAAGCCCTCTTACAAAGGGATCAAGACTAAAGCCTAGCCCTCGGAGGAAGTGGGAAAAAATACGACACGCTCGTTGGGTTCGGAGTGGGGATGACCTGCCCTTGAGTAGGCAGCCTGTGCGAGATTTCGGCAGTCAGATACCTAGCTTCCCTTAGCTTCTTGATGTCCTCCTCTGTGACAGAGGAGGCCATCCACCGACCTTGAAGGTTGGATCCGGACATAGTTGGAGGTCCGAAGCGCTTAGCCTGAGCCTTGGGTGTTGGAACTCGAGGTGTGGGAGGGGAAGGATTGAGCGCGAGAAGAAAAGGACATGCCTTGGCCCCTTTATAAAGAGGGTGAATATCAAGCGTCCTCCACATGGCCGTTTGGAACTTGCCTAAAATAGAGGAGTCATACTAACAAGCACGATTGGGTTACCCACACCCGTATTGATAATCCCGTGATAAGGGGAACACGATCTCTGCTTCGACAAGATGTGCCAATAAAACCGCCTCGCAACACGTGCTGTGACAGGCTGGGAAAAATGGTTCGTAATGACCGGACCACGGCAGGATGTCATGTTATGAAAAGTTGTCAGCAAATTAGATTTGTGGAATATTATACTCTCTACGGTGGTATGTGGAATTTGTTTTACAGAGCCAGACACAATCCTTGTGTTCAAAATCTTCTATGAAGTATTTGGAGAAGGAACCCGCCTTGCAATGCCGAAGACAATCTGCGCACCGGACTCATCGTCATTGAAGCCTAGTTCAGGGGCTACTAAGGGAGTCCTGGATTAGGGGGTCCTCGCACAGCCGGACTATATACTATGGCCGGACTGTTGGACTATGAAGATATAAGATTGAAGGCTTCGTCCCGTGTCCGGGTGGGACTCTCCTTTGTGTGGAATGCAAGCTGGGCGATTCAGATATGTAGATCTCCTTCTTTGTAACCGACTCTGTGTAACCCTAGCCACCTCCGGTGTCTATATAAACTGGAGGGTTTAGTCCGTAGGACAACAACAATCATAATCATAGGCTAGCTTCTAGGGTTTATCCTCTATGATCTCGTGGTAGATCAACTCTTGTAATACTCATATCATCAAGATCAATCAAGCAGGAAGTAGGGTATTACCTCCATCGAGAGGGCCCGAACCTGGGTAAACATTGTGTCCCGCACCTCCTGTTACCATCGGCCTTAGACGCACAGTTCAGGACCCCCTACCCGATATCCACCGGTTTTGACACCGACACCCAGGGGGTAGGGCGCGCCCCCAGGCTTGTCGCCTCCTCATGCACTCTTTGGACTACTTTTATTTTCCTAATTTTTAAATATTGCAAAACAGAGAAAAATTTCCATTGGAAATGTTTTGGAGTCCGTTTACTTACCGTACCACATACCTAATCCTTTTCGGAGTGTGAAACGTTCTGGAAAGTCCCCCATATGTACTCCTCTGGTGTTATGGTATTAATTATATTGGTTTCAACATTTATGGGAGTACCTGAGATATAATGTTTGATTCTTTGACCGTTTATCACCTTCGGTGTTCGTCATTTTGATGGCACCGAAACGATAGACCTCCTCGATAATGTAAGGACCTTCCCATTTAGAGAGAAACTTTCCTGCAAAAAATCTTAAATGAGAGTTGTATAGAAAGACATGGTCACCTACATTAAATTCACGGTTTTGTTTCCGTTTGTCATGCCATCTTTTAACTTTTTCTTTAAACAACTTGGCATTTTCATAGGCTTGAGTTCTCCATTCATCAAGTGAGCTAATGTCAAATAACCTCTTTTCACTAGCAAGTTTGAAATCGTAGTTGAGCTCTTTAATTGCTCAATAAGCTTTATGTTCTAGCTCAAGAGGTAAGTGACATGCTTTTCCATAAACCATTTTATATGGAGACATACCCATGGGGTTCTTATAAGCAGTTCTATAAGCCCATAATGCATCATCAAGTTTCTTAGACAAATTCTTTCTAGATCTATTAATTGTCTTTTGCAAAATCAACTTTATTTCTCAGTTACTCAATTCTACTTGACCACTAGACTAAGGATGATAAGGAGATGCAATTCCGTGGTTGACATCATACTTAGCAAGCAATTTATGGAAAGCACCATGAATAAAGTGGAACCACCAGTAGTCATTAAATATCTAGAGACTCCAAACCTCGAAAAAATAACTTCTTTAAGCATTTTAATAGAAGTGTTATGATCAGCACCACTAGTTGGAATAGCTTATACCCACTTAGTAACGTAATCAGCAGCAACTAAAATATGTGTATACCCATTAGAGGAAGAAAAAGGTCCCATATAATCAACGCCCCAAACATTAAATGGTTCAATAACAAGTGAATAATTCATAGGCATTTCCTGATGTCTACTAATATTACCAATTATTTGTCATTCATCACAAGACAAGACATACTTACGAGCATCCTTTAAGAGAGTGGGCCAATAAAAATCAGATTGTAATACCTTGTGTGCAATTCTATCTCCAGCATGGTGTCCTCCGTAGGCCTCGGAGTGACACTTGTGTAGGATATGTTCATGTTCATGCTCGGGTACACAACGTGTAATAACACCATCTACTCCTTCTTTGTAAAGGTGTGGGTCATCCCAAAAGTAATTTCTTAAATCATAGAAAAACCTTTTCTTTTGCTGGTATGTGAAGCTAGGTGGTATAAATTTAGCAACAATGTAATTAGCATAATCAGTATACCATGGAGCATTACGAGAAGCATTTATGACAGCTAATTGTTCATCAGGAAAGCTATCATCAATAGGTAGTGGGTCATCAAGAACATTCTCTAACCTAGACAAGTTATCTGCTACAGGGTTCTAGCACCCTTTCTATCAATAATATGCAAATCAAATTTTTGCAGCAAGAGAACACATCTAATAAGCCTAGGTTTAGCATCTTTCTTTTCCATAAGATATTTAATAGTACCATGATCAGTGTGAACAGTCACTTTGGAATCAACAATATAAGATCTGAACTTATCACAAGCAAAGACAACTACTAAAAATTCTTTTTTAGTAGTAACATAATTTCTCTAGGCACTGTCTAGAGTATTACTAGCATAATGGATAACATTCAATTTCTTACCAACTCTTTGTCCTAGAACAGCACCAACAGCATAATTACTTGCATCACACATAATTTCAAAGGGAAAATTCCAATCAGGAGGTTGAACAATATGTGCAGAAATTAAGGCTTTCTTAAGTATTTCAAATGCTTCTACACAATCATCCTAAAAAACAAAAGGAAGATCTTTTTGCAAGAGATTAGTGAGAGGCCTAGAAATTTTAGAGAAGTCTTTAATAAACCTCCTATAGAAACCAGCATGATCAAGGAAACTTCTTATACCTTTGATATCTTTAGGGCATGGAATCTTTTCAATAGCATCTACTTTAGCTTTATCAACTTCAATACCTCTGTCAAAAATTTTATGCCCCAAGACAATACCTTCATTAACCATAAAGTGGCACTTCTCCCAATTCAAGACAAGATAAGTTTCTTCACATCTCTGCAAAACTCGATCAAGGTTGCTTAAGAAATCATCAAAAGAAGTTCCACAGATGGAGAAATCATCCATTAAAAACCTCAACAATCTTTTCACAAAAGTCAGAGAATATAGCAGTCATACATCTTTGAAAGGTAGCAGGAGCATTGCATAAACCAAAAGGCATACATCTTTAAGCAAATGTACCAAAAGGGCAAGTAAAAGTAGTTTTTTCTTGATCCTCTTTTGACACAGGTTATTTGAGAAAAACAAGAATAACCATCTAGAAAGAAAAAGTGTGTATGTTTGGACAATCTTTCTAGCATTTGATCAATAAAAGGTAGAGGTTAATGATCTTTCCTAGTAGCTTTGTTTAATTTGTGAAAATCAATTATCATCCTATAACCGGTTCGATCAATTCATTCTTATCATTAGGAACAACAGTAATACCTCCCTTCTTAGGGACACAATGAATGTGATTTACCCATCTACTATCAGCAATAGGATAAATTATACCTGCCTCCAGAAGCTTTAGTATTTTGTTTCTTACCACTTCTTTCATCTTGGGATTTAAGCGTTGTTGGTGATCAACAACTGGCTTAGCATCAGGCTCCACATTAATTTTATGCTGACATATAGTGGGGCTAATGCCCTTAAGATCATCAAGAGTATATCCAATAGTGGCACGGTGCTTCTTCATAGTTTTCAATAATTTCTTTTCTTCATGCTCTGAAAGGTTAGCACTAATAATAACATGATATATCTTATTTTCATCAAGATAAGAATATTTCAAAGTATCACATAATTGCTTAAGTTCAAACATGGGATCACCCTTGGGTGGAGGAGGATCCCCAAGAATTTCAACAGGCAGGTTGTGTTTCAAAATAGCCATTTGGTTAAATAATATTTCATCTTCCTTCCTTTCATTCATAAACATATCATTTTCATGGTCTAGCAGTGTCAGGACCCCGATTCCAAGTCACATCGATCTAGCCGGTAACACCTCATATCACATTGCGGCCTCATGCACGGTATCCCCACGGGTGTCGCCTTACCATGGCCTGGGCCCGTTTGTGCCTTTTGGCTCACATATATGGTAGTGTCACTAGCATCCATATGACAGTGAACCCGGGCCGACATGGCTAGTCGTGAACCCAAAGAGGCACAGACCTATGGAGACAGGCATAAATGAATCACATCGAGCATGTCGGTCATCAGCGTGTGAATCCGGGCTGTAGCACTGGGCTAACAGGACTCCGGGGAACCCGGCTGTAGCAGGCTAGACAGGACTCCGGAAGTCACCGCATGACATTTCCCCAAAGGGACAGACATAGGAACGAAGTGAAACACATGCCGGCCAGTCAAGTGTCCTGAGCAGTAGTGCTGGGCTAGCAGGACTCCGGTGAACCGGGCTGTAGCGGACTACTATGGCTCAAGGAGCACTAGACTACATTTCCCCATAAGAGAGGCTGCTAAGGATAAACAACTAGATTGTCGGATCCCACACATACCAAGCATTTCAATCATACACACAATATGCTCGATATGTGCAAATACAACATGGCATCACAACAAAACTCTACAACTCAAGTACTTTATTTAAAGGCTCCAGAGAGCCATACATAACATGTTCATACAGGTAGGGGTCACATGACCCGACACTCAAGTCATACAAGCATACAAGCACATGCGGAAGCTAATAGTCTGAGTACAGACACTAGAAAGCAAGAAGGCTTCTCGAAGCCTGTCTATCAACATAGGCCCCTCCATGGCCAGGATCACCACCTGGGTGGCAAGTCACTCATCGACATCGAGATCTACTTAAAACCCATCGGAGGGGGATGTGTTGTCGTCTGAAAATAGTAATTAAGCAAACATGAGTACAAAGGTACTCAACAAGTCTTACATCAGAACCTACTATACATGCTCATTCTCAAGAGGGTGGTGGAGTTATTGCAGCAAGCCAGCTTTGACTCTTGGCTAAGCTATCCTACGAGACTCCACTAGTAAAATAGTTTTCGCACACGAGTCCACTGATCACCAACACAATACTCCATCGGGGATCCTCCCTCGTCATCCTACGAGAGGGCCATCCTCGGTACTCACACTTATCTTGAGTCTTTTAGTAGTATCCATTAACTTGTCTATGAACTGTATAGGCAACCAAGTAGTCCTTTACCACGGACGCGGCTATTCGAATAGTTTTATACCCTACAGGGGTGTACTTCGTCATACATGTTTCCACCACTTAGCGTCTGCACATGACATGTGCTCGGCAGACTTCAAGCGGAAGCCGACATGGGTGTAGACCACGACCTGACTAACCGCACAAGTCTCTAGTCCAGGTTTATCGCCTATTCAGGTTCCATCCACAAGGAAATCCAGCCGGGTTGTCCTCAACGGCCCCAAACGATGTGTACAGGGTCCTGAGACGCCAAACGGGCGCCCGGCATACCCGACCATAGTGTATCTACCACATCATAGCCCACCCCTAGGGTCAGCGCTACGCACGGCCGCCAACACATAACCTACAAACACCAGAAACTAGTTGCAACTCCTGGACAGAGGGCGAGAGGGGTCAGTAAGTCGAGCGGGGTCATATTTCAGGGCCCAATGTGTGGTAGTAGCTGAATCTTAAATCACGCATACAGATCTCAGTTCTTATGGACGGCCTCAATGAAACAACCCACCATGTACTCCTACATGGCCTCTCATCGATACCTTTACCAAATCATGTTCAACACATCCCTCACATTACCGACATAATCATTTCACTCTAGCCCATCACCCAGATGAACCAGACCTGACACAACTCTAAGCATAGCAGGCATAGCAAGGTAGGAAACACATACATGGCTCAATATACTCCTACACATGCTAGTGGGTTTCATCTAATTACTGTGGCAATGACAGGTCATGCAGAGGATAAGGGTTCAACTACCATAGCACACAGCAGTTTGAAACGTTGTTGTCTTAATGCAGTAAATGAGAGCAGAGGCGAGAACATGGGATTGTATCGGTATGATCAATGGGGCTGCTTGCCTGATGGAGTGGTAGTAGGGTACTGCCCTTCAGTTGGATACTCGGAGATATCCTCGGAGGCAGAACCTACCATGAAGGACGCACATCACATAATCAACACATGACAATATGCAACAATATGATGCATGCTATGACATGGCAAAATGATGTGTCCTGCCTAATGCAATGTGAAACAAGTTGAAATGGGTCCATTTGAATCAAAGATTCAGATGAAGGTTAAAGTTCTTATGCATAAAAAGTGTATTAGCTTGTTTCACCTAAACAGCAATGTTAAAGTGGTTTGTCATGCATGAAACCATTACAGATGGATAGATTGAATTTTTCTGATCATTTTTCATATATAAATTGTTTCATTTGGAGCTATGGTTGATTTTCTATGATTTTTAGAAGTTTTGGCTATTTTCTAGAATTTCCTATATAAAAATAAATCCAGAAAATGAGTAATTGCGTCAGCACTGCGTCACTGTTACATCAGCGAATCAAAGGCGCCAGGGCCAGTCAAACCTGACTGGTGGGCCCTGTCTGTCAGTGTCTCAGCTAACTAATAGGATTAAGTTAACACTAACTAGCTGTTAGTGGGGCCTGGGCCCACATGTCAGTGACCTAATCTAACTAAAATTAGTTAGCACTAATCCTAAACTAATTAACAGGTCGTCCCCACCTGTCATAGGCTTAGGGGGGAAGTCAACCTAGGCCCACACGTCAGTCCATGGGTCAAAACATGGTCAACTCGTCGGCGGCTTGATGCCGACAACGACAGATGCGGCGGAGGGGCTCAGGTTTTGCCCATAGTCGACCAAATCGACTGCGGTTTGGTCCTACGCGTAGCTGGGGGCAAGCCGCGGTGTTTGGTGGTGGAAGTGGAGCTTGGGGAGGCCGGAAACGACGCCGGCGACGACCTTGGCGGTCGCCGGAGTTCGGGCGAGGATAAACCCGAAGCTACGGGGCACGGCGAGGCACGGGGAGTGGTGCGTTAGGCTCCTAGAAACATGGTGAGTGTGGTGACGCGCTCGGAATCGGGCTTACGCGCCTGTGGCCATGGCGGCGACATGGCCGGTGGAGCCGAGCTCTCGGGCTCAACGGAGCCCGCGGTTAGAGGGAGAAAACGGCAAGGAAAGAGAGGGGAACGGAGAAGGAGCTCACGGGGAGTGTAGCGGTGGCCTCAGCGAGCTCGGGGAGGCATCAGGGGCGGCGTACGGTCACGGGCGATCTCGGTGGACCGAGGTGGAAGAAGACGGCGCTAGTGGCGTTGCAGTGCGTCTGAGGCGTCATGGCTCGCCCGTGAGGAAGAGGAAGACGTCAGCGGTGCTCGGGGACACATCGAAGAGACAAGAGAGGGTCGATGGCCGCAGTGGACGGCGATGGTGGCGACGAGCTCCTCTCGGGAGGGGATGGGGAGAGAGCCAGAGGAGGGAGAGGGGCACGGGAGGAGTGGGGAAAGTGAGAGGGGGACGAGGGAGAGTGCGTGGCACTCGTAGATGGCGTCGTGGGTGTCGGCAGAAGCAGGAGGTGGCCGGCGTGTGGCTGCGGGCGCCGGCCACGCGCCTCTCGTCCTCCTGGCGAGAGGAGGGGGATGACTGGCGGTAGCCAGTGGGCTGGGCCGAGCTGGGCCAGGCCAGGGCGACAGGTAAGCTCTAACTCTCTCTCTCTCTCTTTTGTGTTTTGCTTTTATTTATTTCCTGCTATGTATATTGAAATAGAATAAATACTATTTCATTTCCAAAACTCTTGAAGTATTCAGAGGCACATTTGGGAATATTCTCAACTGCCTAAAAATGCTTCCAAGATTATTTGAGCACTTTAAAATATTTATAGCATTTAAAATGCCCAAATTCAAATACTTATGGCTTGTTCAAAAATCCAGAATGGCTCCATAAATTGCAAGAACTTTTTGGCAGAGGTTTTAGTCAAGACCAAAAATGGTGGGCTTTTATGAAGGGCATTTTGGGTTCATTGAAATTCCAATTGTTGGAAATTAGCATTTTCAGGGGGGTGTTGGGGTTGATTAGGCCCCATTTCAAGTTTAAAAGAAATTTAAACATGATGCACATGTTCATCCAATCCTAATGCATGACTAAAAGCAGGGATGCGACAACTCACCCCCACTCAAAAGAATCTCGTCCCGAGATTTAGGATCCTCCGGGAAGAAGGTGGGGTACTCGAGTCGAAGACGATCCTCCCTTTCCCAAGTGGCTTCTTTCTCGGAATGGTGTGACCATTGAACCTTGAGAAACTTGATATTATGGCGTCGAGTGGTACGCTCGGTTTGATCAAGGAGACGAACGGGATATTCCCGATATTAGAGGTTATCCTGTAGATCAAGCGTTTCGTGGGCTACTCCACGGATAGGATCCGCGAAGCAACGCCTGAGTTGAGAAACATGGAAGACATCGTGAACTCTGGAAAGATGCGAAGGTAGTTCCAATTGGTAGGCAACTTCTCCTCGTTTGGCAAGAAAGCGAAAGGGTCCAATGTTACGAGGAGCCAATTTGCCTTTGATACCGAAACGATGGGTTCCCTTTAATGGAGTAACCCGAAGGTAAGCTTTCTTGCCGACTTCATAAGTCATGAGCTTATGTTTACGATCATATTGGCTCTTTTGACGAGATTGGGCTGTTTTCAATTTCTCACGAATAACGCGAACCTGCTCTTCTGCTTCCTGAATCATATCCGGGCCAAAGAGTTGTCTTTCCCCGGTTTCTGACCAGTTAAGAGGCGTTCGACATTTTCGTCCATAGAGAACTTCGAAAGGAGCTTTGCCCAAGCTAGCTTCATAACTATTGTTATAGGCAAACTCCGCGAATGGAAGGCATTTCTCCCAACCCATTCCGAATGAGATGACAGAAGTTCGGAGCATATCTTCCAGAATTTGATTGACTCGCTCTACTTGACCACTTGATTGAGGATGGAAGGCGGTGCTAAAAGAGAGACGAGTTCCCATAGCATTTTGGAAACTTTCCCAAAATCGAGAGGTGAAGAGACTCCCACGGTCTGAGTTAATTTCCAATGGGACACCATGAAGAGACACTATTTGGGAGATGTATAAGTAAGCTAGCTGGCTAGCGGTGATACTCTCACAAACAGTTAGGAAATGGGCTACTTTGGAGAGACGGTCGATCACGACGAAGATAGCATTTTCCCTCTCTTGGTCCTGGGAAACCCAGTGATGAAATCCATACTGATTTTATCCCATTTCCACTCAGGAATAGCCAAAGGTTGAAGGGTGCCAGCAGGCCGTTGGTGCTCTGCTTTAACACGACGACAGATGTCGCAACTAGCAATGTATTGAGCAATTTCTCTCTTCATCCTAGTCCACCAAAACCTCTGGCGTAGGTCTTGATACATTTTAGTACTACCGGGATGAATGGTGAGAGGGGATTCATGAGCTTCCTTAAGAATCAACTGACGTAGATGTTGTTTCTTGGGAACCACCAAGCGGTTCTCAAAGAAGACAACACCTCTCTCATCCATGGAAAAACATTTAGCAACTCCTCTAGCAATGTTTTCCTTAATCCGTAATATGCCCTTATCACGCTTCTGGGCAGCTATGATTTGATCCGTAAGGTTAGGCTTCGCCATCAGGGTGGATAGAAATCCTCGAGGAACAATGTGAAGATTAAGCTTATGAAATTCCTCATGGAGAAGTGGTTGACTTTGTTGTAACATTAGGTTGTTACAATAGGACTTACGACTTAGTGCATCAGCCATGACATTGGCTTTGACCGGGGTGTAAGTTATTCCTAAGTCGTAATCCGAGATCAACTCGACCCAACTTCTTTGCCTAAGATTCAAATCTGGTTGGGTGAAGATATATTTCAAACTTTGGTGATCGGTGAAGATCTCGCAACGATTACTGAGGAGGTAATGTCGCCAAGTTTTGAGTGCATGGACTACAACTGCAAGCTCTAGATAATAAAGTCCTTGGAGGCATAGGCAATTACCTGACAATCTTGCATGAGTATGCAACCTAGTCCTTATCGCGAGGCGTCACAATAGATAATAAAGTCCTTGGAGAAATCTGGTGGTACCAGTACGGGAGCAGATGTCAGGCGTCTTTTCAGTTCCTGAAACCTGAACTCGTACTATGGGGTCCACTCGAACTTTTTATCTTTCTTGAGGAGTTCAGTTAGAGGTTTAGCAACCTTGGAGAAATTCTTGACGAAGCGGCGGCAGTAGCTCGCTAAACTAAGGAAGCTCCGAACTTGCTTGACCATCTCAGGCGGAGTCCAATCAAGGACGGCTTGAACTCGCTCGGGATTGACAGCAATACCCTTACCAGAGATTACATGGCCTAGATAGGTCACTTCTGGCAACCAAAATTCACACTTGGAGAATTTGGCATAAAGGTGATGCTCTCGAAGTTTCGTCAATACCAGCCTTAGATGTTCGGCATGTTCCTCTTCATTCTTGGAGTAGATGAGTATGTCATCGAGGTATACTACGACGAATTTATCCAAATACTCCATGAAGACCGAGTTCATTAACCGAGAGAAGGTGGCTGGGGCATTGGTTAAACCGAAGGACATAACGGTGTACTCGTATTGGCCATAACAAGTAACAAAGGCCATTTTGGGAATGTCCCTGAGGGAGTCCTGGATTAGGGGGTGTCCGGATGGCCGGACTATACCTTCAGCCGGACTCCTGGACTATGAAGATACAAGATTGAAGACTTCGTCCCGTGTCCGGGAGGGACTTTCCTTGGCGTGGAAGGCAAGCTTGGCGATACGGATATGTAGATCTCCTACTATTGTAACCGACTTTGTGTAACCCTAGCCCTTTCCGGTGTCTATATAAACCGGAGGGTTTTAGTCCGTAGACCAACATACAGAACAACAATCATACCATAGGCTAGCTTCTAGGGTTTAGCCTCTCCGATCTCGTGGTAGATCTACTCTTGTACTACCCATATCATCAATATTAATCAAGTAGGACGTAGGGTTTTACCTCCATCAAGAGGGCCCGAACCTGGGTAAAACTTCGTGTCCCCTGCCTCCTGTTACCATCCGGCCTAGACACATTGTTCGGGACCCCCTACCCGAGATCCGCCGGTTTTGACACCGACATTGGTGCTTTCATTGAGAGTTCCTCTGTGCCGTCGCCATCAGGAAGGATGCCCCGCCCCGTCTTTAAAGACGGCACCGTTGCTAAGGGAGCTTTGGCTGTCGGCCAAACCCTCTGGCTAGGTGGTTTTCTTATGACGGCCTATTCGGCTTCTGCGCCGACGATGACCTCTCAAGCCATCAAAAACAATCTTCATGTCAGCTCAGAACTCGCCGAGCAGTTAGATCCAATGGAGCTCTCCTCCATAAACGAGCTCTTGGATCGCATCGCCGCCCCAGGAGTCGCTACGGATTACGACCAGATTGGGCCTAAGCCCGATCTGAGAGAGATTAACTCTCCCCAAGTCACCCATCACGCTGCCGTGGTAGAGGGATAGTGCGGCGACCCCTCATCTATCTTAAGGACTAGCTACGTCCGGATTCCTAATCCCTCCAAGCCGGATACCCGCGGAGGGGAGGATATCACTCAAGACCTAAACTTAGAGTCAGGCGACGGACTGGATTCATTGGACAACATCCAAGAATCCAAAGTTTCGAGTTCGGAAATTCCTCAGCCTCTGAGCCTCAGATGGGGTGAGGCTTCGAATTTAATTCCACCCACCCACCCGAACATTAGCGATCTATCCCAAATTAGGCAGGATCCCGAAGAAACAGTACATCATTACTGGGCCAGATTCCTCCTGGTTGTGAACAGGATGAAGGACTGCCGCGAGGAAGAAGCAATTTCATTCTTCTGCAATAATTGCATGGACAAGGGAATCCTCAACGCCATAAGTCGCCGTGATATTACACGCTTCGCTGACTTGGCATCCATAGTATGAAAGTACTGTGCGATGGAAAGCGTTTGGAAAACCGAAATAAAATTTTGGGACAATCCGGCCCTGAATACAAACCCAGTCCGAAATAAAAGGGTGCATCATTGCCAGACACCCGGGTCAAACACCAAAAAGCAAAAACCCTCTACAGGGCATGGAACCGTATTGGAAGGATGGCTTAATGGACCCTGTAAAATTCACAGTACAGAGGACGCCACACCAACTCACAGCCTTAGAGCATGTTGGATACTCCGGCAGGTGGCCAAAATTGGCGAAGATCTCCTAATTCCGGAGGCCACAAAAAGACACCGCAGAGACACCAATACGGTATTAACAGTCTTTGAGACTTTCGCATCAAATAACATGCGAAAAAGGACACTCCGCAGCCTTGCCGAAAGCTACCAAGTGGCAACAATAAACCCATGGAGTGACACGGCTATTACCTTTAACGCCAGTGATGAACCTAAATTCCGAATAGCCGGAGTACCAGCCGCATTGGTCCTCAGTCCAATAGTGGAGGGCTTTCGTCTTACCAAGGTACTCATGGATGGCGGCAGCGGATTGAACCTCATTTATGAGGAAACCCTTTAAAAAATGGAAATAGACTGGAACCGCATTGAGCGAAGCAGCACAACCTTTAGAGGAATAATCCCCAGTCGGGAAGTGCGCTGTACAGGAAAAATCACACTAGATGTGGTGTTCGGCACGTCGGATAATTACAGGTCCGAAGAGGTCACGTTCCATGTGGCTCCGTTCTGCAGCGGTTATCACGCTCTGCTAGGGCGGGAAGCGTTTACAATCTTCCAAGCAATACCCCATTACGGGTACATGAATCTCAAGATGCCCAGGCCCAACATGATCATCACTCTCGCTAGTGATCCGGACATAGCACTCCGCACCGAAAACAAGACAGCCGCACAGGCCCTCGAGGCACTATCCGAAGCCCTAGCGGCTGAGGAACTGACTGCGCTGCGCTCCATGGTGAATGGAGACGATGTGGTACTTGACAAAAGATCCAAGTCCACCTCCTTTAAACCGGCGGACGAAATAGTCAAATTCCAAGTCCATCCAAAGGACCCCAATAAAACAGCTTCCATCGTGGCACATTTAAACCCTGATGTAGATGCAGCACTACGAGAGTTCCTACGAGAAAACTGGGACATTTTCGCCTGGCACCCTTCAGACATGCCAGGAATCCCACGCAGGTTGGCCGAGCACAGCTTAAATATCCTAAAAGAATTCAAACCTGTCAAGCAAGCTCTTCGGCGTTTTTCCGAACCTAAGAGACAGGCCATGGGAGAGGAGCTAGCAAAGCTACTGGAGGCTGGATTCATCAGAGATATAAAACATCCGGATTGGCTAGCAAACCTGGTGATGGTACCAAAGAAGGACAAATCCTGGCGCTTGTGTGTTGATTTTAAAGACCTTAACAAGGCTTGCCCAAAGGATCCCTTCCCCCTCCCCCGCATCGATCAAATTATCGACGCTACCGCAGGACACGATTCGTTGTGTTTCCTCGATGCATATTCCGGCTACCATCAAATCAAGATGGCAGAACCAGACCAAGCCGCAACGTTATTTATCACACCATACGGCCCATTATGCTTCAACACAATGCCCTTCGGGCTCAAAAACACCGGCGCAACATATCAGCGCATGATTCAGACATGTCTGGCAAACTAAATCGGCAAAACGGTGGAGGCATATGTAGATGATGTGGTCATCAAAACAAGACATGTCGAATCTCTAGTAGACGACTTGAGGCTCACATTCGGTAACCTCCGAACATACGACATCAAGCTCAACCCGAAAAAATGCGTTTTCAGCGTCCCAGCCAGAAAGCTCTTGGGCTTCATTGTATCCGGTAGAGGAGTTGAAGCAAATCCAGCCAAGATCCGAGCTCTGTCACAATTGGATATCCCAAAGGACCTCAAACAAATACAAAAGTTAAGCGGATGCGTGGCAGCTCTAAGCCGCTTTATCTCCCACTTGGGAGAAAAGGCCCTACCCCTTTACCGCCTCCTTCAGCGCACCGAACACTTCGAATGGACAGA
The DNA here is from genome assembly GCF_002162155.2 of Triticum dicoccoides. Lineage (NCBI taxonomy): Eukaryota > Viridiplantae > Streptophyta > Magnoliopsida > Poales > Poaceae > Triticum > Triticum dicoccoides. The sequence goes on from NC_041386.1 coordinate 563,531,328, forward strand.
TGCAGCCACGGCCGGACTCGACGAAATAAAAGCCATATTGGCAACAAACCCAGTCCTGGCCGCGCCAAACATTGGCGAACCAATGCTATTGTACATTGCAGCAACACATCAGGTGGTAAGCGCAGTGCTCGTTGTCGAACGAGAAATGGACGGACACAAATTCCCCCTTCAAAAGCCGGTCTATTATGTGTCCACTGTCCTCACTCCGTGCAAATCATGGTACCCGCATTATCAAAAGATTGCTTACACGGTATTCATGGCATCTCGGAAGCTACGACACTACTTTCAAGAGTGTTCAATAATAGTTGCCTCGGAAGTACCACTTAACGATATTATAAACAACCGTGACGCAACAGGCCGGATTGCAAAATGGGCCATTGAGCTCCTCCCATTAGACATAACTTATAAGCCACGGCGAGCCATCAAGTTGCAAGTTTTGGCCGACTTCGTCGCAGAATGGACGGAGGCCGAACTCCCTAAAGAGTACGGCACATATTCAAATTGGATCATGCATTTCGACGGCTCCAAGATGTTGGCGGGACTAGGGGCTGGCGTCGTTTTGACGTCCCCCACAGGAGGCACAGTTCAATACGTACTCCAGATTATGTACAAAGACTCCAACAATGCAGCCGAATATGAGGCCCTTTTACATGGTCTCCGGATGGCAGTATCCATGGGCATTCAACGCCTAGAGGTGCGTGGGCACTCGAACCTCGCAATATCCCAAATAAATGGAGATTTCGATGCCAAGGATCCAAAAATGGCAGCTTACCGCAACGCCGTCCTAAAAATGTCAGCTCGGTTCGAAGGGCTTGAATTTCACCATATAGCCCGGGAAAATAATCAGGCGGAAGATGTCCTGGCACGCATTGGCGCAAAACGCGATGTAGTCCCCCCCAACATCTTCTTGGAAAGGCTGTTCAAGCCATCCGTAGTATGGGAAGGGGAGCCAAACAATAACAGCCCGGACCCAACCGCACTGCCCGACACCGAACATTCTGACACAATCGGAGGCTCTGCCAATGAAATAACACATTCAGCCCACGTAATAATGGCAGTCATCGCCCCATGGACAGAACCATTCCTCACCTACCTTACTAGGCAGGAACTCCCCGAGGACCAAAATGAGGCACGCTGCGTAGTGCGGCGATCCAAAGCCTACAGAGTCCACGAGGGAGAGCTTTATAAGAAAAGCACTACCGGAGTCCTTCAAAGGTGCATCTCCGAAGAGGAAGGGCGGAACCTCCTGGCTGAAATTCATGCCGGACTCGGCGGTCATCACGCTGCAGCTCGGTCCCTTGTAAGCAAGGCCTTCTGTACAGGCTTTTATTGGCCGACGGACCGGGCAGACACCCAGGACTTAGTCCAATGATGCACCGGTTGCCAGATCTTTGCAAACCAAAGCCATATGCCACGCACCGCCCTCCAAAGTATCCCCATTACTTGGCCCTTCACGGTCTGGGGGCTTGACATGGTTGGACCCCTTAAAGGTGGAACCCACAAGGAAAAATACTTACTGGTCATGGTGGACAAGTTCACCAAATGGATAGAAGCCAAGCCTGTTAAGACGGCCGAATCCGGACCGGTGATAGACTTTATATCCGAGGTTGTACACCATTACGGCGTCCCCCACAGCATCATCACTGATAACGGCACGAACTTTACGGTCGATGAGGTAAAACTCTGGTGCAAAAACATGGGCATCAAGCTCGATTGTGCTTCCGTCTATCACCCACAAACTAACGGCCAGGTCGAACGTGCAAATGGTCTTATCATGAGCGGCATCAATCCCAGATTAGTGCGGTCCCTCAAGGAATCTAACACGCACTAGGTAGAGGAGCTCGACTCCGTACTCTAGGGCTGTGGACCACGCCGAATCGCACCACCGAATACACACCATTCTTTATGGTGTACGGCGCAGAGGCAGTTTTTCCTTGCGACATAATTCATGACTCACCTCGAGTGCGCATGTACGAAGAAAGAGAAGCCAAGCTCGATCGGCAGGACAGTTTGGACGCATTGGAGGAGGAGCGCGATGTGGCAAAAGCCCGTTCTGCATTCTATCAACAGCAGGCTCGAAGATACCAAAGCAGAGAAGTACGGGCCAAAAATTTACAACGTTGGCGAATTAGTTCTACGCCTGCCAGACAAGAAAAGGACAAACTCAAGCCCAAGTGGGAATTTCCCTTCATAATTGACCAAGTCCTGACTGGTGGAGCGTACCGCCTGCGAGATGCATCGGATAACCGACTCGAGCCGAACCCATGGAACGCAGACGTCTCCGAGGATTCTATGCCTAGCGCCGGACTCTATGTTCGTCTCCTTCCTCTGTCCATTTTTATATATATGTCCGTCTTACATTTCTCTCCTTCACCCCTTCCTTTCTCTTATAACCTTTAAAGGCTCATCAAATGACGTGCTATTCGCACTCATTAAACCCGGGGGCTTCTTTTAACAGAAGCTTATTTATACGGGCTTCATGCCCAGCACATGTGTTACCCTTCCGCATGTACCTTTTATTTCACCATTATATGCATCGATATGACTTAAGTTTTGGCCAAGCTGGGTTGCCTGGCTCCTGTGCTTACCCCTACGTTCCCGATTATTCGGCTAGGCGATAAAGGGAGCACCTCTGCGATTGTTACTGCTGGATCAGCCGGATGTGTACCTCAGACTGGGTGAAGCCGAAAGCTAGCGTTCTTAAGGGAATATTCGGTCGGTGACCTAAAAGATGATCTTTTCAATTATTTATTTATGCGCCCCCAGATGCTTTTTCCTGCGTCTTTTTCGTAGAGTGGGCATGCACTTTAGGGCATGCCTCCCAGGGAAAGGAACCCCTAACAGAACTATTCTCCCTGGAAGATGTTTCTTACTAACCATGTAATATAACATAACTAGTCGGGCACTTCTCTGTTCACGCACTAATGACCCCTACGCCTTGTCTCCATGCATTCCCCGGTTCTTATACAACCGCATGGGAATTCAGACACACTCCGGACCGTCAGGTCCCGAGGCTGAAGCGAAAAGGTCGGCCATGACAAACGACAATCCGGCTAGAAGACATTATAAATGTCAATTAAATTACATAGTCATTCTGACTAATTGTATTCCTCTTCAATACCATCCAACAGTCTTTCTAATTTACAGTCGTGCTGGGAATACTTTGCGGCCAATTCTACTTGGCCGTATACTAAGCTTACAGGGATCTCCTTCCTGTCGGGCCCACAGGACCGACCTCGGCCATGTGGTTGGGGTCAGCCTTTGTGTACCGCGTCTTCACCATGGCCCAGGCCTCCCTAGCGCCTTGACGGCAGGACGATACCTTCCACAATCGGAAGCGCCGCCGTGCTCCCTTTAGCTTCTCCGCAAGCTCTCCAAGACCTTCGGGGACGGAGATGGATGGCCACAGGGCCTGGGCAACGCCTCTCATCACCTTCCGAACTCGCTCGAGCAGTTGCGAGAGCTCGGGAAGAAGGTCACCCGTAGAACCGGGCATCTCCTCTGCAGGACGACCTGTTAGCACACCTACAAACATTACTCTGTTAGTCGACTTCCCCGCCAAACCTTTTTTTCTCCAAAGGTTCGTTCAAGCACTTACTAAATATGCCGCGCCGAAGCCGCTGATTCTCCTTAACGGAGTCTGACAGCTGGGCACGAACATCTTTCAGCTCGACACCCAGCTTGGTGTTGGCATCTTGGAGATCGTTCTTCTCCCGCCTCACCTTTGTCAGCACCTTCTCACCAGCCTTCAGCTGGCGTAGGAGGTGTTGCCTTTTCGGATTCAGTCCGGCGCCATCTGCAATTTCATTTGTCAGATTCGCACCCATACATTGCTTCGCAAAACACTTATCTTTCAAAGTGTATATTACCAGAGGGGGTCTCCTTGGGCTCCCCTGTCGCGGCTAGTACGGCCTCAAGTTGGGCTTTGCACTCTTCCAGCTCCTGGGACAGTAGGGAATTCTTTTCTGTAAGAACCTGCATAACATATGATCCTTAAATCAGTTATTCTAACTGTTTCAAGTCTCGGGGGCTACTGGTATATATATATATATATAATTACCAAAATTTTCTTACCCGTATGTCTTTTACATATTGCTCCGTCGCTCTGGCTAGACCATTTTGAGTGGCACGGAGGTACGCATCTCCCGAATTGAAGGCATCTAATGCCTCTCGGGAGAAACAAGCGTCCGATGCACGCCTTGTGTTCGCCTCCGCCTCCAGACTAGGCTTTGGAGCCTGGCTGGTGGAGGCGCGATTGGCAGCCTCTCCGGATATAGTCCGGTGAGGTCTCTTTGTCCTGAAGAAAGCACGCGTGTTAATATACCTTGAAGGAATAACACCTAGGATAAGGGGGCGCGCCATACCTTTGCGCTGACGCCTCGGTCCGGACTGCACCTCTTTTCTGCCCACGGGGCCCTCGTTTGCTTGTCGCCGCAAGTTCGGCCTCCCGTCTCAAAAACCTCCCCTGCAAAGTTCGGTTGTAATCAGGAGACTGGAAATGCGAGAGGGCGGACCCCTATTCGGGGTACTGGGACTTCAATCTCAGTTACCTGGGAGGCCGGGATTAGCCCTGGGTAATCGGCCGTAATGGCCACCAAGGTGTTGTCCTTGCTCAATTGATGGAACACTCCATCAATCAGCTCCACAGATAAGTCCGGATCCTCTTGAGAGGCCGGGTCGAGGGACCGTCCTGGGTCCTCGGGTTGTGGAGGAGGGCTGTTTATTTCTTTAACAGCTTGGTGCAGTTCCTGTGTTGAAGTCGTTAGACTGAATATTTAACAATGGGAATATAAAACGAATGGGCAGGTAAATGTGGCCACTTACCCAGCTTGGGGGATATTACATAGAAAATCCACCCTTTGGGTCGACGCGGAGAAATTCCTCCTCTTCTCCCTTGTACAAATCGGACAAGGTCTTTGTTAGAGCCGCAACCGAATCCGGCCCCTTACGGCCATAGCGGGTGGTGTCGTCCTCCCCGTTGAAGTCCCACATGGGGTGGCCTCTATACTGTAGCGCCTGCACCCCTCGCATAATGCATGCGGCCATGACCCCGATCATGGTCAGTCCGGAATGAGCTAACAATCTTATCTGGCCCATCAGGTAACAGACGTCCTTGTCACTTTCCCTCTGAGGTCTCCGTGGACGCCAACTTAGGCGCTTCTTTAGTGGAGCACTGTCGAACTCAGGGAGGCCGGTCCGGATAGGATCCGGCAGCGGGACATCCTCTATGTAAAACCATTCCGAAGGCCAGTCCTCGGACGCCTTCTTTGGGGTTCCGGATAGATATCCGGTCTCGGCGATGCGCCACACTTCGGCTCCGCCCACTTGATATATTGACCCCTTCTTAGAACGGCGCACGAGGCAGAATAGCTCTTTCCACAGCCCCAAATGAGCCTCAACACCCAGGAACAACTCGCAGAGGGCTACGAAGCCCGCGATATGCAATACGGAGGCAGGCATGAGATTGTGTAGTTGGAGGCCATAGAACTCCAGGAGCCCCCGGAGAAATGGATGGATTGGAAATCCGAGCCCCCTTATTAAGTAAGGGACGAGGCACACCCGCTCTCCTTTGGAGGGATTAGGGGCACTCTCCGCTTTCTCTCTGCCATTATAGATGGCAAGACCGGCTCGAACCGGGACCATATAGGCCGGGGGGAGAAAACCCTTGGTCTGGAGCGTCACTAGCTCGCTATGCGGGATGGAGCATCTCTCCCAATATACAGGCTGAGGGCTGGAAGGGCGAGAGGAGGAGTTGCGATGGCCGGCCATGGTGGTATGGACCTTTGTCGGATGCGCTCTGATGAACACTCGCGAATGGGAGAAGGTGTGGTTTGGATCTAAATCCTCGTCCCCTTAAATGGGCGGCTCATTTGCACGGCTAGGGGTGTGGATGTAAAAACACTCAGACTTTTCATATTCATTTGACACGTGGGAGACGGCCATTATTGGGCGTAGAAGCCGAGGAGCGCAACATTTACAAGAAACCGGACTTTATTCAATAGGTACACGGAATTTGGAGGAGAACCCGCCCTGCAATGCTGAAGACAATCTGCGCGCCGGACTCATCGTCATTGAAGCCTGGTTTGGGGGCTACTAAGGGAGTCCTGGATTAGGGGTGTCCGGATGGCTGGACTATACCTTCAGCCGGACTCCTGGACTATGAAGATACAAGATTGAAGACTTCGTCCCGTGTTCGGGAGGGACTTTCCTTGGCGTGGAAGGCAAGCTTGGCGCTACGGATATGTAGATCTCCTACTATTGTAACTAACTTTGTGTAACCCTAGCCCTTTCCGGTGTCTATATAAACCGGAGGGTTTTAGTCCATAGACCAACATACAAAACAACAATCATACCATAGGCTAGCTTCTAGGGTTTAGCCTCTCCGATCTCGTGGTAGATCTACTCTTGTACTACCCATATCATCAATATTAATCAAGCAGGACGTAGGGTTTTACCTCCATCAAGAAGGCCGGAACCTGGGTAAAACTTCATGTCCCCTGCCTCCTGTTACCATCTGGCCTAGACGCACAGTTCGGGACCCCCTACCTGAGATCCACCGGTTTTGACACCGACAGTCCCCGTTTCTGATTTTGATTTGATGGTAGCCCAACCTCAAATCCATCTTGGAGAAGACTGAGGATCCAGCGAGCTGGTCATACAGATCGTTGATCCTGGGAAGCAGATACTTGTTCTTGATGGTGACCAAGTTGACAGGTCAGTAATCTACAACCATCCGATCCGTTCCATCCTTCCTCTTGACGAAGAGGACGGGGCAAGCCCATGGAGAGGAACTAGGATGGATGAAACCCTTTTTCAAGGACTCATCGAGTTGGTTCTTAAGCTCGGCTAGTTCTAAGGGTGCCATCTTATAGGGTCTTCTACAAATTGGAACGGTTCCTGGAACAAGGTCTATCACGAACTCGACATCCCTGTCAGGTGGAACACCTGGCAGTTCTTCTGGAAAGACATCCAGAAAGTCTCGGACTACCGGAATATCCTCAAGGTCTGGAAGGGGGTTGGCATTTAGGGAGTAAAGCTGGCGCTTGGCCACTTGAGTTAAAACATTGACTGTCTTGCCCGATGGGTGAGTAAGTTGAACGGTTCTAGTGGCACAATCAATCTTAGCATAATGAGTTGACATCCAGTCCATACCCAAGATGATGTTTATGTCAGAGGACTTGAGAGCTATTAAGGATGCAAGGAAGACAAGTCTATCGACAAGAATTTCGTTCCCATGGCTTACTCTAGAAGTTTGCCATCTAGAGCCAGGGGTTTGAATTTCCATGGTAGTGGGCATGTCACAGAATGTTGTGTTATGCAATCGAGCATAGCTCTCAGATATGAATGAATGAGATGCTCCAGTATTGAAAAGAACAGATGTTGGATGGCAATTAACAAGGAGCGTACCAAGGACGACGTTAGGATCCTCATGAGCCTCCTCGGCTGAGACATAGTTGATATGGCCACGTGCAGTGGTGACCGGCTTGGCGTAGAATGTCTTTCCCGCTGGCTTACCACGGCCAACGGACTTTCCAGACTAATTGGGGTTGTTGTTCTGGGGACACTCTCGACTATAGTGACCCGGCTCTCCACACTTGAAACATGTCACAACATTGGGGCGTGGAGCAGCATTAGCAGCGGGGCCACCATAGGGCTTGGGCGGTGCAAACTGCTGGTTGGGTCGAGGCGCCTTAAAGGATGGCCTCGGAATGAACCTGGGTGGCAGTGCTGTGCTTGGAATCCACACCCGGTGCTTCTGAGATCCAGAGCCGGATGAAGAGCCAAAATCACAAGAGTGCTTGCATGAAGCGTCATAGTCAGACTGGCCTGTCTCGGCACTGATGGCTTTATTGACCAACTTCTGAAAGGAGGTGCACTCGTGCAGATGAAGATCGCGCTGAAGCTCAGGGCTAAGTCCCTTGCGGAACCTTGGCTGCTTCTTAGCGTCGGCGGATACCTCTTCAGGAGCATATCGTGCCAGATTCCCAAATTCACGACTATATGCATCCACAGTCAGTCTTCCTTGGGTGAAATTGCAGAACTCTTCCCTCTTGCGATCTATGAGACCTTCCAGGATGTGATGCTCACGGAAAGCCTCACTGAATTCAGCCCAAGTAGTGATTTGGCCGACCGGGCGCATAGCTTCAAAATTTTCCCACCAAAGGCTAGCAAGGCCTTCGAGGTGATAGGCATCATAAGTAACCTTATCATCATCGGCTACGTTGGCAGAACGTAGCTTGTGGGTGATGCTGCGAAGCCAGTCATCTGCGTCGAGGGGCTCAACGGAATGGTTAAACTTCGGTGGGTACAACTTGATGAAGTCATTGATTGACACCAAGTCATTTCGCTGATGGCGTGCAGTGTTCTGCTCAATCCGCTCCAGCAAGCGGTTAGTCTCACGCTTGTTTCTTTCCGCCTCTAGCATCACTTCGGCCAGAGAAGCCGGGTGAGGCAGATTTCCACCCCTAGCTACACTGCCTTCCCCCTGCTCCGGGGCAGCAGGGTTGTTGTGGGTGTTGACCGTCCTAGGAGAAAACAAGACAACGGTTTAGATAACGTTGGCACAAACTTAGCAAGGAAGTTGTCAGGACCCCGATTCCAAGTCACATCGATCTAGCCTCTAACACTTCAGATCACTTTGCGGCCTCACGCACGGTATTCCCACGGGTGTCGCCTTACCATGGCCCGGGACCGTTTGCGCCTTTTGGCTCACATATATGATAGTGTCGCTAGCATCCATATGACAGGGAACCCGGGCCGACATGGCTTGTCGTTAACCCAAAGCGGCACTAAGCTATGGGGACAGGCATACATGAATCACATCGAGCATGTCGGCAACAGCGTGTGAATCCGGGCTGTAGCACTGGGCTAACAAGACTCCGGGAACCCGGGCTGTAGCAGGCTAGGCAGGACTCCGGATGTCACCGCGTGACTTTTCCCCGAAGGGATAGACACAGGAACGAAATGAAACACATGCCGGCCAGTCAAGTGTCCTGAGCAGTAGTGCTGGGCTAGCAGGACTCCGGTGAACCGGGCTGTAGCGAACTACTATGGCTCATGGAAGCACTAGACTACATTTCCCCATAAGAGAGGCTGCCAGGGATAAACAACTAGATTGTCGGATCCCACACATACCAAGCATTTCAGTCATACACACAATATGCTCGATATGTGTAAATACAACATGGTATCACAACATAACTCTACAACTCATGTATTTATTCATTAGGCTCCGAGGAGTGAGATATTACAAACATGGGTCTCATGACCCAACAATCATAGCATACAATGCAAAGCACATGCGGAAGCTTAACATGTCTGAGTACAGACATCTACAAATGAAAAAGGCTAAGAAGCCTGACTATCTACCAGATCCTGCCGAGGGTACAAGATCGTAGCTGAGGTATCAAGCTAACGTCGAAGTCCACGCGAAACTACTAGTGAGACTGGAGTCTCTCTGCAAAATATAAATTAAGCAAACGTGAGTACAAAAGTACTCAGCAAGACTTACATCAAAACTAGCTACATATGCATCGGTATCAACAAAGGGGGGTGGTGGAGTTTAACTGCAGCAAGCCAGCTTTGACTCGGTGGCTATCTTAAACTACGACTGCAAGTAACTCTTTTGAGGTGGCGCACACGAGTCCACAAATTCACCATATCAATACACCACTATGGATCTGCTCCCGTCTCCCTACGAGAACGCCATCCATAGCACGCACGCTTATCTTGCGAATTTTAGAGTATCCACTTTCACTTGTCTATGAACTGTTATAGGCAACCTAGAAGTCCTTTACCACGGACACGGCTATTCGAATAGATCATTTTAAACCCTGCAGGGGTGTACTTCGTCACACATGTTTCCACCACTTAGCGTCTGCACACGACATGTGCTCGGCAGACTTCAAGAGAAAGCCGACGTGGGTGTAGACCATGACCTGACTAAACACACAAGTCTCTAGTCCAGGTTTATCGCCTATTCGGGTTCCATCCGCAAGGAAATCCGGTCGGGGTGTCCTCAACGGCCCCAAACGATGTGTACAGGGTCCCAAGACGCCAAACGGGCGCCCGGCATACCCGACCACAGTGTATCTACCGCATCATAGCCCACCCCTAGGGTCAGCGCTACGCACGGCCGCCAACACATAACCTACAAACACCAGAAACTAGTTGCAACTCCTGGACAGAGGACGAGAGGGGTCAATAAGTCAAGCGGGATCATATTTCAGGGCCCAATGTCTGGTAGTAATTGTTTCATGGATCACAAACACAGAACTCAGTTCCTGAGGACGGTTTCAGTGAGACAACCCACCATGTACTCCTACATGGCCTCTCACCGCTACCCTTACCAAATCGTGTTCACACACTTAGCTCACACACCGTAGGACATGTTTACACACCTCCGATTCATCCCCGATGAACCAGACCTGACACGACTCTATGCAATAGCAGGCATGACAAACAAGCATGAATGAGTAGTCACATCAGGGCTCAAACAACTCGTACTCATGCTAGTGGGTTTCATCTATTTACTGTGGCAATGACAGGTCTTGCAGAGGAAAGGGGTTCAACTACCGCAACATATAACAGTTGAATCGTTGTTGTCCTAATGTAGTAAAAGAGAGCAGGAGCGAGAGAGTGGGATTTTATCGGAATGAGCAAGGGGGTTTTGCTTGCCTGGCACTTCTGAAGATAACATTGAGTCTTCATCAGTTTCAACGATCACAGCGTCGGAGCAGCGTCTACCGAGAGGGGACATTTACCGGCAAACAAGGAAGAACACAATCAATGTGATGCAACAATATGATGCATGATCATGACATGGTAATATGCCGTTGATTGAGCTAATGCAACTAGCAACAAGTTAAATGGAGTTGGTTTGAACACTAGGTTCAAATTCAAATTCAAACTATGAATTCAAATAGTGCATTATCATGTTTTGGACTAGACAGTGAGGTTAAGTTGTTCAAACATGCATTAAAATGCCATATTCAGATTCCTTGGATTTTTTTGATCATTTTTCATATATAATTTATTTCATTTGGAGTTACGGTTGAATTTCTATGAATTTTAGAAGTTTATACTAATTTCTGAAATTTTCTGAATTATTTTTAATCAGAAAATGAGTTATGGCGTCAGCAATACGTCACCGTGACGTCAGCAGGTCAACTGACCCGGTCCAGGTCAAACCTGACCAGTGGGGTCCACTGGTCAGTGACACAATTAACTAACAGGGTTAATTAAATCTAACTAATCAAATTAACAGCCACTGGGCCCACTGTCAGTGATTAGCCCAACTAATTTAGTTAGTCCTAATCCTAACTTAGTTAGCAGGCGGGTCCCATTTGTCATTGACCCAGAGGGGTCAAACTGGGCCCACCCGGGGTCAACTCGGTCAGCGGGGTCAACCCACCGGCGTTAAGCCGCCGGCGAGGTCAGCGGCGGCCGCGGGCTTCGGAAAAGCTCCACAAAGCTCGGTTTTGGACGCGGTTTGCGGCTACGGAAAGCTGAAAGTCTCGCGCAACTAAAGGAGGCAATGGCTCGCGCCGGAGTGGACTAAATCGATGGCGGCGGCAGCTTTTGCGGTGGCGGGAGTTCGGGTTAGTTTGGGCTCGGCGTTAGGGTGCTTGGGAGGAGCAGCTGCTGGGAGCGGCATGCTCCTAGGAAGGCATCGAGCACGCTGACGCACTCAGGCGTGGGCTGTGGTGGCTAAAACGACGGCGACATCATGGCCGGCGGCGACGAGCTTCGGCTTCGGTCGAAACTACGGCTGCGGCGATCGAGAGGCAAGGAGAAGAGGGGCAAACGACGATGGAGCTCACAACGGTCCCTACGGTGGCCTTGGCGAGCTCGGGGAGGGGATGATGAGGCCGTGCGGCCACCGGCAATCTTGGGGCAGAGACGACGAAGATGGCGGGGTAGAGGGCGAGGCAGGGCGTCCGGCGTCGTGCGAGCTGACGAAGAGATGCGGGAGATGGAGGCGAAGCCTGTGGACTGCTCGGAGAGGCGAGGGGAGCTCGGTGGCCATGGGGACAGCGGGCGGCAGCGACGGTGGTGCTCGGCGCGAGAGGAAGAGAGGACCAGAGGAGGGGAGAGGCACGGGAGAGAGCTCGAGGGGGTCGGGGAGGTTGCGTGGCGATGCACGTGGCGCTCGGGGTAGTCTCCAGCATCGGCAAGCAAGCAGGAGGTGGTTGGACGCGTGCTCGCACGCGCCGACCATGCGCTCGTCCTCCTGGCAAGGGGAAGACGACAGGGAGGAGCCCCTGGTGGGCTGGGCCGGCCAGCTACAGTGCTGGGCCGGTTGGTAGGCTGAGGTAAGTCTCTTTCTATTTCTGTTCCTGTTTTCTATTTCTGTTATTTTGTTTTGATTTAGTTTATAACACAAATCATTTTAATAAATCTTGAAAATAATTGTGGGCATTAAATGAATTATTATAGATGCCCTTAACTATTTTCAGAATTATTGGAGCATTTTTAAGAATATTAATAGTATTTAAATGCCCCAATTCATATACAATATGGGTTTTTCAAAAATCCAGAATGGCCTAAAAATATGTGCATCATTTTTGGCAGAGGTTTTCACCTTTATCAAAAATAATGAACTTTTCTAAAGGGCATTCTGGGTTCATTGAAAATATTTTTACTTTGATCCTAATTGCATTTCATTTAGTGCTAGGGCTTGTCATCCCCATTTCAAATTTCAAACAAATATAGACATGATGCATGGATGCTTATGATACTAATTGCAATCAAATTCTAGGGCTGTGACAACTCGCCCCCACTAAACAAGAATCTCGTCCCGGGATTCAAGACGTGAGGTAAGAAGACAGAGGGGATACACAGCTAACACGACCTTCACGATCCAGATGTCTTTCTCGAGGATGTTGATTCATTGCATCACCTTGATCACGACGTCTTGCTTTGAGAACTACATCCAACATGACAACGAGTAGAAAGGGAGAATTTAAGAAGAATCGACCTCCCTGAGGTTCGAGCAACTTAGGATCATCCTAATGATCACAAGATCAACTCATGGAATGAGACATAGTAACATCTCTTGAGCTGAGACACGAAGCATACACCTAGAGGGATGGAGTGAAACGGATGGCGAAGGTTCTCTAGGAAGGCAACAATTCCATACTCGAATAAGATGGAGCATGAATTTCAAAGTAGCAAGAAGATATTTTCCATGATTTCGTAATGTGATACCTCAGGGAAGGTGACTCGTAGAATTATTCCCTTAAGTGGCAAAAAGAATTACTTTTGATTCGGAGATCATTGAAACTCTTTATGCCAGCCTAAGGCAATCACAATCGATCATTTGAAGGAGTTCAAAAGAATGATATACTTGGACTAGAAAGGATGATGTGGACTCCCTTGTTGAAGACAACGCAATGGGTGATTTTTCTTATCATCGGAAATGGATGGGACCCATGGTAAGTCCACTTTTGAAGATGATCCTGAACAACAACTACTGAGGTGCAAGCTGGGAACAAAATGCAAATGTTGGGAATGATTCTGGTAACTGCGGAAAAGCTCAACAGTCGAGAGTGAGTCCACTGTTTGAATAGGTTATAACATAACCTAGGAAGCTGGAAGCAAATCCCAGTTAACGCCAACGGTAAAACCTAGTGCTTGCGCGTGCTCTCAAGAACTTGAGCATTTTCATATTCATCAGGGTTCTACCAACATCCGAGTCGAGGATCCTGGCAACACATCTTACTACCTTGACGAATAGTGATGGACAATGCAAATGCATAGAAAGACAACCCTTTCTCAGATTTCACCTTAGCGAGGCCAAGGGAATGAAATCTTGATGATCGATCGAGAGAGATTTAGCACTCCGCTTCTAATGTTCTCCTTGATGTACTGGTTACCACGGTCATGCTTTAAAGCATCAACATAGCCATCAAGTAGTGGTCGGACTTCAGAATACAATAGATCCATAAGGAACAACTTCTGGAGTAAATCCTACGAAATCCTTATGGGGCGGTGGCCAACTTCCTCAATCAAGATACTACAATAATAGGTCTTCTGGTTGGGTGTGTTGGCCACGACATCCACTTTACCGGTTATAGGGAGACCAATATTATAGTTCTTGGAGTGTGTTCCAACCATCATATCTGCCTAAAATTCAGATCTGGTTGGTGTCAGGATATTCCAGACTCATCAAGTCTAGAAATAAAAATGAAGTTTTGCAACACAAATCGACGAGATGACGTTGTGAGATTCTCGGGGAATGAACTACGATAGTAAGCTCCAAAACATGAGCCGGTTCTGCTACAAGCGTGTGAACACGTTGTCCTAGACAAGCATGGCCACCTGGTAGTCTTACAACGAAACACTACCGAGTTCAGGAGGGAACCATCAATGAGGATATCGAAGTCCTTGCGTAAGTCTAGCTCCTAAGAAGAAACTTCTTCTCCTTGAACAAACCAATCAGTGGCTTGGTGTGCTAGGAACACATATGGAGTGGAGGTAATTAATCTACCAAACCAAGAATACTTCGCACATATGCATGACTGATTTGAGATGATTCCAAGGGAAACAAAACAAACATGCCTCAAATTCATGGCGGCAACTTACACCTAGTGCATGTGAACTTAGAGAAAGTCACTTCTTTTATCCAAGCATAAGCTTCATGAACGGAACACGAAGGCATTGCTTACAAGGTTTTCAACACTAGGTTGATTTTCAACATGAATCATGGGGGAGACAAAATGCTGCTGATGGGCTCAACAACAACTCATCGGAATTTCCATATCACTGGACGTCCACCATCATGTGAACACGGTGATAGCATTGGTCAGACCAAAAGATGTAGTGGGGTATTCTCGAGGGATCAACCATGAGTAAGACAACACTACGAACATCGTTGGTTATGATTTGACTTGACGATAGCCCATACTCAAGTCAAAGTTTTGACAAGACAATAGATCCAACAACTGATCACGAGGACCAATTGGTGAAGATATCATGTTTGTTCAACACACACACAACACAAAGATATCCCTTCAGAAAGAACCAAATTCGGCAAAGCCTTTTATCTTCCAACTCTCCAAGTTGTTGTTCAGCTTAACCATCTAGCTCAGGGGTATCCAACACAGATTCTTGGAGAAGGGGTGGTTTATAGAAAAGCCAACATGATCACGAACTCAACATAGCGATCAGGGAACAACCTGCTAATACTTCTGAGAAGATATTCAGAAAATCACGAACCACCGATATGTTATTAAGCTCGAGAACAATCTTGCTTTTCAGGTCAAGACGATATGATCAAGGAGCGAGGGATTGTCACAATCCTAACTCATTGGTCGATGAGTGCACCCGGAGATATGGACTAGGTAGCACGATCAATCTTAGAATGGTAGCTCAAAAACCATCACGCTAGGAATAAGAATATTGTCCATTTACTACAAAGCAACAAGTTGCTCGGAGTATTGATTTCACACATCACAATTCACTTGTCGGCATTCCGGTTACAACAACACAGAACCGAGGAATGAATAATGATGGCAAGAAGTATCACTGTATCAAGAGTTCATAGGAGGTTGTGCAATTCCTATGATATTCCTGACATAAAGAGGGTAATACTTAAGGGTTGAAATTAATCAAAAGCTGGATTGTCACTTTGATCTGCAGAATACAACTACTTTGACCCAATCCTGGATATGGATGAGGTATTGGAGTTTGTTTCTCCTAGTCATTCCGGAATGGAATGGCTTGACGGATCACATGAATAATAGGCATCGATAACACCAATGCACAACTACTCTTGACCAACAATTGATGGACGAGGTTCAGAATACAACTAAAGAGGAACAACTCAAAGGAACATATAATTTTTCTAAGTTATGGATGCATGGATTAGCATGTTATTTCTTCCGGATAACCCATGCAGAAAGGTAGGACTGGCAGATTCACAATGCAGAATGGAGAACTCATCAAGAGCACTCTGGTTGTGATCTTTTGATCCAACAAACTTCTGCCACAAGTGGTTCATAGTATTTGGAAGGAGGAAATACCATGGATCTCGAGGACTATCACAAAGGTTACTAATATCCTAAAGGAACTAGCAACACTATCAACATGAGATAAGTAGGGGAATCTCGGGTTCAAGAACCCATGAATAGAATACCTACCACTACATGGCATCACGGGATGCTTTCGAGAATGGTGGTCAGAATTATCACACCGGGAACACAAAACATGGCTATATTACTAGGTGACTCCCTACAACACCTAGGGTCATAATAATAGCTCCAACATATATGTCGAGGAAACGGAGTACCTCAACTCACTGATTAGTGTGGATAAACTGGCCCAAAGGAATGTCGGTAACGGAAGAAGGAATTTGCAAATGCATCAGACTAGTTAGAAACCTGGGATGACTCGGACAGCATAACGGCTGTAAACACTCAAAATGATTTGAGACATCCTGCAAAATGGTGGCATAACCACTCAACAACACAATATCAAGGTTCTGAGATCAACTGTCAACATACGGAAGTAGTAGGAACAGAACTGAAGCTTGAAACTATCAATTCTATAAGTCTATGGATTAGTAGCATGTCATCCTGATAGATAGATGAGAAGGCCTAATTCTTAATCCCCGTAGAGAAGAAGAGGTTGACTCAGATCAGAAGGGCATAGGGTAAAGGAGTAAACAGAGCCTTACGTTCCCTTCCACAATCAATTCCCTTACATAACTAAAGCATTTCTAGACTCGACTTCGACCAGTTTGGCTTGGTAATCCTACATGCAATCAGGCTCTGATACCAATTCTGTCAGGACCCCGATTCCAAGTCACATTGATCTAGCCTGTAGCACTTCATATCACTTTGCGGCCTCACGCACGGTATTCCCACGGGTGTCGCCTTACCATGGCCCGGGACCGTTTGTGCCTTTTGGCTCACGTATATGATAGTGTCGCTAGCATCCATATGATAGGGAACCCGGGCCGACATGGCTAGTCGTTAACCCAAAGCGGCACTAACCTATGGGGACAGGCATACATGAATCACATCGAGCATGTCGGTCAGCAGCGTGTGAATCCGGGCTGTAGCACTGGGCTAACAAGACTCCGGGAACCCGGGCTGAAGCAGGCTAGGCAGGACTCTGGATGTCACCATGCGACTTTTCCCCGAAGGGACAGACACAGGAACGAAATGAAACACATGCCGGTCGGTCAAGTGTCCTGAGCAGTAGTGCTGGGCTAGCAGGACTCCGGTGAACCGGGCTGTAGCGAACTACTATGGCTCATGGAAGCACTAGACTACATTTCCCCATAAGAGAGGCTGCCAGGGATAAACAACTAGATTGTCGGATCCCACACATACCAAGCATTTCAGTCATACACACAATATGCTCGATATGTGTAAATACAACATGGTATCACAACATAACTCTACAACTCATGTATTTATTCATTAGGCTCCGAGGAGTGAGATATTACAAACATGGGTCTCATGACCCAACAATCATAGCATACAATGCAAAGCACATGCGGAAGCTTAACATGTCTGAGTACAGACATCTACAAATGAAAAAGGCTAAGAAGCCTGACTATCTACCAGATCCTGCCGAGGGTACAAGATCGTAGCTGAGGTATCAAGCTAACGTCGAAGTCCACGCGAAACTACTAGTGAGACTGGAGTCTCTCTGCAAAATATAAATTAAGCAAACGTGAGTACAAAAGTACTCAGCAAGACTTACATCAAAACTAGCTACATATGCATCGGTATCAACAAAGGGGGGTGGTGGAGTTTAACTGCAGCAAGCCAGCTTTGACTCGGTGGCTATCTTAAACTACGACTGCAAGTAACTCTTTTGAGGTGGCGCACACGAGTCCACAAATTCACCATATCAATACACCACTATGGATCTGCTCCCGTCTCCCTACGAGAACGCCATCCATAGCACGCACGCTTATCTTGCGCATTTTAGAGTATCCACTTTCACTTGTCTATGAACTGTTATAGGCAACCTAGAAGTCCTTTACCGTGGACACAGCTATTCGAATAGATCATTTTAAACCCTGCAGGGGTGTACTTCGTCACACATGTTTCCACCACTTAGCGTCTGCACACGACATGTGCTCGGCAGACTTCAAGAGAAAGCCGACGTGGGTGTAGACCATGACCTGACTAAACACACAAGTCTCTAGTCCAGGTTTATCGCCTATTCGGGTTCCATCCGCAAGGAAATCCGGTCGGGGTGTCCTCAACGGCCCCAAACGATGTGTACAGGGTCCCAAGACGCCAAACGGGCGCCCGGCATACCCGGCCACAGTGTATCTACCGCATCATAGCCCACCCCTAGGGTCAGCGCTACGCACGGCCGCCAACACATAACCTACAAACACCAGAAACTAGTTGCAACTCCTGGACAGAGGACGAGAGGGGTCAATAAGTCAAGCGGGATCATATTTCAGGGCCCAATGTCTGGTAGTAATTGTTTCATGGATCACAAACACAGAACTCAGTTCCTGAGGACGGTTTCAGTGAGACAACCCACCATGTACTCCTACATGGCCTCTCACCGCTACCCTTACCAAATCGTGTTCACACACTTAGCTCACACACCGTAGGACATGTTTACACACCTCCGATTCATCCCCGATGAACCAGACCTGACACGACTCTATGCAATAGCAGGCATGACAAACAAGCATGAATGAGTAGTCACATCAGGGCTCAAACAACTCGTACTCATGCTAGTGGGTTTCATCTATTTACTGTGGCAATGACAGGTCTTGCAGAGGAAAGGGGTTCAACTACCACAACATATAACAGTTGAATCGTTGTTGTCCTAATGTAGTAAAAGAGAGCAGGAGCGAGAGAGTGGGATTTTATCGGAATGAGCAAGGGGGTTTTGCTTGCCTGGCACTTCTGAAGATAACATTGAGTCTTCATCAGTTTCAACGATCACAGCGTCGGAGCAGCGTCTACCGAGAGGGGACATTTACCGGCAAACAAGGAAGAACACAATCAATGTGATGCAACAATATGATGCATGATCATGACATGGTAATATGCCGTTGCTTGAGCTAATGCAACTAGCAACAAGTTAAATGGAGTTGGTTTGAACACTAGGTTCAAATTCAAATTCAAACTATGAATTCAAATAGTGCATTATCATGTTTTGGACTAGACAGTGAGGTTAAGTTGTTCAAACATGCATTAAAATGCCATATTCAGATTCCTTGGATTTTTTTTGATCATTTTTCATATATAATTTATTTCATTTGGAGTTACGGTTGAATTTCTATGAATTTTAGAAGTTTATACTAATTTCTTAAATTTTCTGAATTATTTTTAATCAGAAAATGAGTTATGGCGTCAGCAATACGTCACCGTGACGTCAGCAGGTCAACTGACCCGGTCCAGGTCAAACCTGACCAGTGGGGTCCACTGGTCAGTGACACAATTAACTAACAGGGTTAATTAAATCTAACTAATCAAATTAACAGCCACTGGGCCCACTGTCAGTGATTAGCCCAACTAATTTAGTTAGTCCTAATCCTAACTTAGTTAGCAGGCGGGTCCCATTTGTCATTGACCCAGAGGGGTCAAACTGGGCCCACCCGGGGTCAACTCGGTCAGCGGGGTCAACCCACCGGCGTTAAGCCGCCGGCGAGGTCAGCGGCGGCCGCGGGCTTCGGAAAAGCTCCACAAAGCTCGGTTTTGGACGTGGTTTGCGGCTACGGAAAGCTGAAAGTCTCGCGCAACTAAAGGAGGCAATGGCTCGCGCCGGAGTGGACTAAATCGACGGCGGCGGCAGCTTTTGCGGTGGCGGGAGTTCGGGTTAGTTTGGGCTCGGCGTTAGGGTGCTTGGGAGGAGCAGCTGCTGGGAGCGGCATGCTCCTAGGAAGGCATCGAGCACGCTGACGCACTCAGGCACGGGCTGTGGTGGCTAAAACGACGGCGACATCATGGCCGGCGGCGACGAGCTTCGGCTTCGGTCGAAACTACGGCTGCGGCGATCGAGAGGCAAGGAGAAGAGGGGCAAACGACGATGGAGCTCACAGCGGTCCCTACGGTGGCCTTGGCGAGCTCGGGGAGGGGATGATGAGGCCGTGCGGCCACCGGCAATCTTGGGGCAGAGACGACGAAGATGGCGGGGTAGAGGGCGAGGCAGGGCGTCCGGCGTCGTGCGAGCTGACGAAGAGATGCGGGAGATGGAGGCGGAGCCTGTGGACTGCTCGGAGAGGCGAGGGGAGCTCGGTGGCCATGGGGACAGCGGGCGGCAGCGACGGTGGTGCTCGGCGCGAGAGGAAGAGAGGACCAGAGGAGGGGAGAGGCACGGGAGAGAGCTCGAGGGGGTCGGGGAGGTTGCGTGGCGATGCACGTGGCGCTCGGGGTAGTCTCCAGCATCGGCAAGCAAGCAGGAGGTGGCCGGACGCGTGCTCGCACGCGCCGACCACGCGCTCGTCCTCCTGGCAAGGGGAAGACGATAGGGAAGAGCCCCTGGTGGGCTGGGCCGGCCAGCTACAGTGCTGGGCCGGTTGGTAGGCTAAGGTAAGTCTCTTTCTATTTCTGTTCCTGTTTTCTATTTCTGTTATTTTGTTTTGATTTAGTTTATAACCCAAATCATTTTAATAAATCTTGAAAATAATTGTGGGCATTAAATGAATTATTACAGAGGCCCTTATCTATTTTCAGAATTATTGGAGCATTTTTAAGAATATTAATAGTATTTAAATGCCCCAATTCAAATACAATATGGGTTATTCAAAAATCCAGAATGGCCTAAAAATATGTGCATCATTTTTGGCAGAGGTTTTCACCTTTATCAAAAATAATGAACTTTTCTAAAGGGCATTCTGGGTTCATTGAAAATATTTTTATTTTGATCCTAATTGTATTTCATTTAGTGCTAGGGCTTGTCATCCCCATTTCAAATTTCAAACAAATATAGACATGATGCATGGATTCTTATGATACTAATTGCAATCAAATTCTAGGGCTGTGATAGAAGTGCATAATGTAATGGATAACATGGAATGCTAAGATGTTCATTGCACGACATGGTAATATATAAACTGCCATATATATACCATTGGTCATACACACCATACATAGTTTAGTACAAGCCCAGGCTAGAGTACAACTACGGTGAAAGACATTGCATCTCATCGAAGGCATTCCAAGCTCCTATACATTATTTTCCTACACCTCCGGAGCGTGATACACACCAAGTCGTATCCCACGGTCACGCAGGACTGTGGAGAATACAACTACTACAATACTAGTGAAACTACTACTAGCTCAGACGGCTCCGTAGTAATCCTCATAGAAGTCGCCACCAAAACCTAGAAGTGTAACATGATCATCTGGGAACAGACGATCCTGCGGAGCCTGCGGACCATAGGGACTCTGATGTGGCCTTGGTCCCACAGGTGGTGGCAGACGGGGACCACGAGGAGGGGTGATGCCTCCTACATCGTGCCACTCCATACAATCTGGCAATCCAGACCGTACAGGGTACAGATCCCTCAGATCCATGTATCCTGCCTGTACCGCCGGTGCAAACCGAGTCAAAGTGGCCCAGTGATCAACACGAGAGTTGAAAAGCTCCATACGCAAGGCCCGATTTTCGCAGTCCTTATCCTCGAGCATCTCGGCAGTGGTGTGGAGTAGTGACTCCTCATGTGTAGAGTCATAGTACAAGGCCTGATAGTACCCCTGTTCTCCAGGAAGTGTGGCTGGCATGAAACGGAAGTCGGTGTTCTGTAGCAAGGCAGTCCTGGCTCGAATGATAGTCATCATTGAATAGGCTGCATCCTGCACAAACATCTCAATAGTGACCCCAAGTCCATAGGAACAGTGAAGGGGCTCAGTGGCTCCAGGATAAGAGGGATATATCCTGACGGTATAGAGGTACTGGCTCTGGTTGAAGTCCCTGAACTGCTCCTCAACGGTATATTCCGGATACCACCGATAGCCTGACTCAACCATCACTCGAACCAACATGGCCGTGTAGCCGGGCACATCAAGGCACCGGCTCAGACGAACCACTTGGTTCTGCGAGCGGGTGGCCATCTGAAAGCACAGAATAATGCAAAGGCATTAGAATTTTCTAGGGGAAAACGGACATCATAACGGCTGTAAATGCTCAGAAAAAGATTTGAGACATCCACAACAGTTTGCAATACCACTCAACAACATCATATCAAGGTTTTGATTCAACTGGCAACATACTAAAAGTAGTAGAAACTATACTGAGGCTTGTAACAACAATCCTATAAGCTACTACGGATTAGTAACACGTGAACCTGATAGAACAAGAGAGCCTAGTCCTTAACCCACGTTGAATGAGAAGAGAATGACTCAGATCAGAGGGCATAAGGTAAAGGAGTAAAAGAGCCTTATGTTCCCTCCCACAATCAATTCCCCTACATATAACTAAAGCATTTCTAGACTCGATATCAACTAGTTTGGCTCAACGAACCTACAGGAAGTCCGGCTCTGATGCCAACGCTGTCAGGACCCCGATTCCAAGTCACATCGATCTAGCCGGTAACACCTCATATCACATTGCGGCCTCACGCACGATATCCCCACAGGTGTCGCCTTACCATGGCCCGGGACCGTTTGCGCCTTTTGGCTCACGTATATGATAGTGTCGCTAGCATCCATATGACAGAGAACCCCGGCCGACATGGCTAGTCGTGAACCCAAAGCGGCATAGACCTATGGAGACAGGCATACATGAATCACATCGAGCATGTCGGTCATCAGCGTGTGAATCCGGGCTATAGCACTGGGCTAACAGGACTCCGGGGAACCCGGCTGTAGCAGGCTAGACAGGACTCCGGAAGTCGCCGCGTGACATTTCCCCGAAGGGACAGACATAGGAACGAAGTGAAACACATGCCGGCCAGTCAAGTGTCCTGAGCAGTAGTGCTGGGCTAGCAGGAGTCCGATGAACCGGGCTGTAGCGGACTACTATGGCTCAAGGAGCAATAGACTACATTTCCCCATAAGAGAGGCTGCCAAGGATAAACAACTAGATTGTCGGATCCCACACATACCAAGCATTTCAATCATACACAAAATATGCTCGATATATGCAAATACAACATGGCATCACAACAAAACTCTACAACTCAAGTACTTTATTTAAAGGCTCTAGAGAGCCATACATAACATGTTCATATAGGTAGGGGTCACATGGCCCGACACTCAAGTCATACAAGCATACAAGCACATGCGGAAGCTAACAGTCTGAGTACAGACACTAGAAAGCAAGAAGGCTTCTCGAAGCCTGTCTATCTACATAGGGCCCTCCATGGCCAGGATCACCACCTGGGTGGCAAGTCACTCATCGACGTTGAGATCTACATAAAACCCATCGGAGGGGGCGGTGTTGTCGTCTGAAAACATTAATTAAGCAAACATGAGTACAAAGGTACTTAGCAAGTCTTACATCAGAACCTACTATACATGCTCATTCTCAAGAGGGTGGTGGAGTTATTGCAGCAAGCCAGCTTTGACTCTTGGCTATGCTATCCTACGAGACTCCACTAGTAAAATAGTTTTCGCACACGAGTCCACTAATCACCAACACAATACTCCACCGGGGATCCTCCCTCGTCATCCTATGAGAGGGCCATCCTCGGTGCTCACACTTATCTTGAGTCTTTTAGTAGTATCCATTAACTCGTCTATGAATTGTATAGGCAACCAAGTAGTCCTTTACCACGACTATTCGAATAGTTTTATACCCTGCGGGGGTGTACTTCGTCATACATGTTTCCACCACTTAGCGTCTGCACACGACATGTGCACGGCAGACTTCAAGCGAAAGCCGACGTGGGTGTAGACCACGACCTGACTAACCGCACAAGTCTCTAGTCCAGGTTTATCACCTATTCAGGTTCCATCCGCAAGGAAATCCGACTGGGGGTTTATCACCTATTCAGGTTCCATCCGCAAGGAAATCCGACTGGGGTGTCCTCAATGGCCCCAAACGATGTGTACAGGGTCCTGAGACGCCAAATGGGCGCCCGGTATACCCGACCATAGTGTATCTACCGCATCATAGCCCACCACTAGGGTCAGCGCTACGCACGGCCGCCAACACATAACCTACAAACACTAGAAACTAGTTGCAACTCCTGGACAGAGGGCGAGAGGGGTCAGTAAGTCGAGCGGGGTCATATTTCAGGGCCCAATGTGTGGTAGTAGCTGAATCTTAAATCACGCATACAAATCTCAGTTCTTATGGACGACCTTAATGAAACAACCCACCATGTACTCCTACATGGCCTCTCATCGATACCTTTACCAAATCATGTTCAACACATCCCACACATTACCAACATAATCATTTCACTCTAGCCCATCACCTAGATGAACCAGACCTGACACAGCTCTAAGCATGGCAGGCATAGCAAGGTAGGAAACACATACATGGCTCAATAAACTCCTACACATGCTAGTGGGTTTCATCTAATTACTGTGGCAATGACAGGTCATGCAGAGGATAAGGGTTCAACTACCGTAGCACACAGCAGTTTGAAACGTTGTTGTCTTAATGCAGTAAATGAGAGCAGAGGCGAGAACATGGGATTGTATCGGTATGATCCATGGGGCTGCTTGCCTGATGGAGTGGTAGTAGGGTACCGCGCTTCAGTTGGATACTCGAAGATATCCTCGGAAGCAGAACCTACCACGAAGGACGCACATCACATAATCAACAAATGACAATATGCAACAATATGATGCATGCTATGACATGGCAAAATGATGTGTCCTTCCTAATGCAATGTGAAACAAGTTGAAATGGGTCCATTTGAATCAAAAATTCAGATGAAGGTTAAAGTTCTTATGCATAAAAAGTGTATTAGCTTGTTTCACCTAAACAGCAAGGTTAAATTGGTTTGTCATGCATGACACCATTATAGATGGATAGATTGAATTTTTCTGATCATTTTTCATATATAAATTGTTTGATTTGGAGCTATGGTTGATTTTCTATGATTTTTAGAAGTTTTGGCTATTTTCAAAATTTCCTATATAAAAATAAATCCAGAAAATGAATAGTTGCGTCAGCACTGCGTCACTGTGACATCAGCGAGTCAAAGGCGCTAGGGCCAGTCAAACCTGACTGGTGGGCCCTGTCTGTCAGTGTCTCAGCTAACTAATAGGATTAAGTTAACACTAACTAGCTGTTAGTGGGGCCTGGGCCCACATGTCAGTGACCTAATCTAACTAAAATTAGTTAGCACTAATCCTAAACTAATTAACAGGTTGGCCCCACCTGTCATAGGCTCAGGGGGGTAGTCAACCTGGTCCCACACGTCAGTCCACGGGTCAAAACGTGGTCAACTCGCCGGCGGCTTGACGCCGGCGACGACATACGCGGCGGAGGGGCTCGTGTTTTGCCCACAGTCGACCAAATCGATTGCAGTTTGGTCCTACGCGTAGCTAGGGGCAAGCCGCAGTGTTTGGTGGTGGAAGTGGAGCTCGGGGAGGCCGGAAACGACGCCGGTGACGACCTTGGCGGTCGCCGGAGTTCGGGCGAGGATAAACCCGAAGCTACGGGGCACGGCGAGGCGCGGGGAGTGGTGCGTTAGGCTCCTGGAAACATGGTGAGTGTGGTGACGCGCTCGGAATCGAGCTTACGCGCCTGTGGCCACGACGGCGACATGGCCGGCGGAGCCAAGCTCTCGGGCTCAACGGAGCCCGCGGTTAGAGGGAGAAAACGGCAAGGAAAGAGAGAGGAATAGAGAAGGAGCTCACGGGGAGTGTAGCGGTGGCCTCAGCGAGCTCGGGGAGGCATCAGGGGCGGCGTACGGTCGCCGGCGATCTCGGCAGACCGAGGTGGAAGAAGACGGCGCTAGTGGCGTTGTAGTGCGTCCGAGGCGTCGTGGCTCGCCCGTGGGGAAGAGGAAGACGTCGGCGGTGCTCGGGGACACGTCGAAGAGACGAGAGAGGGTCGATGGCCACGGTGGACGGTGACGGTGGCAACGAGCTCCTCTCGGGAGGGGATGGGGAGAGAGCCAGAGGAGGGAGAGGGGCACGGGAAGAGTGGGGGAAGTGAGAGGGGGACGAGGGAGAGTGTGTGGCACTCGTCGACGGCGTCCTGGGTGTCGGCAGAAGCAAGAGGTGGGCGGCGTGTGGCTGCGGGCGCCGGCCACGCGCCTCTCGTCCTCCTGGCGAGAGGAGGGGGATGACCGGCGGTAGCCAGTGGGCTGGGCCGAGCTGGGCCAGGCCAGGGCGACAGGTAAGCTCTAACTCTCTCTCTCTCTTTTGTGTTTTTCTTTTATTTATTTCCTGCTATGTGTATTGAAATAGAATAAATACTATTTCATTTCCAAAAACTCTGGAAATATTCAGAGGCACATTTGGGAATATTCTCAACTGCCTAAAAATGCTTCCAAGATTATTTGAGCACTTTAAAATATTTATAGCATTTAAAATGCCCAAATTCAAATACTTATGGCTTGTTCAAAAATCCAGAATGGCTCCATAAATTGCAAGACCATTTTTGGCAGAGGTTTTAGTCAAGACAAAAAATGGTGGGCTTTTATGAAGGGCATTTTGGGTTCATTGAAATTCCAACTGTTGGAAATTAGCATTTTCAGGAGGGGTGTTGGGGTTGATTAGGCCCCATTTCAAGTTTAAAAGAAATTTAAACATGATGCACATGTTCATCCAATCCTAATGCATGACTAAAAGCAGGGATGTGACAAGCAGGTATTGTTCTAAAGGATCGGTAGGAGGCACGGAAATAGAAGCAAGAGCAATAATTTCAGCCTTACTAGGCAATTCTTTATCATGGGGTTGTCTATGAAATTTAGAGAAATTAAAATCATGAGACACATCCCCAAAACTTATAGTAACAATTCCTTTCTCACAATCTATCTTAGCATTAACTGTGTTCAAGAAAGGTCTACCAAATATAATGGGACAAAAATCATTTTGTGGGGAACCAAGAACTAGAAAATCAGTAGGGTATTTTTTTTCCCACACAGGACTTCAACATCTCTAACAATCCCAATTAGTGATATAGTATCTCTATTGGCAAGCTTAATAGTAACATCAATATCTTTTATCTCAGCAGGTGCAATAGCATTCATAATTTCTTGATATAAAGTAAAAGTAATTGCACTCACACTACCACCTGCATCACATAGGCCATGATAACAATGATCTCCTATTTTAATAGAAACAACAGGCATGCCAACAATAGGTCTATGTTTATCTTTAGTATCAGGTCTAGCAATTCTAGCAGCTTCATCATAGAAATAAATAACATGCCCATCAATATTATCTACCAAGAGATCTTTAACCATAGCAATACTAGGTTCAACTTTAATTTGCTCAGGGGGTGTATGTCGGGACCCCGATCCTAAGTTACACCGATCTAGCATGTAACACTTCATATCACTTTGCGGCCTAACGCACTGTATTCCCACGGGTGCCACCTTACCTGGCCCGGGACCGTTTGCGCCTTTTGGCTCACGTATATGATAGTGTCGCTAGCATCCATATGACAAAGAACCCGGGCCGACATGACTAGTCGTGAACCCAAAGTGGCACTAACTTACAGGGACAGGCATACTTGAATCAACCTCGAGCATGTCGGTCAACAGTGTATGAATCCGGGCTGTAGCACTGGGCTAACAGGACTCCGGGAACCCGGGCTGTAGCAGGCTAGGCAGGACTCTAGATGTCACCGCGTGACATTTCCCCGAAGGGACAGACACAGGAACGAAGTGAATCACATGCCGGCCAGTCAAGTGTTCCGGAGTAGTAGTGCTGGTCCAGCAGGACTCTGGTGAACCGGGCTGTAGCGGACTACTATGGCTCTTGGAAGCACAAGACTACATTTCCCCATAAGAGAGGCTACAAGGGATAAACAACTAGGTTGTCGAATCCCACACATAGCAATACACATTACACGTACGCATAACATGCAAGTATGTGCTGTACAACATGGCATCACAACATAAGTCAAACTCATATAGATAAAGGCCCAGAAGAGCCACATAGCATTCAATACAAACATGGGTCTCATGACCCATCATTCAGAGCATACAAGCAACGGAAGCGTTACATGTCTGAGTACAGACAACTACAAAAGGAAAAGACTAAGAAGCCTATCTAAACACGACCCTCCCAAGGGTACAAGATCGTAGCTGGGATACAAGCTACTCGTCGAAGTCACTAGTGTAACCAACTGCAAAACATAAATAAGCAAACGTGAGTATGAAGGTACTCAGCAAGTCTTACATCAGAACTATCTACATATGCAACATTATCAACAAAGGGGGTGGTGGAGTCTTAACAGCAGCAAGCCAGCTTTGACTCCGTGGCTAACCTATACTACGAGTATCAGAAACTTCTTTGAGATGAGAAGATGCAAACGAGTCCACATATTCACCATATCAATACTCCACTATGGATCCGTTCACGTCTCCCTACGACAAGGCCATCCATAGCACTCACGCTTATCTTGCGGATTTTAGGGTATCCACTTCAAGTTGTCTATGTACTACATAAGTCCTCGAAGTTTCCATATCCAAGGAAAATGGCTATTCGAATAGATAATGTTGACCCTGTAGGGGTGTACTTCTTCACACACGCTCTCGCAACTTATCGCCCTGTACACGTCATGTACCTCGGCAACCTTCAAGCAGAAGTTGGGCGAGGGTGTCGGCCACGACCTGACTAACCACACAAGTCTCTCGTCGAGGTTTATCGCCTATTCGAGTTCCATCCGCAAGGAGTTCTGGCCGAAGTCTCTAGTATAGCCCCAAATGATGTGTGCAGGGTTCCCAAGCCCACCATCCGGGTGCCACTTGGTACACCGTGCCACGGTGCCTAGTCTGTCCCAAGCCCGTCCCGTCGGACACCACTTGGTAGACAAGTAGCACTACCTACAAACGCCAGAAACAAGTTGCAACTCCTGGACAGAGATCAAGTGGATTAATAAGCCGAGAGGGGCCGGATAACCGGAACCCAATGTGTGGTAGTAACTGGACTTGGATAACATACATAGAACTCAGTGCTTAGGGACGGTTCCAATGAGACAACCCACCATGTACTCCTATATGGGCTCTCATCGCTACCTTTACCAAAACGTGTTCAGACACTTAGCCTTTATCAGTACGACATGTTCACCACTCCGATTCATTCCAGATGAATCAGACCTGACACAATTCTAAGCATAGCTGGCATAAAGAAAACAAGCATGGATGAGTAGGCACATCAAGGCTCAAGCAACTCCTACTCATGCTAGTGGGTTTCAACTATTTACTGTGGCAATGACAGGTCATCCAGAGGAATGGGTTCAACTACCGCAGCAGAAAGTAGCAGTTTGAATCGTTGTTTTCCTAATGTAGTATAAGGAGCATGAGCGAGAGAGTGGGATTTATCGAAATGCTCAAGGGGGTTTGCTTGCCTGATAGACGACGAAGGGGGCACTGCTCCTCTGACAGGTACTCGGGAACACCTTCTGGAATGGAACCTATCGAGAAGAAATGGTGCCGGCGATCAACGACAAACAAATGCAACAAAATGATGCATGAACATGACATGTGCAAATGCTAGTGTTTGGGCTAATGCAAGATGCTACCAAGTTGGTTGAGTCCCATTTGAATCAAAGATTCAAATGCAATTCAAAATGAAGCATTTAAAATGCCCATATTATGTTTTCACTTGTACAGCATGTATAAGTTGGTTTTTCATGCATTGAACTGGCATAATGGATTCCTTGCATTTTTCTGATAATTTTTCATATATAATTTATTTCATTCTGAGCTACGGTTGAATTATTATGATTTTTTGAAGTTTAGGCAATATTCTAGAATTTCCCGAGTTAAAATAATTCCAGAAAAAGAATAACTGCGCCAGCACTACGTCAACATGACGTAAGCGAGTCAACGGGGCTGAACAGGTCAAACCTGACCAGTGGGTCCCACATGTCAGTGACCCAGTCAACTAACTAAGTTAGTTAGTCCTAACTAACTGGGCAGGGCCCACTAGTCAGTGACTGTAGTAGCTAACCTAGTTAGTTAATTAGTGCTAACTATAGTAATTAGTCGGGCGGGGCCTGCAAGTCAGTGAGAGAGAGGGGGGAGGTCAAACTGGGCAGTGGGGTCAACCCACACCAGTCAAAGGTCAACGGTCGCCGGCGTTTAGCCGCCGGCGAGTCCAAATGCGGCGGGGCGCTGTGGGTTTTGCCCATAGGGGGCCATTTGGCGACGGGATGGTCAGCGGCCTCGGGGACGAGTCAGAGACGACGGACGGGCACCGGCGATCTCGGCGGCCGAGAGGTTGAAGACGATGGTGATGACGTCGCTATGGCACGCCCCGGCTTGCTTGGCTCGGTGGAGATGGCGAAGACGATGTCGTGGAGCTCCTGGGCATGTCCAGGGGCGAGGGGGAGGCAGTGGCCACGGCAACGGCGAGCGGTGGCGTCGGCTGCGCTCGGTGGCGCTGCGGGGAAGAGAAACCAGAGGAGGGAAGGAGCGCGGGAGAGAGTGAGAGAGGTCCAGGGGTGCGTGGCGACACGAGGGAAGTCCAGGCAGGCAAGGAGAGAGGAGGTGGCCGCAGCGTGTGCACGTGCGCGCGAAACACAGGCCCTCCTGCCTACTGGCAGGAGGTTGAAGACGGTGCGATGGCTGGGCTAGGCCAGCTACAGTGCTGGGCCGGCTGGGGTGCCACGTAAGCCAGGTAAATTCCTTTCTCTCTCTCCTTTTTGTTTTCTGTTTTCTATTTTTCTGGCATTTGTTCTGATTTAGTAAAATACTAAATCATTTTATTTTCTTCTGACAATTTTTGCAGGGACCTAAAGGGTTATTCCAAAGCCCCTCAGCAAAAATCAGAATTTTTGGACATATATAAAATATATCATATATATATATATATATATATATATCCAAGGCAAATAATTATTGTATTAATTCCAAAAGGCCAAAATAAATATTTATGGGCTCCTAAAATTATTGGTTTGAATTTTTCCTCTGACCAATATTTTCAGAGAGCAACATGAACATTTTCTTGGTCCTTTTTTGAGCACTTTTTATCTGGGTCATTTCCAAAAATGATTTCTGAGGGTTTCACAAATCCCCATTTCAAATTTAAATGGAATTTAAACATGATGCACAAATTACTAGCTAGTCTAGGTCATACTAGAACTAGGGATGTGACAGTGTAGGTGTTCTAGTATAACTCTTACGAACCACATTTGGAGCTTTAGCATGATCCTTTATTCTAACAGGGAAGGGTGGTATCTCAATATAAGCAGTAGGAACAATAGGATCGACATTATAAGTAATGGTTTCTTCTTCAACTTTAATAGGTTCTACTACTTTCACTTCAATGGGAGGGTGATATTTAAATCACTTCTCCTTAGGGAGATCAACATGAGTAGCAAATGATTCACAGAAGGAAGCTACTATCTCAGAGTCAAGACCATATTTAATGCTAAATTCACAAAAAGCATCGGTATCCATAAAAGATTTAACACAATCAAACTTAAGGTTTATACCTGACTCCTTACCTTCCTTGAGTTCCAAATCTTCAGAGTTGCGTTTAATTCTTTCCAATAAATTCCATTTGAATTCAATAGTCTTCTTCATAAAAGAACCAATACAAGAAGTATCGAGCATGGATTGATCATTACGAGAAAGTCGAGCATAAAAATTCTGAATAATAATTTCTCTGGAGAGCTCATGATTGGGGCATGAATATAACATTGACTTAAGCCTCCCCCAAGCATCAGCAATACTTTCTCCTTCATGAGGCCAAAAAATATAAATATAATTCCGATCATGATGAACTAGATGCATAGAATAAAACTTCTAATGAAATTCCAATTTCAGTCGGTTGTAGTTCCAAGTCCCAATATCATCGCATAGCCTATACCATGTCAATGCCTTATCCCTCAAATATAAAGGGAAGACCTTCTTCTTGACTTCAACCTCAGGCAAACCTGCAAGCTTAAATAATCCACAAACCTCATCCACATAGATTAGATGCATATCAGGATGTAATGTTCCATCTCCTGCATAAGGATTAGCTAGTAGTTTCTCTATCTTACCCGAAGGAATTTCATAATAAATATTTTCAGTAGGTTCAGTAGGTTGAGGGGCAACTCTTTGCTCTTCCATTCGGGTGAATATACCCCAAACAAACCCCTCAAAGGATTATTTTCCATAATAACAAGTGACAGTAAATTTCAGCACACTATATAAATGTGTCCTTACCAAATTCCACTCACCAAAGGCACTTCACTCCCCCGCAACGGTGCCAAAAAAGAGTCTTGATGACCCACAAGTATAGGGGATCTACCTTAGTCCTTACGATAAGTAAGAGTGTCGAACCCAACGAGAAGCAGAAGGAAATGACAAGCGGTTTTAAGAAAGGTATTCTCTGCAAGCATTGAAATTATCGGTAACATATAGTTGTGTGATAAGATAATTCATAACGGGTAGCAAGTAACAAAAGTAACTAAGGTGCAGCAAGGTGGCCCAATCCTTTTTGTAGCAAAGGACAAGCCTGGACGAACTCTTATATAAAGCAAAGCGCTCCCGAGGATGCTACTTCTTGAGCTTGCGTTGGTTTTTCCCTTGAAGAGGAAAGGGTGATGCAGCACAGTAGAGATAAGTATTTCCCTCAGTTAAGAACCAAGGTATCATTCTAGTAGGAGAAATGCGCAAGTCCCCAATAGAAGCACATGCACAAACAATCAAACACTTGCACCCAACGCGATAAAGGGGTTGTCAATCCATTCACGGTCACTTGCAAAGGTGAGATCTGATAGAGATAAATAAAACTAAACAAAAGATAAAATATTTTTAGGTTTTTTGGTTTATAGATCTAAAAATAAAATATTGCAAGAATATTAAATTGCAAACTAATATGATGGAAAATAGACCCGGGTGTCGGTGTCAAAACCGGCATATCTCGGGTAGGGGGTCCCGAACTGTGCATCTAAGGATCGAAGGTAAAAGGAGACAGGGGACACAATGTTTACCCAGGTTCGGGCCCTCTTAATGGAGGTAATACCCTACTTCCTGCTTGATTGACTATGATGAGTATAGGGGTTACAAGAGTTGATCTACCTCGAGATCGTAATGGCTAAACCCTAGGTATCTAGCCTGTATGATTATGATTGCATCTACGGACTAAACCCTCCAGTTTATATAGACACCGGAGGGGGCTAGGGTTATACAGAGTCGGTTTACAGAGAAAGGAATCTTCATATCCGAACGCCAAGGAGAGTCCCATCCGGACACGGGGGAAAGCCTTCCATCTTGTATATTCACGGCCCATGAGTCTGTCCCATGTCACATAGCCCGGACGCCCGAGGACCCCCTAATCCAGGACTCCCTCAGTAACCCCCGAACTAGTCTTCAATGATGACGTGTCCGGCACACAAATTGTCTTCGGCAATGCAAGGCGGGTTCCTTCTCCGAATACTTCAAAGCATCTGAACCAAAGGACTGTATTCGGCTTTTACATCTCCGGTCTTGGTAAGGTGAATTCTTCAAACAACTCGACTTTACATTAAATGTTATACCCTTCGGCTTCTGTGCCATCGTCGCCCTGGCTTCCACGTGTCAGACAAATGTGATGGGTCCAAGTATTTTTACACATAATACCCGGGCCATGTAGGGAAGGCATCTATTTAAGGAGATTGAATCTCAGATGCCATTCCACACCAGGCGGAAAATCCTTAGAGCTTGTCACAAGAAACCACGCAAACATGGCCAGCGCTCCTAGTTCTTCCTCCCGCCCCCATGGCCCTGAAAAAGGCAATTGGGAGAGCTTCTTAGTATCTCTCGCCCAGATGACCAAGCTCCAGACGCAGGGATATCTCCCTCCTGTGGATCTAGTGTAACGCCCCGGACACACCCGCCGGTGGTCGTTACTCCCGGCGGGATCTAGACTGGCCCCACAGATCAATACTAGTATTTTCCGCGCACTTTGTCCTCACTCGTGCGCACCCATGAGCAACTTCCCGGTCGGTCACCCATCCTGAAATTACTCCAAGCCGAGCACACTTAAATTTGGAGTTCTATCCGAATGGGCTTCCGGAAAAGAAGGAATTCCTTATTGATATGAGTATTCTATCATCCCTATTAAGCCAGGCTATCACATACACCCCCACTCAGAGGAACCGACGTCCTCGTCGGGCCACATGAACGTTCCCTCTTGGCACAAATGTCTGTGCATCTAGTCCAGCACATGAGCCATGCCATGTGCCATGACGGGCCACAAACGTCATGCACAACATGACCGCGCACCTTTCCGCAAACATCCATGTAACCTCGAGGGTCAGCTCTGATATCAACTTGTAACGCCCCAGACACATCCGCTGGTGGTTGTTACTCCTAGCTAGAACTAGACTGGCCCCATAGATCAATACTAGTCTTTTCTGCACACTTTGTCCTCACTCGTGCGCACACGGGAGCAACTTCCTGATCAGTCACCCATCCTAAAATTACTCCAAGCTGAGCACGCTTAACTTTGGAGTTCTGTCTGAACGGGCTTCCAGAAAAGAAGGAATTCCTTATTGATATGAGTAGTATATCATCCCTATTAAGCCAGGCTATCACATCTAGTCCCCGCTCGGGCGGGATTAACCTCCATCAACAGCGAAGCCCTGGCAGAGAACTTCGCCAATCCTACTGAGGGGGAACGAGTGTGCTTCATTTCCTTTCTATTAATAGGCGTTGGATTTGCAATCCATCCTTTCCTCCGAGGTCTCCTAGAGTATTATGGCCTCCAACTGCACAATCTCACGCCGGGCTCCATTCTGCACATCGCGGGCTTCGTCGCTCTTTGCGAGCTATTCCTAGGCCGTGAGGCCCATTTCGAGTTATGGAGGAAACGTTTCTGCCTCATCCCCCGCTCCCAAAAGGGATCCGTATTTGAGGTGGGCAGTGCCGAAGTGTGGTGCATAGCCGGACAGGATACCTATCCGGCACTCCGAAGAAGGCATCCGAAGAGTGGCCCTCGGAGTGGTTTTATATCAAAGATGTTGTTCTCCTAGATCCAATCAGACGGGGCCTTTCTGAATTTTCCAGCGCTCCATTAAGGAAACGCCATAGGTGGCGCCCCTGGAGCCTCGAGGAGGAAGACAATGTGGAGGTCAAAAAGTTAATGAGCAAGATAAAGACACTTGCCCAGTCCAGACTATCGATAATCAAGGTAATGGCGATTTCAATAGCACGAGGCGCCCAACCACTCCAATCTAGAGGACTCCCCATGTGGCACTACAATGGGGAAGATGACGCATCACGCTGTGGGCGCAAGGGTCCGGACAACTTTGCCGCCTTGGCCACCATGTTGGTTGATCTTTATAAAGTTGAAAAGGAGGAGTTCACTTGACTTAAGTGTCGAGAGGGATTTTCCATGTACAACCCTCCTAGCTGGGTGAGCTTTCAATCCGTAACCTTACTCAATCCTCTTCCCGAGTCGTGCCTAGTTAAACTTATCCCGACCATTTTTAACAGGAATGGAGGAAGGTTGCCACGGGGATCTATAGCCCCGCTCCACAGCCGGAGGACCATATTCGGGACATGGATCCCAGATTTGAAGAGGATCCTGTCGGGATGTGGGGTTCCGGCAAACCCTTAAGGTTCGAACACTGGGGTGCGCGCGAAGTCTTTCCCTCCAACCGATCTACACTCTAGCTTGCTAAGATCTTGCGGACGAACTCAACGAACTCACAACACAAAAGGACACGGGGTTTATACTGGTTCGGGCCACCATTGTGGTGTAATACCCTACTCCAGTGTGGTGGTGGTGGCTTGCCTCTTGGGCTGATGATGAGCAATACAAGGGAAGAACGACCTCCTGAGGTTAAGGCGTTCTTGTGCTTGGTGAGCTTGTGTGTGAGGGTGGTCTCTCTCGAGCTAAGATCCGATCCCCTTCTACTGTGGTGGCTAGTCCTATTTATAGAGGCCCTGGTCCTCTTCCCAAACATCGAGCGGGAAGGGAGCCAACAATGACGGGCTAATTTGAAGGGGCACAGCTAGTACAAGCTATCCTGACAAAAGTAGTCTTCGCCTGCACAAAGTTCAGGTGGCGACGTTGTTCTGGGCTCCACGGTGACCTTCGTCTTGTAGTCCATGGTCTTGGTCTTGTTGCACCAAAGTGGCAACCTTTGGCTGAGGCCTCGGTACTCTGCGGCTGCGCTTGCCCCCTTTACACCAAAGAGGAAACAAGGACGCTGTGCGCGTTGGCGCCCGCCTGGTGTCGATCGTCATGGCTCACGTCACGAGAGCCTCGTGAGGTTCGCCTCGCCTTGATATCTCCGCTCCTCGTGAGCCTACCTAGCTGGGCCACTCCAGAGGAGGTCTTGTGTCATCCGCCTCGCGGGGCTTGGCCGCTCGCGAGGGTCTTGGGTGCTTTGTTGGTGAAGTGGGTTGTACGACCTACTGGCTCAACCACACCGCGGGCCACAGGCAGGCAAGTTTGGGGACCCCCATTCCCAGAATGCCGACAGATCCGGATATATTCGTGGAGCTCAAGGAGGGGGTCTTCTATCAGGCGAGCTACGACGGCACAAAATTGGCCATTGTAGCCAATTACGCCGTCCTTCTCCCTTCTTCCCACATAAGTACCCAGGGGGAGTCTCCTCCAAAAGAGTTTTCCCATTGCACCTCACCCACCGAACTGTCTCGTGCTTCAAAGGGGCAGCGCCCGTCTCACCACGCCGCGTCAGGATCGTCCCTTAAGAAGGCGACACCTACACAGGGCGGGTCTTCGAAAAGAAAGGTGGACGGTGATGCTTCCAAGCCCCTACCTTCATAAAAAAGGTAAGGTTTTTAATACGCCCTGTGGCAATCATCCCGAATTGTGACATTTTATGTTGTGCCATATTTCAGGAAGAGCATTCATCGGACTGTATCCGGAGACCTCGTGGGACATGCGTCCACCAATCTGACCCCGGACCCTGCCTCCAGGGCTAGAGTTGATATGGGTGCAATGCCGGATTGTCCTCTCTCCGAAGATTCGAATAATGTATCCGTCACCAACTCCGAAGTGGAGAGTGTAATGAACCATCGGCGCCGGAGGGCAGCTATGCGCGACCCCAACTTTACTAAAGAGGCATTCAATGCCTTCAGCTCGGCGGATGCATACATCCGAGCTACTCGGGATGGGCTTGTTGGAGCCACTTACCAGCTTTCAAAGGATATGCGGGTAAGATCGTATTATGTAGATTTAATAATCATATACCAGTAGCCCCCGAGACCTGAAATAGTTGAAGCAACTGATTTTAAGGATCCTTGTATAATCAGGTACTCACAGAGAAGAAGAACATGCTGCCTCAGGAGTTGGAAAAGTGTCGGACCCAACTAACTACTGTTACCGCCAAACTAGAGAAGTCCAAGGAGGCACCGCCTGGTAATGTCCCCTTCTGTCCGGAAAATATAATCATGTGCCAGTAATGCTTATTCAAATAAACACGGTTGTATTTACAATGGCAGGATCGTCGGATCAGCTGGAAGAGAAACTAAAGGCCGCGCAGGTGGATAAACAACATGCCGAAAGGCAAGAGGCCGCTGGTCAATGTGCACTGACACGGACCAAGGATGAGAAGAACAAGTTGTAGGACGCAAACACCCAGCTAGGCGAAGATCTAAAAGACATGCGAGCCCAGCTGGAGGACGCCCTGAAGGAGAACAGAAAGCTGAGAGGCGGCATATTCAGTATGCCTTTTAACTTACTTTCGTACAGTTTGCTAATGCGAATCTTAACAAGTTTGCTTCTATAGGTGTGCTGACTGGGCGGCCCGAAGAAGAGGTGTCCGGGTTTCAAGGCGACCTGCTACAAGAGCAGTCTAAGGTGCATGAGCAAGCTCGGAAGGCAATGAGAATCATCGCTAAGGATTTATGGCTAGCCGATTCTCCTCCAGGAAGTATGGAGGAACTCCTGAATTTATTCAAGGGAGCTTGGCGCCCTTTTGGGCTATGGAAGATATCAGCATGCTGAGAAGGTGCTCGGGAAGCCTAGGCCATGGTGAAAACACGGTACACCGGACTTGATCAAAATCATATGGCGTGGGTCGGACCTCGAGGATCCGATGGACAGGAAATTTTTGTTAGCCTGGTGTACGACCAAGTGAAGATGGCCGCCAAGTTTTCACAACAAGATTGTAAACTAGACAACCTGTTAGAGGGTCTAGAGGAAGAAGAAGTTTTTGAGTCCAAGTAGCAATGTACTTTTATCGACAAACTTGTCTCCAGCCGAATTTGTAAAAGGATTGTCATGGCAGATTTTCAGCTTCGACCTCACAAAACCCTAGGTTTGGAGTGTTTCTGAATACTATACTGTCGGGTTTGGAGGTTTGAACACTGGGGTGCACGCGGAGATCTCTCCCCTACCGATCTACGTCCGATCCTCTCGTGCGAACTAAGATGAAAATGATGAACAACACAAGAGACATGATGTTTATACTGGTTCAGGCCACCGTTGGGGTGTAATACCCTACTCTAGTGTGTGGTGTGGTGGATTGCCTCTGTGGCTGATGATGGATAGTACAAGGGAAGAACAGCCTCACAAGAGGTGTTCTTGAGCTGGTGCGATGAACTGCTAGGGTGAGTTCAGTCGCCTCTCTCTCTTTCTCTGTTGGGGTTCTACCAGATCTCTCTGGGGGTCTCTCCCTACTATGTGGTGGCTAGCTCTATTTATAGAGGCCCTGGGCCTCTCCCCAAATAATGAGCAGGAAGGGTGCCAACAATTGGCCATTTCGAAGGGGAACATCTAGTACAAGTTATCCTGACCAAAGGTGGTCTTCGGCTGCCAAAAGCACTAGCGATGACGCCGTCTTGGGCTCCACGGTGACCTCCATCTTGCCATCTGGCTGGTCTTGGTCTCGTTGCACCGGAATGGTAACCTTTGCCTGATGCATTGGCCTGTGCTTGCCCCCTTTGCACCAAAGGGAAAACAAGGACACTGCACGGGCCGGCGCCCGCCTGGTCTCAATCGTCATGGCTTGCGTCATGGGTTCCTCGCGAGGTACCCCTGCCTTGATCTCTCCGCCTCCTCGCAAGCCTGCCTGATGAGGCTACCTCTGAGGAAGCTTCCTGTCGTCCGCCCTGCGAGGCTTGTCCCCTCGCGAGGGTCTTTGAGCTTGACCTGATGAAGATGGGCCGCGCTGGGCCCCCGCTTGAGCCACGCCGCAGGCCGCAGGCAGGCAAGTCTGGGGACCCCCGTTCCCAGAATGCCGACAGTAGCCCCCGGGCCCAAGGCGTGTGTGGGCTTGGCCTAGCAGAGAAGCGAAGGGGCAAGCATGAAGCGCCGCGGGCCCTAACAGCCTGTGGCCTTGGGCGCCGCGTGGCGGTTGATTGGGCGTGGGCGTCTGCACTTCCCACGACGCCTCGGCAACTACACGACTGACAAAAGGGGGTGCCCTGGCCAGGCTTACTTGCCCCGCTCTCGTTCATCTTGCCCTAGATCCCCTTTCTCGCTTTCCTCCTTCTTGCTCCCGAAATCCACCAGATCCGTCTCAATCCTTTGTGTCCGACACACCATGGCGACTCGCAAGTCCCCAGCTGATGCTTGGTACTCGCCGGCCCTGGATTCCCCGAATTTGTCGGAGAAGAACCTCACCCTCGCGTGCCTGATGACGGTGGCGTAGGGCAGCGAGGGGGCGACTGTGCTCAAGGTCGGCTCCGACCAGCCTGAGGGCAAGGGGAGCACCTTCCACCCGTTCTTCGTGAGCGCCATCGTCGCGGGTCTGGTGCCTCCTTTCTCTGAGTTCTTCTTTGTCGTTCCCCACCAATACAACTTGCAGGCCCTGCATCTCCACCCCAACTATGTCCTTCTCCTAGCGATTTTCGCCTACTATTACGAGGCTCATGTTGGTGTGAAGCCCTCGGTGGCCTTGCTGTGCCACTTTTTCTCCCTCCGGGTTTCTGGCGCTCAGGTCTCCGCATGCGCGAGCTTCAATGCATACTCCAGCTCCAACGCCATCTCGAAGCCTGGGAAGAGGATCGAAGGCTACCGGAGCAAGTGGGTCATGATGGATGTCGGGCGCCTCCACCCTCGTCTGGTATTGCCCACGGGGCAACCTAAGT
Organism: Triticum dicoccoides; assembly: GCF_002162155.2. NCBI lineage: Eukaryota > Viridiplantae > Streptophyta > Magnoliopsida > Poales > Poaceae > Triticum > Triticum dicoccoides. The sequence goes on from NC_041386.1 coordinate 563,571,379, forward strand.
CCGTTGACGCATGGTCCTGCGCAGAGCTTGTCGACCCTCATGCGAAGGCGGTGTTGAGGAGGATGAACGCGGACCTGAGGCCAAGCAACTTGGGGCGGCGAAGCTGACCGGGGCCATGCTCCTGAGGGAGTTCTTGGAGCACTGGGTGGCTCTGCTCCAGGAGCACTCACTCCCACTGTGGAGGCTTGGAGGACCAGACGCCGCCCTGCGCCTGAGCTCCGAGGCCCTGACCAACAAGGATCTGACTGCGGCCCTCCATTCCTTGGTTGGGGGAGACGTGGCGAGCCCGGTGGACGCCCCCGTCCCCCTGTTCCTCCGTGACGTCTAGGAGCAGGTGGTGGACGCCATGCCCACCTTCAACGGCGAGGGGCTGGTGCCCGCGGTAGCTCCCGAAGACCTGGCGGTCCTGGCGACGGTGAACTTGTCCTCAGGCAGCTCCAGTGGGGAAGAAGAGGCGGAGGAGGAAGCGTCCGACTCGGAGGAGACTGGCGAGGATTGGGGGGATTCCTTCCCTCGGCGCAGGTCCCAGGCCCTCCGCTCCATGCCGGATGACGACGAGGCCAGCGTCGGGCGAGGAAGGGAGGGCTCTTCCTCGGTCACGAGGAAGGGCAGGTCAAGCCTGGTTCCCCCAGGGTCTGCTCTGGTTCCTGGGGGGTCCAAGGCCAGCTCCATCTCTCCTGACGCGCCTTCTGCTTCCGGGCCCTCCCAGGCTGACCCCCGCTGCAGGCTCTCGGGCTTCAAGTATCGCCGAAAGTTGGTTGAGTCCACGGACGACATCCAGTAAGTGCTCGATTCATGCTCTGCTTGGCTTCTGCCACTGAGGCTTGACGTTTGCGCTCTTTTACCAGGCCGGCACCTGTGGCCAAGAGGTTGAAGGAGGCTTCTGCGGCCCTGCTTGGGGTGAATCCGTCTGCCGGGGAGACACCTTCGGCTGTTGGGGGAGTGGACGGCCAGGCCCGCGCCTCTCCGACCCAACCGCCCTCGCGAGGCCAACTGGGGCACCCCGGCGAGGAGTCAGCCCCCATGGCCCCGCTGGACCTGGAGTCGACTGTGCCCGATGCTGCGGCCGTGGCGGCCAAGGCTCAGGAGGTCCCTTCCTGCCAAGCCATGGCCACGCTGCCATCTTCTCCGCCTGCTCCATAGGTTCTTGTCTGTTCTGCTCCCTCCGCTGCTATCCTGGACCAGGTTGCCAACAAGCTGAGCCAACTGAGGGGGGATCTCCTGAGCGCGGACCTTCGTCTGGTGGCCGGGCGCCTGGAGTTGGCCTCTGGCTGTGCCCGTTTTGCTGCTTCCGTTCGAGCGGTGCTGAGCCAGGCCGTGTCATCCTCCGACGAGGAGAGGCGGGCCGCCAACCAAGCCAAGGCCGCTCGCGATGCTGCCCTGGGCGACGTCGCAAATGCTCAGGGCCGCTGCAAGACGCTTGAGGCCGAGATGCAGGGCCTGCGCGACGAGCTCGCCAAGGAGGTGTGCAGCCGCCAGGAGAAGGAGAAGGAGATGAAGGCTAGGGAGGCCGCCGCCAAGGACCGGGACGCCAAGCTTGATGTCCGCCATAGCCGACTAGAGACGCTGGAGCGGTCGCTGAAGGCGGAGAGGAACGAGCTGGACGCCAAGGCAAAGGTCCTGACGGAGGACCGGGCGGCCTTCGCGGAGCTGGAGAAGAAGGCTCGAGGCATACTGAAGACGTTGTATGAGAGCGGCCTGGAGGAGTCGTTGGCTGGTGCGAAGGACAGCCCCACCAAGCTGCCCCCCTTCCTGGTTGATGCGCCTGAGGACGTCGCAGACGGCCTTGGCCCCACGGGCGAGGCCGAGGCGTGTGCCCTGTCTTCTACGGCGCTGACGCGTGTCCTCAGCCATGTCTACCTGCGCGACCCCAACGATGACTTTGATAGCCTGCTGGAGCCCGTGAGCGGCGACCGTGCCACTGCCGCCGCTGAGGCCGTGAGGGGCCGAGCCGAGGTTTTGCTGGGGAAGTTCCACTCCCCCAGCGTCCTGCCCGAGCGCGATGCCGCCGGTCTTGCGAGCTCGAGAGGCAAAGCCGTCTAGCGTGACTCCACCACTGGTGACGGCGTTACTGGGGAGTGATTCCTTCGCGACTTCCATCCTGTTTTATTCCTGCACATGCACCATGCCTCGCGGAGGCGTTAAAACTTGTGTTTGGCGTTGTGGAACAATCTTATGGCTTGTAATATTTGCTTTGAATTTCCCGGAATTTGCATTTTCCTCTCCTACTTGTTTACTCTCTACGTCGGCAGGGCCCGGCCCCGCGCGTACCTCACCCATCATTAACCCCGACCAGAAACCAAGGACGGGACTAAGGAGTGAGGGGCTACGTGGCAAGTTAGGCTCCTGAGTCACGATGCTCAGGAGTCCGCCTTGACGCGCGAGCAACAAGTAGGGAAGGGGGAGCGAGGAGTGGATTGATCGTTCTACGTCGGCAGGGCCCGGCCCCGTGCGTACCTCACCTAGCGTTAGCCCTGACCGGAAACCAAGGACGGGACTAAGGAGTGAGGGGCTACGTGGCAAGTTAGGCTCCTGAGTCGCGATGCTCAGGAGTCCCCCTAGACGCTCAAACGGGTTTCGTACCTTGGCTCTGGTTGGGGAGTGGCGCGCAACGACCAGGTCCAAGGGACCTGGCTGGGTGGCGTGCGCTCGGGCGAGGCCCGGGCGTAGCCCCCGTGTCCAGCCCCCTCGCACGGCACTCCCGAGGGGAGGCGTTGTGATGGTGCCGGACACTGAGCCCTGGGCTCCCTGATGTTGGTACGGCCATGGGCCGCCCTTAGTTGTTTATCACCAGCGCGGAGCATAGTGCTTCTGTATGGGTACGTGCATAGCCGCTCCTCGGAAGTGTCGTCAGCCAGCGCGGAGCATGGTGCTTCCACTGGTGCGTGGGAGGGGACTCCCCTCCGGGAGGAGCCCCCGGGGCGTGTACAGCCCCGCTCTGACACGTGGCTGGCACGGTAGGGCCAGGAGAGGTGTATCTGGGCACCCGTAAGCCAGCGCGGGACTCACGAGGCCCTACCTCAAGGCGGGTTGCGCCTGGCTCTGGGCCTTTATCAATTGGTGTGTTCTTGCAGGGTTGTTAGAATGCAAATGCTCTACGTCCTCAGGTCCCGGCCCCCGAGCGAGCTCAGCCGCCACTAGTATGACAGGTCGCAATGCCGTGGGTCAAGGCCAGAGGGTGAGGGCTGGAGAGCCAGTAAGAGCCCATGAGTCGCGATGCTCAGGCGCCCCCCTTTTAATGTGCAAGCGCTTTGCACGACGACAAGCAGTAGGTGATAATTATGGGAATCAGATTAAGCGTGAAAGAACAACTTCATCCTAGGGTAAACGCTGGAAAAGCAACTGCCGCTGGGTCGGGCCCGAGCAGCATGGGGATGATGCAGCCTGAGGGGCGCCCCAAAAAGGTAAATAAAGAGCATAATCAAAATGGACACATGCCGCGGGGTCGGACCCACGCGGCCTGGGAATGGTGCAGCCCTGTGGGCACTCCCAGCTGAAAGTAGAACTCTGAAAGATGTCACCTGGTGCTGCTGAAGATGAAGTGATGCTGAGGAAGTGAGCGATGCGCGCTGAAGATGTCGGCCCTCATGAGCCCCCAGGCCCAGGGGCCTCGGGAGGCTCTGGGGCACGTGCAGGTCTTCGGGGACCATCGCCACCTCCGCCAGGACCGCGCGATGCCTGACCTCCTGAGCCTCCAGAATGCTCCTCAACAGGCGCTGATGTGCGGCAACTGCGCTCGGCAGGCCGAAGGGCATGCGAATGTAGCTGTGGGATGGTCCCACACAGCGCCCTACGGCCGAAGGCCAGAGGCGCTCCTGGGACGCAGCTCGGTTGAGCCCTGGTACGTCGACGCAGACGCGCATGAAGGAAATATGCCCTAGAGGCAATAATAAAGTTATTATATATTTCCTTATATCATGATAAATGTTTATTATTCAAGCTAGAATTGTATTAACCAGAAATGTAATACTTGTGTGAATACATAGACAAACAAAGTGTCACTAGTATGCCTCTACTTGACTAGCTCGTTAATCGAAGATGGTTATGTTTCCTAACCATAGACATGAGTTGTCATTTGATTAACAGGATCACATCATTAGGAGAACGATGTGATTGACATGACCCATTCCATTAGCTTAGCACCCGATCGTTTAGTATGTTGCTATTGCTTTCTTCATGACTTATACATGTTCCTATAACTATGAGATTATGCAACTCCCGTTTACCGGAGGAACACTTTGTGTGCTACCAAACATCACAACGTAACTAGGTGATTATAAAGGTGCTCTACAGGTGTCTCCAAAGGTACATGTTGGGTTGGTGTATTTCGAGATTAGGATTTGTCGCTCCGATTGTCGGAGAGGTATCTCTGGGCCCTCTCAGTAATGCGCATCACTTAAGCCTTGCAAGCAATGCAACTAATAAGTTAGTTGCAAGATGACGTATTATGGAACGAGTAAAGAGACTTGCCGGTAACGAGATTGAACTAGGTATTGAGATACCGACGATCGAATCTCGGGCAAGTAACATACCGATGACAAAGGGAACAACGTATGTTGTTATGCGGTCTGACTGATAAAGATCTTCGTAGAATATATAGGAGCCAATATGAGCATACAGGTTCTGCTATTGGTTATTGACCGGAGACGTGTCTCGGTCATGTCTACATTGTTCTCGAACCCGTAGGGTCCGCACGCTTAACGTTACAATGACAGATTCATTATGAGTTTATATATTTTGATGTACCGAAGGTTGTTCGGAGTCCCGGATGTGATCACGGACTTGACGAGGAGTCTCAAAATGGTCGATACATAAAGATCGATATATTGGACGACTATATTTGGACACCGGAAAGGTTCCGGGTGAGATTGGGACAATACCGGATCACCGGGAGGTTATCGGAACCCCCCGGGAGGTATATGGGCCTTATTGGGCCTTAGT
>NC_041386.1:563576589-563583462 GCF_002162155.2 Triticum dicoccoides
CCTCCCTCCTTTCTCTTCCTTCCCTCTCCTACTCCTAATAGGAAAAGGGGGAGTCCTACTCCCGGTGGGAGTTGGACTCCCCCCTCTTGGGCGCGCCACCCTCCTTGGCCGGCCCCCTCCTCCACTCCTTTATATACGGGGGCAGGGGGCACCCCAGAGACACAACAATTGATCATTGATCTCTTAGCCGTGTGCAGTGCCCCCCTCCACCATAATCCTCAATAATATTGTAGCGCTGCTTAGGCGAAGCCCTACGACGGTAGAACATCAAGATCGTCACCATGCCGTCGTGTTGATGGAACTCATCCCCGACACTTTGCTGGATCGGAGTCCGGGGATCGTCATCGAGCTGAACGTGTGCAAAAACTCGGAGGTGTCGTAGTTTCGGTGCTTGATCGGTCGGGCCGTGAAGACGTACGACTACATCAACCGCGTTGTTATATTGCTTCCACTTCCGGTCTACGAGGGTACGTAGACAACACTCTCCCCTCTCGTTGCTGTGCACCACCATGATTTTGCGTGTGCGTAGGAATTTTTTTGAAATTACTACATTCCCCAATAGTGGCATCCGAGCCTAGGTTTTATGTGTTGATGTTATATGCACGAGTAGAACACAACTGAGTTGTGGGCGATATAAGTCATACTGCTTACTAGCATGTCATACTTTGGTTCGGCGGTATTCTTGGATGAAGCGGCCCGGACCGACATTACGCGTATGCTTACGCGAGACTGGTTCTACCGACGTGCTTTGCACACAGGTGGATGGCGGGTGTCAGTTTCTCCAACTTTAGTTGAACCGAGTGTGGCTACGCCCGGTCCTTGCGAAGGTTAAAACAGCACCAACTTGACAAACTATCATTGTGGTTTTTGATGCGTAGGTAAGATTGGTTCTTGCTAAGCCCGTAGCAGCCACGTAAAACTTGCAACAAACAAAGTAGAGGACGTCTAACTTGTTTTTGTAGGGCATGTTGTGATGTGATATGGTCAAGGCATGATGCTAAATTTTATTGTATGAGATGATCATGTTTTGTAACCAAGTTATCGGCAACTGGCAGGAGCCATATGGTTGTCGCTTTATTGTATGCAATGCAATCGCCCTGTAATGCTTTACTTTATCACTAAGCGGTAGCGATAATCGTAGAAGCATAAGATTGGCGAGACGACAACGATACTACGATGGAGATCAAGGTGTCGCGCCGGTGACGATGGTGATCATGACGATGCTTCGGAGATGGAGATCACAAGCACAAGATGATGATGGCCATATCATATCACTTATATTGATTGCATGTGATGTTTATCTTTTATGCATATTATCTTGCTTTGATTGACGGTAGCATTATAAGATGATCCCTCACTAAATTTCAAGATAAAAGTGTTCTCCCTGAGTATGCACCGTTGCCAAAGTTCGTCATGCCCAGACACCATGTGATGATCGGGTGTGATAAGCTCTAGGTCCATCTACAATCGGTGCAAGCCAGTTTTGCACACACAGAATACTCAGGTTAAACAAGATGAGCCTAGCATATGCAGATATGGCCTCGGAACACTGAGACCGAAAGGTCGAGCGTGAATCATATAGTAGATATGATCAACATAGTGATGTTCACCATTGAAAACTACTCCATTACACGTGATGATAGGTTATGGTTTAGTTGATTTGGATCATGTGATCACTTAGAAGATTAGAGGGATGTCTTTCTAAGTGGGAGTTCTTAAGTAATATGATTAATTGAACTTAAATTTATCATGAACTTAGTACCTGATAGTATCTTGCTTGTTTATGTTTGATTGTAGATAGATGGCCCGTGCTGTTGTTCTGTTGAATTTTAATGCGTTCCTTGAGAAAGCAAAGTTGAAAGATGATGGTAGCAATTATACGGACTGGGTCCGTAACTTGAGGATTATCCTCATTGCTGCACAGAAGAATTACGTCCTGGAAGCACCGCTGGGTGCCAGGCCTGCTGCTGATGCAACTGACGACGTTAAGAACGTATGGCAGAGCAAAGCTGATGACTACTCGATAGTTCAATGTGCCATGCTTTATGGCTTAGAACCGGGTCTTAAACGACGTTTTGAACGTCATGGAACACATGAAATGTTCCAGGAGTTGAAGCTAATATTTCAAACAAATGCTCGGATTGAGAGATATGAAGTCTCCAATAAGTTCTATAGCTGCAAGATGGAGGAGAACAGTTCTGTCAGTGAGCATATACTCAAAATGTTTGGGTATAATAATCACTTGATTCAACTGGGAGTTAATCTTCTGGATGATTGCGTCATTGACAGAATTCTCCAATCACTTCCATCTAGCTACAAGAGCTTCGTGATGAACTATAATATGCAAGGGATGGATAAGACAATTCCCGAGCTCTTCGCAATGCTAAAAGCTGCGGAGGTAAAAATCAAGAAGGAGCATCAAGTGTTGATGGTCAATGAGACCACTAGTTTCAATAAAAGGAAAAGGGGAAGAAGAAGGGGAACAGCAAGCAAGTTGCTGCTCAGGAGAAGAAACCCAAGTTTGGACCTAAGCCTGAAACTGAGTGCTTCTACTGCAAGCAGACTGGTCACTGGAAGCGGAACTGCCCCAAGTATTTGGCGGATAAGAAGGATGGCAAGGTGAACAAAGGTATATGTGATATACATGTTATTGATGTGTACCTTACTAGAGCTCGCAGTAGGACCTGGGTATTTCATACTGGTTCTGTTGCTAATATTTGCAACTCGAAACAGGGACTACGGATTAACCAAACACTGGCGAAGGACGAGGTGACGATGCGCGTGGGAAATGGTTCCAAAGTCGATGTGATCGCGGTCGGCACGCTACCTCTACATCTACCATCGGGATTAGTATTAGACCTAAATAATTGTTATTTGGTGCCAGCGTTAAGCATGACATTATATCTGGATCTTGTTTGATGCGAGACGGTTATTCATTTAAATCAGAGAATAATGGTTGTTCTATTTATATGAGTAATATCTTTTATGGTCATGCACCCTTGAAGAGTGGTCTATTTTTGATGAATCTCGATAGTAGTGATACATATATTCATAATGTTGAAGCCAAAAGATGCAGAGTTGATAATGATAGTGCAACTTATTTTGTGGCACTGCCGTTTAGGTCATATCGGTGTAAAGCGCATGAAGAAACTCCATACTGATGGACTTTTGGAACCACTTGATTATGAATCACTTGGTACTTGCGAACCGTGCCTCATGGGCAAGATGACTAAAACGCCGTTCTCTGGTACTATGGAGAGAGCAACAGATTTGTTGGAAATCATACATACAGATGTATGTGGTCCAATGAATGTTGAAGCTTGTGGCGGATATCGTTATTTTCTCACCTTCACAGATGATTTAAGCAGATATGGGTATATCTACTTAATGAAACATAAGTCTGAAACATTTGAAAAGTTCACAGAATTTCAGAGTGAAGTTGAAAATCATTGTAACAAGAAAATAAAATTTCTACGATCTGATCGTGGAGGAGAATATTTGAGTTACGAGTTTGGTTTACATTAGAAACAATGCGGAATAGTTTCGCAACTCACGCCACCCAGAACACCACAGCGTAATGGTGTGTCCGAACGTCGTAATCGTACTTTACTTGATATGGTGTGATCTATGATGTCTCTTACAGATTTACCTCTATCGTTTTGGGGTTCTGCTTTACAGACGACCACATTCATGTTAAATAGGGCACCATCAAAATCCGTTGAGACGACACCTTATGAACTATGGTTTGGCAAGAAACCAAAGTTGTCGTTTCTGAAAGTTTGGGGCTGCGATGCTTATGTGAAAAAGCTTCAACCTGATAAGCTCGAACCCAAATCGGAGAAATGTGTCTTCATAGGATACCCGGAGGAGACTGTTGGGTACACCTTCTATCACAGATCTGAAGGCAAGACATTTGTTGCTAAGAATGGATCCTTTCTAGAGAAGGAGTTTCTCTCGAAATAAGTGAGTGGGAGGAAAGTAGAACTTGATGAGGTAACTGTACCTGCTCCCTTATTGGAAAGTAGTACATCACAGAAACCAGTTTCTGTGACACCTACACCAATTAGTGAGGAAGCTAATGATGATGATCATGAAACTTCAGAACAAGTTACTACTGAACCTCGTAGATCAACCAGAGTAAGATCCGAACCAGAGTGGTACGGTAATCCTATTCTGGAAGTCATGCTACTAGATCATGATGAACCTACAAACTATGAAGAAGCAATCGTGAGCCCAGATTACGCAAAATAGCTTGAAGCCATGAATTTTGAGATGGGATCCATGTATGAGAACAAAGTGTGGACTTTGGTTGACTTGCCCAATGATCGGCAAGCAATTGAAAATAAATGGATCTTCAAGAAGAAGCCGACGCTGACGGTAATGTTACTGTCTACAAAGCTCGACTTGTCGCAAAAGGTTTTCGACAAGTTCAAGGGATTGACTATGATGAGACCTTCTCACCCCCAGCGATGCTTAAGCCTGTCCGAATCATGTTAGCAATTGCCGCATTTTATGATTATGAAATTTGGCAGATGGATGTCAAAACTGCATTCCTGAATGGATTTCTAGAAGAAGAGTTGTATATGATGCAGCCGGAAGGTTTTGTCGATCCAAAGGGAGCTAACAAAGTGTGCAAGCTCCAGCGATCCATTTATGGACTGGTGCAAGCATCTCGGAGTTAGAATAAACGCTTTGATAGTGTGATCAAAGCATTTGGTTTTGTACAGACTTTTGGAGAAGCCTGTATTTACAAGAAAGTGAGTGGGAGCTCTGTAGCATTTCTGATATTATATCTGGATGACATATTGCTAATCCGAAATGATATAGAATTTCTGGATAGCATAAAGGGATACTTGAATAAGAGTGTTTCAATGAAAGACCTCGGTGAAGCTGCTTACATATTGGGCATTAAGATCTATAGAGATAGATCAAGACGCTTAATTGGACTTTCATAAAGCACATACCTTGACAAAGTTTTGAAGAAGTTCAAAATGGATCAAGCAAAGAAAGGATTCTTGCATGTGTTACAAGGTGTGAAGTTGAGTAAGACTCAATGCCCGACCACTGCAGAAGATAGAGAGAAAATGAAAGATGTTCCCTATGCTTCAGCCATAGGCTCTATCATGTATGCAATGCTGTGTACCAGACCTAATGTGTGCCTTGCTATAAGTCTAGCAGGGAGGTACCAAAGTAATCCAGGAGTGGATCACTGGACAGCGGTCAAGAACATCCTGAAATGCCTGAAAAGGACTAAGGATATGTTTCTCGTATATGGAGGTGACAAAGAGCTAATTGTAAATGGTTACGTTGATGGAAGCTTTGACACTGATCCGGACGATTCTAAATTGCAAACCAGATACATATTTATATTAAACGGTGGAGCTGTCAGTTGGTGCAGTTCTAAACAAAGCGTCATGCGGGATCTACATGTGAAGCGGAGTACATAGTTGCTTCGGAAGCAGCAAACGAAGGAGTCTGGATGAAGGAGTTCATATCCGATCTAGGTGTCATACCTAGTGCATCGGGTCCAATGAAAATCTTTTGTGACAATACTGGTGCAATTGCCTTGGCAAAGGAATCCAGATTTCATAAGAGAACCAAGCACATCAAGAGACGCTTCAATTCCATCCGGGATCTAGTCTAGGTGGGAGACATAGAGATTTGCAAGATACATACGAATCTGAATGTAGCAGACCCATTGACTAAGCCTCTTCCACAAGCAAAACATGATCAGCACCAAGGCTCCATGGGTGTTAGAATCATTATTGTGTAATCTAGATTATTGACTCTAGTGCAAGTGGGAGACTAAAGGAAATATGCCCTAGAGGCAATAATAAAGTTATTATTTATTTCCTTATATCATGATAAATGTTTATTATTCATGCTAGAATTGTATTAACCGGAAACGTAATACTTGTGTGAATACATAGACAAACAAAGTGTCACTAGTATGCCTCTACTTGACAAGCTCGTTAATCGAAGATGGTTATGTTTCCTAACCATAGACATGAGTTTCCATTTGATTAACGGGATCACATCATTAGGAGAATAATGTGATTGACATGACCCATTCCATTAGCTTAGCACTCGATCATTTAGTATGTTGCTATTGCTTTCTTCATGACTTATACATGGTCCTATAACTATGAGATTATGCAACTCCCGTTTACCGGAGGAACACTTTGTGTGCTACCAAACATCACAATGTAACTGGGTGATTATAAAGGTGCTCTACAGGTGTCTCCAAAGGTACATGTTGGGTTGGCGTATTTCGAGATTAGGATTTGTCGCTCCGATTGTCGGAGAGGTATCTCTGGGCCCTCTCGGTAATGCACATCACTTAAGCCTTGCAAGCAATGCAACTAATAAGTTATTTGCAAGATGATGTATTACGGAACGAGTAAAGAGACTTGTCGGTAATGAGATTGAACTAGGTATTGAGATACCGATGATCGAATCTCGGGCAAGTAACATACCAATGACAAAGGGAACAACGTATGTTGTTATGCGGCCTGACCGATAAAGATCTTGGTAGAATATGTAGGAGCCAATATGAGCATCCAGGTTCCGCTATTGGTTATTGACCGGAGACGTGTCTCGGTCATGTCTACATTGTTCTTGAACCCGTAGGGTCCGCACGCTTAACGTTACAATGACAATATCATTATGAGTTTATATATTTTGATGTACCGAAGGTTGTTTAGAGTCCCGGATGTGATCACGGACTTGACGAGGAGTCTCAAAATGGTCGAGACATAAATATCGATATATTGGACGACTATATTTGGACACCGGAAAGGTTCCGGGTGAGATTGGGAAAATACCAGATCACCGGGAGGTTATGAGAACCCCCCGGCAGGTATATGGGCCTTA
>NC_041386.1:563583744-563642544 GCF_002162155.2 Triticum dicoccoides
ATCCGAATTGGGAGGGGGGCCGGCCCCCCCTTTCCTTCCTCCCTCCTTCCTCTTCCTTCCCTCTCCTACTCCTAATAGGAAAAGGGGGAGTCCTACTCCCGGTGGGAGTTGGACTCCCCCCCTTGGGCGCGCCACCCTCCTTGGCTGGCCCCCTCCTCCACTCCTTTATATACAGGGGCAGGGGGCACCCCAGAGACACAACAATTGATCATTGATCTCTTCGCCATGTGCGGTACCCCCCTCCACCATAATCCTCGATAATATTGTAGCGGTGCTTAGGCGAAGCCCTATGACGGTAGAACATCAAGATCGTCACCACACCGTCGTGCTGACGGAACTCATCCCCGACACTTTGCTGGATCGGAGTCCGGGGATCATCATCGAGCTGAACATGTGCAAAAACTCGGAGGTTCCATTGTTTCGGTGCTTCATCGGTCGGGCCGTGAAGACGTACGACTACATCAACCACGTTGTTATAACGCTTCCGCTTCCGGTCTACGAGGGTACGTAGACAACACTCTCCCCTCTCGTTGTTGTGCATCACCATGATCTTGCATGTGCGTAGGATTTTTTTTGAAATTACTACATTCCCCAACAGCGCAGTCCTCCATCCTCGCCTGGATGTGGGGCCACGGCAGGTAAGCGGCGGCTGCCGCGCATGACTCTGGACTCTTCTAGCTCTTGGGTGTTCCTTGTGATGAACTCCTGAGGGTTTGGTCTCCTTTCTGAGGGAAGCGTGCCTGAAAGCACCCCTCCAAGTGGTGCCCGAGCGCCTCCCCCACGACCTTGATAAGGTCGGTGGCTCTCCAAGAGAGAGCCCCCGAGCCCTGCCTGAGGAGGGCGCCGGGCGCGCCTTCCTATGCGCGAGAGGGTGGCGCTCCCTGATCGGGCGTGAATCCTGACGGAATACCTCCGGAGGTGCCTGCTTCCTTGTGGCTCTAGCCAGGTGAGGTCTTCTTCTTATTGAGGGTCGCCTCGGGAGGCCTCCCGCTCCTGCGATCTGGGTCTTTGATTGCTGCGGCTTGGAACGCACGCTCGAGCAAGCACACTGCGTCCCTTTCTTCACATGGTACGATGATGACTCCACCGCTTCCTGGCATCTTGAGGACATTGTAACCATGGTGAGTCACTGCCATAAACTTGGCTAGGGCTGGGTACCCGAGGATGGCGTTGTACGGCAGGCGGATGTGAGCGACGTCGAAGTCGATGAGCTCGGTGCGGTAGTTGTTGCGTTGCCCGAAGGTGACCGGAAGGCGAACCTGCCCAATCGGAATAGTGGAACCATCGGTGACTCCTGAGAAAGGCTTGGTCGGCTGAAGCTGGTCGTATGGCACTTGGAGATTGTCGAACGTCTCGTCGGACAAGACGTTGAGTCCTACTCCCCCATCGATGAGGGTCCTGGTGACCTGCACGTTGCTGATGACTGGGGAGCAAAGCATCGGGAGGACTCCAGCCATTGCCGCACACTTGAGCTGGTCTGCGGAACTGAATGTGATCGCGCACGAAGACCACCTGAGAGGGCGCGTGGCCTCAAGCTTGGGAAGGACTGCATTCACCTCGCGAGCAAACTGCTTGAAGATGCGCTGTGAGGCTGGGGCCTGGGCGCCGCCCAGGATTCTAGCAATTGCACGCGGCTCTTGGAAGCCCCCAGCCCCATCGTCTTGGTGTTGGTCTTCGTTCCTCCTTGGTGGAGGCGGCAGAGGAGGGAGGCCTGTGTTGCCGTGGGGACGGTCCTCACGAGGCTGGTCCTGCTAGTGGTCCTCGCAAGGGCGGTCACGCCATCCCTGGCGAAGGCCACGGTCTTCCCATCGTCCACCGCCTCTTCCTCCTCCTCGGCCATAGCCCATGTTGTTGCGCTCTGGGCGTCGGCCAATTCTCCCATCTCGCACAGCTCTGAGCTCTTGACATTCATTGGTGTTGTGGGTGGGGAGGTCATGGTACACGCAGTACCGTCCGCCCTTAGATGACTCAGGCTGATCCCTGCCTCGCTTGGTGTCCGGTTCCGCTGCTAGCACGGCAGCCCCCTTGCGCTTCATGTCCTTGGCCTTGAGCTTCTTTTCTTCCAGGTTGGCTGCCGGGAGCTCGAGGAGGGAGAGACGCCCTTCCTCAGCCCTGGCGCACTTGGTAGCCAAGTTGAACAGCTCCAGGGATGTGCACAGGTCTTCATCGATTGCTAGCTCTTCCTTCATCTTGACATCGCGCACGCCGTCGGAGAAAGCTGAGATGATGGCTTCATCAGTCACCTTGGGGATCTTGAGGCGAGCGTAGTTGAAGCGCTGGATGTACTTCTGCTGGGTTTCTCCTAGCTGTTGCTTGATGCGGCGCAGGTCGCTCACGGCCGGGGGCCGGTCGCGAGTGCCCTGGAAGTTGGCGATTAAGCGGGTGCGCATCTCGCTCCAGGAGGAGATCGTGCCGGGCGCCAGGTTCAGGAGCCAGGTGCGGGCGTCGTCCTTGAGCGCCATGGGGAACCAATTCGCCATGACCTTCTCGTCTCAGTTGGCGGCTACGATGCCCAGCTCGTAGAGCTGCAGGAACTCCGCGGGGTCCGTTGTGCCATCGTAGCGGGGAGGGAGGTCAGGCTTGAACTTGCCTGGCCATGTGACCCCGTGCAGCTTGGGGGTGAAGGCGAGGCAGCCTGCCGTGGCCACTGGCCCCCTTTGCTGGTGCTGGACTCGTTCTTGCGGGTCACCACGCGCCGCCACTCGGAGCAGCGCGGGGTTTTGTCGTGGAGGCGCTGGGGCGCGATCTTGGCGGGCCGGTGCTGGGAGCGCGCGAGCACCTTCCCGGGGACGTGGGATCTCTTGGCAGCTCCCTTCTTGCTGCGCTGGCACCGGATGTGGAGGGTCTCGCCTTGGGGCTGTGCGCCTTGGAGCCAAGGCACCTTCTTGGGGAGGAGGCGGCGGAGGCGCCTCCTGATCCTCGCCCCTGCACGGGACGGAGGGCGAGGCAGCAAGAGGGACCGCAAGGGGGAGCCCCCTGCGGTACTGACGAGCTCGGTGATGCGGGCGAGCCAATCCTCGTAGAGGTCGTCGACGGGGCGATAGTGTAGGAGCTCCCGCGCCAAGAGCAGTGAGGTGTGCGCATCCATGGGTGCGCGACGGGCGTGGGATGATGAGCCAGTTGGAGTCAGCGACGTGGTGGCGGTGCGGCCATCCCGCCGCACCGAGGGGTGCTGGGACAAGGCCTGCTGCTCGTTCCCCACCGGGCTGGTGGCGGCGTTGGCGGCGGGCGACGGGGAACGACGAGGGGGGCCGCCGACGGGCGCCGTCTGGGCGACACGAGCGGCGTGAGCAGCCCGGCGCTCGGTGCGAGCCTGACGAGCATCAGCCATGGACATGATGGAAGATCGCGCACGAACAGCGGAAGGAAGATTCTGGCGCACCCCTACCTGGCGCGCCAAATGTCGGGTTTCGGGTTCCGGCAGACCCTTGAGGTTCAAACACTGGGGTGCGCGCGGAGATCTCTCCCCTACCAATCTACGTCTGATCCTCTCGTGCGAACTAAGATGAAGATGATGAACAACACAAGAGACACGATGTTTATACTGGTTCGGGCCACCGTTGTGGTGTAATATCCTACTCCAGTGTGTGGTGTGGTGGATTGCCTCTGGGGCTGATGATGGACAGTACAACGGAAGAACAGCCTCGCGAGAGCTGTTCTTGAGCTGGTGCGATGAACTGCATGGTTGAGTTCAGTCGTCTCTCTCTATCTCTCTGCTAGGGTTCTACCAGATCTCTCCGGGGGTCTCTCCTCACTCTGTGGTGGCTAGCTCTATTTATGGAGGCCTGGGCCTCCCCCCCAAATAATAAGTGGGAAGGGCATCAACAATTGGCCATTTCGATGGGGAACATCTAGTACAAGTTATCCTGACCAAAGGTGGTCTTCGGCTGCCAAAAGCACTGGCGATGACGCCGTCTTGGGCTCCACGGTGACCTCCATCCTGCCGTCTGGCTGGTCTTGGTCTCGTTGCACCGGAATGGTAACCTTTGCTTGATGCCCTGGCTTGTGCTTGCCCCCATTGCACCAAAGGGGAATTAAGTACACTGCGCAGGCCGGCGCCCGCCTGGTCTCGATCGTCATGGCTTGCGTCATGGGTTCCTCGCGAGGTACCCCTGCCTTGATCTCTCCGCCTCCTCGCGAGCCTGCCTGATAAGGCTGCCTCTGAGAAAGCTTCCTGTCGTCCGCCCCGCGAGGCTTGGCCCCTCGCGAGGGTCTTTGAGCTTGAGCTAATGAAGATGGGCCACGCTGGGCCCCCGCTTGAGCCACGCCGCAGGCCACAGGCGGGCAAGTCTGGGGACCCCCGTTCCCAGAACGCCGACATATACCGTAGGTAAACACGAAAGTATGTTCGGAATCTAGACAGTCCGGTCATAGTTGCTTGAACACACAAGTTGTATTCGGGGAGTTATGTTATATTACATTTGATTGTAAGAAACATCTTCCAAAGAGAATAGTTCCGTTAAGGGTCCCTTTCCATGGGCCAACATGCAGGTTTTTTTGTGCATACCGAAGCTGTGGTGCTAAAAATCACAGTACACATTATAGTCTAGGGGTTTTGTGCTGCAATGAGGGCAATTCGTATTTTTCTCGCCGACCAATTATTACCTTAAGAATGCTAGCTTTCGGCTTCACCCGTCTGAGGTACACGTCCGGATAACCCGACTGTAACAATCACACAGGTGCTCCCTTTATGCCCTAGCCGAACAAGCGGGAACGTAGGGCATAAGCACAGGAGCCAGGCAACCCAGCCGAAAACTTAAGTCATAAAGGTGCATATAATGGTGAGGAAAATACATATATGAGTAGACGACACATATATACAGCGAGCTTGATGCTCAAAAAATAATAATATGCTTCTTGTGAAAAGAAGCCCCAGGTATTGTGGGGTATGTACCTTTAAGGTTGTATACCCCTAAGTGTGCGGTTTATCCAAACACGAGCTAGAAGTCGTATAAAAACAAGAAAAAAGAAAATAGTGAAAGGGAGAAAAGAAGGAACGAGGAAAAAAGGTATATGTGCGGACTTAGGCTTAGAATCTTCGGAGCCTTGTAGTGTTCCATGGGTTTGGCTCCAAGCGATTATCCGAAGCATTGCGAAGGCGATAGGCTCCTCCAATGAGAACTTCATCTATAAAGAAGGGACCCTCCCATTTGGGCTTGAGCTTGTCCTTTTTCTTCTCTGGTAGGCGTAGAACGAGTTCACCAACATTGTAAGTCTTTGCCCATACTTCTCTGCTTTGATATCGCTGAGCCTGCTGTTGGTAGAATGCGGAACAGGCCTTCGCGACATCGTGCTCCTCCTCCAGGCCATCCAAGTCGTCCTGTCGATTGAGCTCGGCTTCTCTCTCTTCGTACATGCGCACTCGAGGTGAGTCGTGAATAATGTCGCAAGGCAAGACCGCCTCTGTGCCGTACACCATGAAAAAAGGTGTATATTCGGTCGTGCGATTGGGCGTGGTCCACAGCCCCCAGAGTAAGGAATCAAGTTCCTCAACCTAGTGTTTGTCTGATTCTTGCAGAGATCACACTAGTCTGGGTTTGATGCCACTCATTATCATGCTGTTAGCCCGTTCGACCCGACCGTTTGTCTGAGGGTGATATACGAAGGCGTAATCGAGCTTGGTCCCCGAATTGGTGCACCAAGTTTTCACCTCATTGGCTATAAAATTAGAGTCGTTGTCAGTAATAATACTATGCGGGGCACCATAACGGTGTACTACACCGGATATAAAGTCTATCACCGGTCTGGCTTCAGCCGTTTTAACTGGTTTGGCTTCTATCCACTTGGTGAACTTGTCGACCATAACCAATAAGTATTTCTTCTGATGGCTTCCCCCTTTAAGAGGTCCGACCATGTCGAGCCCCTAGGCCGCAAAGGGCCAAGTGATGGGGATTGTTCATAGGGCAGTGGGTGGCATATGGCTTTGATTAGCGAAAAGCTGGCATCCAATGCAGCACTGTACGAGGCCCTCTGCATCTGCCCGGGCCGTGGGCCAAAAGAAACCTGTATGGAAGGCCTTACTTACAAGGGCCCGAGCTGCAGCGTGATGGCCACCAAGACTAGCATGTATTTCAGCCAAGAGCTGTCACCCCTCTTCTTCGGAGATACATCTTTGAAGGACTCCGGTAGTACTTTTCTTGTACAGTTCTCCTTCATGAACTTTGAAGGCCTTCGAGCGTCGAACGATGCGACGGGCCTCAGTCTGATCCTCAGGGAGCTCATTCCTAGTAAGGTAGGCAAGGAAACGCTTGGTCCATGGGGCAATTACATCCATGATTTCATGGGCCGATGGTGTTATTTCGGTGCCCGAGCCCCCGATGATATCGGAACTGTGTTCGGAATCCGGGGGTATGATCGGCTCCGGACCAGTGTTGCCGCTTTCATCCTGCCATACCACGGATGGCTTGAAGAGCCTTTCCACCAAGGTTTTAGGTGGGGCAGACCGCGTTTAGCGCCCATGCAAGCAAGGATGTCCGCATCTTGTTACTCTCTGATACGTCTCTAACGTATCTATAATTTTTGATTGTTCCATGCTATTATATTATCTGTTTTGGATGTTAATGGGCTTTATTTTACACTTCTATATTATTTTTGGGACTAACCTATTAACCCAAGGCCCGGTGCAAATTGTTGTTTTTTTTGCCTATTTCAATGTTTCTCAGAAAAGGAATATTGAACAGAGTCCAAACGGAATAAAACCTTCGGGATCGTGATTTTTGGAACAAACGTGATCCAGAGGACTTGGAGTGGACGTCAAGAAACCAATGAGGTGGCCATGAGGTAGGGGCGCGCCTACCCACTAGGCGCGCCCTGCCCCCTCGTGGCTCAACCGATCTACTTCTTCCTCCTATATATGTTCACATACCCCGAAAACATCCAGGAGCACCACGAAACCCTATTTCCACCGTCGCAACCTTCTATACCCAAGAGATCCCATCTTGGGGCCTTTTCCGGAGCTCTGCCGGAGGGGGCATTGATCACGGAGGGCCTCTACATCAACTCCATGGCCCCTCCGATGATGTGTGAGTAGTTTACCTTAGACCTTCGGGTCCATAGTTATTAGCCAGATGGCTTCTTCTCTCTCTTTGGATCTCAATACAAAGTTCTCCTCGATTCTCTTGGAGATCTATTCGATGTAATCTTCTTTTGCGGTGTGTTTGTCGAGATCCGATGAATTGTGGGTTTATGATCAAGATTATCTATGAACAATATTTGAATCTTCTCTGAATTCTTTTATGTATGATTGGTTATCTTAGCAAGTCTCTTCGAATTATCAGTTTGGTTTGGCCTACTAGATTGATCTTTCTTGCAATGGGAGAAGTGCTTAGCTTTGGGTTCAATCTTGCGGTTCTCGATCCTAGTGACAGAAAGGGAAATGACATGTATTGTATTGTTGCCATCGAGGATAAAAAGATGGGGTTTATATCATATTGCATGAGTTTATTCCTCTACATCATGTCATCTTGCTTAAAGCGTTACTCTGTTCTTATGAACTTAATACTCTAGATGCATGATGGATAGCGGTCCATGTGTGGAGTAATAGTAGTAGATGCAGGCGGGAGTCGGTCTACTTGTCACGGACGTGACGCCTATATACATGATCATACCTAGATATTCTCATAATTATTCGCTTTTCTATCAATGGCTCGACAGTAATTTGTTCACCCACCGTAATACTTATGCTATCTTGAGAGAAGCCACTAGTGAAACCTATGGCCCCCGGGTCTATTTTCCATCATACAAGTTTCCAATCTATTTTATTTTGCAATCTTTACTTTCAATCTATATCATAAAAATACCAAAAATATTTATCTTATTATTATCATATCTATCAGATCTCACTCTTGCAAGTGGCTGTGAAGGGATTGACAACCCCTTTATCGCGTTGGTTGCGAGGTTCTTATTTGTTTGTGTACGTACGAGGTGACTCGCGCGTGGTCTCCTTCTGGATTGATACCTTGGTTCTCAAAAACTGAGGGAAATACTTACGCTGCTTTGCTGCATCACCCTTTCCTCTTCAAGGGAAAACCAACACATGCTCAAGAGGAAGCAAGAAGGATTTCTGGCGCCGTTGGCGAGGAGATCTACGCCAAGTCAAGACATACCAAGTACCCATCACAACTCTTATCCTTCGCACTACATTATTTGCCATTTGCCTCTCGTTTTCCTCTCCCCCACTTCACACTTGCCGTATTCGCTCTCTTTTCCTTTCGCCCTCTCTTTCCGTTCGCCACTTTTTCGCTTGCCTCTTGTTGCTTGTTGCCCTTATGGCCCTGCCTAGATTTGGTGATCTTCACCTTAAAAGGTTAGAAGAGATTGAAAGCAATGTCAGAAGCTTTATGACTTTACAATTTGAGCTTAATAATTTCTTTAGAAACGAGCTCAAGGAACAAAAAGGCTTTATGGAGTACATGAATAAAGAGCTTGATGACATGTCTAAGGAATTTTATGGTTTGAAATCTCAGATTGCTCATTTTGAAAAATTAATTGCTGAAATTTTGGATAAGCAAGCCACCTTAGTTAATAAGATGGCCACTAAACCAGAAAGTTTTTATGATAATAGGGATGAAGATCTAAAATTAATTGATGTGTCCCCTATTAAATCCTTGTTTTGCAATATGAATCTTGATAATGATGGGACTGGAGATGTAAGTGCATCTAGTGCCACCCCTAGTTGGTTTTGGAGTATTGACGACAAACCTGGTTGAGGGACTAATGTGTTTGTGAGAATTGCAGGATAACACAGGTAGAAGTCCCTCATTGATTCGGTTTTCCTACCAGAGATGACCCCTAAAAATGTATGAAGACATTGAAGTCAAAGGTGGTATGTGAACACATTCACATTGAAGACTGTGACAAGAGAAGACATTGCGTGAAGACTATGGAGCGCGAAGACTTAGTTGTTTCGTCATTCTTTTTCTTCTTTGTTGAGTCATAGGAACCACTGTACTGTTAAGTGGGGTCCAAGTGAACCAGTCAGAATGACTGAAGTGATGCTTAACCAAAATCCTATGTCTTCGAGCGAAGACAATGAGAGCAAATCTTATCGAGAGCTGGATAAGTCAGCTTTGCTTGTAGCTCAGGTAAAGTTGTCGTGTGTGTTTGAAATCTAACCGTTGGCACACGTGTCAGTTCCTTAGTGACCCAGGATCATTTCGGACAAATCAGGTCGGGTTGCCTAGTGGCTATAAATAGCACACCCCCTGCACCATAAATTGGTTGGCTGCTCAGAGTTAGTGTACGGCTTTTGTCGTTTGAGAGCAACCCACCTTGAAGCCTTTGAGAGAGAATTCCTTGCGAGGACAAAGCCCTAAACACCCAGAGCCAAAGAGTGTTAGGCATCACTGAAGTCTTCCTGTCTGTGTGATCTGAAGACTTATTACACTTGAGGACTGTGAATCCTCCAGCCGGTTAGGCGTCAAGTTCTGAGCATCCAAGAGTCATTGTGGATCGCCGGTGAATGAAGTCTGTGAAGGTTTGGAAGTCTACCTTGAAGACTTACCAGAGTGATTGGGCGAGGACTGGGTGTCCTTAGCTCAAGGGGAATAAGGTGAAGACGCGGTCTTCTGAGTTAAATCTCAGCCTCCCTAACCAGACGTACAGTTGTCACAGCAACTGGAACTGGTCCAACAAATCATTGTCTTCAACAAGCCACTGGTTCTATCCTTCCCATCTCTTTATTTGCAGATTGGTCCTTGTGAAGTCATTGCCTGTTTGCACTATCTATTTGTCTTCACTGTGTGACTGCTTGTTCTGATTGCCTTCATACTATCTTCGATCCTGATCTATACTGCCTAGCTGCTATTAGTCTTTGTGCTTTCATTTCATTGAATACTTGACTATGGCTTGCTTAGTGTAGTCTACCTTCCGCTGCATGGTTATAGGTTTATTTCTATCATTTGTCTTCGAAACTTCCATGTTTTGAAGACTTTCATAAAATTCGCCTATTCACCCCCCCCCCCTCTAGTCGATCACTAGCACTTTCAATTGGTATCAGAGCAAGGTACTCCCTTGTTCTGTGTGATTCGGTTTAACCACCTGGAGTTTTAGCTATGTCGACTGCAGGGATAATCAAAGTCTCCGCTGCGTGCCCAGTCTTCGATGCAACTGAATATCCCTACTGGAAGAATAAGATGCGCATGCATCTGGAAGCCATTGATGTCGACCTCTGGTATGTCGTCAAGAATGGCGTCCCCAAGGCTAGTGAAGGTGTCACTGCTGCTGATGTTAAGAAGTTCGTTCAACTGGATTCCACTGCCAAGAACATCATCTATGGTCATCTGACCAAAGGACAGTATGGCCGTGTGAGTGCTCTGGAAACATCCAAGCTAGTCTGGGACTGGCTCTCCAAGGTCAACGAAGGTGTCTCAACCCAGAGAGATCAAAGAATCAGTGTCCCTCGCAACCTCTTCAACCGCTTCAAGAGAAACGATAATGAGAATGTTCAGCTCATGTTTGATCGACTCACTGACATCACAAATGAGCTTCAAGCCCTCGGCGCTACTGAGATCACCAAGCATGAAGTCGTCAAGACACTCCTGAGATCACTTGACAGCTCGTTTGACACCCTAGCCCTGATGATACAAGAACGCCCTAACTTCAAGACACTCGATCCGTCTGACATACTTGAAAGGCTCAACACACATGAGTTTCATCTTTCTGAGAAAAGAGACATCTACGGTCCCAACTATGGGTGAACTCGTGCTTTGAAGGCAAAAGCTGTTTCCTCATCTGAAGAAGAATCTGATTGCAGTTCTGATGATCCTGAAGACATTGGAAAGGAGCTTGCTATGCTTGTGAAGAAGTTCTAGAAATTCACCAAGAGGAAAGGCTTCAGAAAGTCCTCACGATCCAGCTCAAGGAATGATGAAGCTTCTGCTCATGACTACAAGAAGAGAAAATGCCACAAGTGCAAGAAACCTGGTCACTACATCTCTGAGTGTCCGCAGTGGGACAATGAGAACAAGAAGAAGAAGAGCAAGGAATATGATTGTGACAACAAGAAGAAGAAGAAATACTCAAAGTCTTCTTCCAAGTCTTCATCAAAGTCTTCATCACACAAGAAGAGCTCATCTGGCAAGGCTCGTGCGTTTGTTGGCAAGGAAATGGATTCAGAGGAGGAGTATGCTTCTGAGGAGGCGGAGGTGGAGTCTGAGGAGGAGTCCGATTCTGGCGTTGCAAGTCTGGCTACAACCTACGTTGCCAAGTCCATCTTCAACATTAAAGACAATGACTTCATCACCGACGCCGATGCTGATGACCAGGACAACTCCGCACCCATCTACTGCTTCATGGCACATGGTGCCAAGGTAAACTCAAGCACTACTCACTATCAAACATCCAGTGAAGATGACTCTGATTGTGGTTCCAAACCCAGCTACAAAACACTTGCTAAAATTGCAACTGAACAACAGAAAGCTATGGAACATATTCAAAAACTGTTAGACAAAAGTGATGTCTTGTTAGACGCTGAAATGACTCGATCTTAGTCCTTAATTGAAGACATAAAAAATCTTCATGTTAAGTCTGAGGAACTTGAAAGTTGTCATGAAACGCTCTCAACAACTCATGAAAAGCTTTCTTATGATTATCCTCAAAGGAAGCAAGATCTTGAGAAATTTAGAGCGGCTCATGAAGATCTTCAAAAGGAAAACAAGTCGCTTCGCAAGAAACAGATTGGTTCCGCTCAGGAAGGATTTGAACCACCATGTCTTAAATGCATTGAGCGTGACAACACTACTTCTGTTGCTAGATGTTCCACTGCTGCTACTGCTGCACTATCTTCAACTGTTGATGTGGTAACTAACCCCTCTACTAAGGAGGCCACTGCTATTGCTGATGAAAATGGTAGGTTGAAGACATTGCTTGAAACAGGGATGTACAAAAGTCTCAAAGGGCATCAGACACTATGTGATGTCCTCAAAAGACAGATCCTGAACCGAAACCCTAGGAAAGAGGGTGTTGGGTTCGAAAGGAAAATGAATGATGATGGCTCTTACTGGAAACTTGAGCAGTACCCCAAAACCACATGGGTTGCTGCAAAGGAACCTTTAGTGGATCCATCCACCCTATCTGGCTTCACTTGTGCTAATCCCATTTTTATTGATGAATCCTTTGATGTAAACTATAAACTGTTTAAGAATCAGAATGGTGAAGTGTTTGCCAGGTATATTGGTACTAACTACAGGTATGGGCCACCTATGAAGAAGGTCTGGGTGCCGAAAAAGTGTCTGGAAAATCTTCCTATGTATGTCTTCATGACACCACAAGTGAAGAAGACAAACCCCAGACCATGGGCTTCATATGGCCAAAGGCTTCATACAGACAGAGGACTCACCTGAGTCACACTAACGCAAATGTTTTGCAGGGAAACCATACTCAGGCCTATGAATATGAGCGCGTTTCATCAAACCGCCATGTTCATAAGACCAAGAGCTACTCTGCTTATTCTTATGAGTACTATTGTCCACCTGCAAGACTATTTGCTAGGGCTCCAAAGCCAAAGTTCTCAGATGCTGCACTTAGACTCATTGCTTCGAAGCCATCCTTGAAGATGTGGGTGGCTAAGAAAGCTTAACTCTCTTTTGCAGGGAAGGGTCTCCAGCCGAAAATCAAATGCGTCTGAAGCTATTACTGGGGACCTTAAACATCTTGTAGGGCGCAAGATCAAATGCCCAAATGGTCTTATTATGTATTTTGTTCCTGAGTCACTTGCTACTTGCCCTATCAATCCTAACCTCGATCTAAGCTTTCATAATCCACTTGCTTGTCAAATGTTTATGCTTCACAATTCTCTTCGTGAAGTCTATCCCCCTAACTGCATTGTAGGGTATGACACCAGCTGCTTCAGAATGGATTATTGATAGTGAATGTACTAATCACATGACTGGCAAGCGAAGTCTTCTCATGGACTCAACCTTACGTCCATCTGACAAGAGTCACATCACATTTGCTGATACCGGTAAAAGCAAGGTATTGGGTCTAGGTAGAGTTGCAATCTCAAGGGATCAGCACATGGATAAAGTGATGCTTATTGAATCCATCGGTTTCAACTTAATGTATGTCTCAATGCTTTGCGATTTAAACATGATTGTGATGTTTGGAAAATATCGTTGCCTTGTTCTAATGGAATCTGACAAATCTCTAGTCTTTGAAGGGTATCGGAAAGATGATTTGTACATGGTAGATTTCTCAGCAGGACCATAGCTTGCCATATGTCTGCTTGCAAAAGCTTAAGAATGTTGTCTCTGGCATCGGAGGCTAGGGCATGCTGGCATGAGGAACTTGCACACTCTTGCAAAGAAGAAGTATATCATAGGCATCGAGGGCGTCAAGTTCAAGAAGGATCACTTATGCGGTGCCTGTGAAGCTGGAAAGATGACGAGGGGCAAGCATCCCTCGAAGACAATCATGACAACGAATCAACCCTTCGAACTGCTACACATGGTCCTCTTTGGTCCCACTCACTACTCAACTCTTACTACTACTGCTTGTCTCTATGGCTTCCTCATTGTTGATGATTATTCAAGATATACATGGGTGCATATAATTCTCTACAAGACTGAAGTGCAGGATGTCTTCAGACGTTTCGCCAATCGAGCCATGAACAACTATGGCATCAAGATCAAGCACATTAGAAGTGACAATGGCACTGAATTCAACAACACCGGCCTCGACACTTATCTTGATACTTTGGGCATCACTCATGAGTTCTCAGCTCTATACATGCAGCAGCAGAATGGCATCGTGGAACGCAAGAAAAGAACACTCATTGAGATGGCCCGGACGATGCTCGATGAATACAAGACTCCAAGAAAGTTCTGGCCTGAAGCCATTGATACTGCTTGCCATATCATCAACCGTGTTTATCTTCACAAGCTTCTGAACAAAACATCCTATGAGCTCCTCAATGGTAAGAAGCCAAATGTCAGTTACTTCAGAGTATTTGGTGCCAGGTGCTGGATCAAGGATCCACATCACACTTCAAAATTTGCACCAAAAGCACATGAAGGTTTTATGCTTGGATACAGAAAGGATTCGCACTCCTACAGAGTCTTCAACCTCTTTCACTATAAAGTGGTTGAAACCATGGATGTGCGGTTCGATGAGACTAACGGCTTGCAAAGAGAGCACCTGCCAAATGTGCTAGATGAAGTTCCATCCGGTGAATCCATCAAGCTTATGGGAACTGGAGAGATCATACTGTCTGAAGCACAGCCCAAAGAGGAACTCATCATCTCTGCACCTGATCAACTTGAAGACAATACTCAGCCTGAAGACAATCCTTCTAACGACGACAATACTCAGCAAGAGCAAAATCTTCGTCCTGTTCATCCTCGTGTTGCAAATGAAGTACAGATTGAGAGAATAATTGACAGCATCAATGCACCTGGTCCACTCACTCGTTCAAGGGCAACACAACTAGCAAATTTCTATGGGCACTTCGCATTCGTCTCAATATCTGAACCCAAGAAAGTTGATGAAGCCTTCATGGAACCTTAATGGATTCAAGCTATGCAAGAAGAGCTTCAAAAATTTGAGTTGAATAATGTATGGGAACTGGTCAAGCGTCCTGATCCTCGTAAGAACAATATCATAGGCACTAAATGGATATATCGCAACAAGCAAGATGAGCATGGTCAAGTTGTCAGAAACAAAGCTCGTCTCGTTGCCCAAGGATACACTCAAGTTGAAGGAATTGACTTTGATGAAACATTTGCTCCTGTGGCTAGGATTGAAGCTATACGCATACTGCTAGCCTATGCAAATCATCATAACATCCTTCTATATCAAATGGATGTGAAGAGTGCTTTTCTCAATGGCAAGATTGAAGAAGAAGTGTATGTTGCACAACCGCCTAGCTTTGAAGATCCAAAACATCCTGACATGGTGTATAAGCTCAACAAGGCACTGTATGGCCTCAAACAAGCCCCTCACGCTTGGTATGACAAACTCAAAGACTTCCTGAGGAGCAAAGGCTTCAAACCTAGTTCCCTAGATCCCACACTCTTCACGAAGACATATGATGGTGAACTGTTTGTGTGCCAAATATATGTGGATGGCATTATCTTCGGCTGCACTAATCAGAAATACAGTGATGAGTTTGGATACATGATGCAAGAGCAATATTAGATGTCCATGATGGGAGAGTTGAAGTTCTTCCTTGGTCTTCAAATACGACAGCAACGCAACAACATCTTCATATCTCAAGAGAAATACCTCAAAGATTGCCTGAAGAAGTTTGGAATGCAAGAATGCAAAGGTTACACGACGCCAATGCCAGCTAAACACCATCTGGGTCCCAACGACAATGGTAAAGAGTTCGATCAAAAGGTATACCGCTCCATGATTGGTTCTTTGCTTTATTTATGTGCATCTAGGCCAGATATCATGCTCAGTGTTTGCATGTGTGCCCGATTCCAAGCGGCACCAAAGGAATCGCATCACTTAGCTGTGAAGCAAATTCTTTGATATTTGGCTCACACCCCAACACTAGGATTATGGTATCCAAAGGGCTCAGAGTTTGATCTAGTTGGATTCTGGGATGCTGATTATGCTGGTGACAAGGTGGATCGCAAGTCTACATTAGGCACATGTCACTTTCTGGGACGATCACTTGTATGTTGGTCTTCAAAGAAGCAGAACTGTGTGTCTCTCTCCACTGCTGAATCTGAATACATTGCTGCTGGATCTTGCTGCGCTCAGCTTCTATGGATGAAGCAAACACTCAAAGACTATGGCATTCATCTGAAGCAAGTGCCACTCTACTGCGACAACGAAAGCGCCATCAAGATTGCTAACAACCCAGTTCAGCACTCAAAGACAAAGCACATTGAAATTCGTCATCACTTTCTCAGAGATCATGTCATGAAGGAAGATATTGATATCATACACATCAACACTGAAGAGCAACTGGCAGGTATCTTCACAAAGCCCTTGGATGAGAAAAGGTTTTGCAAGTTACGGTGTGAGCTAAATATCTTGGAATCCTCAAATGTCCTGTGATCAGGCACACATCCTAACAGTTATGCATGTTGATGACTTAGATGTGCAACACACGAAGTAAAGTATGTCTTCAATAAATGAAGACTTGCATTTTGAGTGTGAATAAATTAACGTGGAATTTGTCTTCGGAGTGCCACGATAATTGTGCGTCGTGTCTGGGTCTAATACTTCCTATAAGGTCGGTAACACCATCACCAAATTCTTCCCTTAGAAGTGTTTTTCTCATGGCGTTACATTTGCAAAGTCTTCGCATTTTGTTTGTCTTCAATATTAACATGGCCTCATGTTTATCTTCAATGTACTGATTTAGTTTCTGTCCTCTACAGCATTCACTTATAGCTATGTCTTCACGTTGAATCTTTTGAACTAAGTGAATGTGATCGGACCCTAACCTTTCTATGCTCCTGTCTCAAGTCTATCTATCCAAATCATATGCATTCTGTTGAAACTGTCGAATGTCTTTGCTGTGTCCTTGTCTGCAGGAGATACAGAGACAAACATTAAATCCATTTGCCTGAAACCAGGAGAAATGGGAACGACCACCCGACAATCTAGGCGTGCGTGGGAACGTGGAACAACCTCCAATGTGTTGCATGATCGCCACGTGTCCTTCAGATGTGAACCGCCAGGGGCACCTGCGTAATAACGCTGTGCCGTCCCTGTCTCTATAAATACACGCCTCACCCTAGTAATTATCTCTTCTTCCACTCTTGCACAAACCCTAGCGCCACCGCTAGCCCTCGACGACGCCGGCGACGAAGCGCTTAGCTGCCGCAACCTCACCGACGCCGTCCTCACGCCGGCCGCGGACATCGTCTTCTCTACCGTCGCCGTAGGTGTCCTCCGTCGCCAAGTTACGGCACGGAAGATTGAACTGCTCGGCCTCCTCTACCACTCCGTCTAGCAGTTCCTCGTGTGGTAAATAAAACCTCTTTTTATAGTCTTTTTGATCCGATAGATTCATCCTTTACAACCACAAGTGGTTTCTGTTCCCACAAGTTGGATCTATCTCATTCTGCATCTCATAGAATGCCTACTATGTTCACTTATGCTTCACAAAGTAGTTAGATTCCTCACTTGTACTTATTCGTGGATTCGTACAAATCTGGAACCAACTCTCTACATATGAGTGAATGTCTTCGCACTATGAGGTCAATGTCTTCTAAACTGATTTATCTTCTAAATCTTCTGAGAATGCATATGACCTCTTCCCCTTCCCTCACACCTTTAATGCTGTCACAGGTACATGTCCGTGGGAGAATCCCTTGGTTCTCATAGTCTGCATTCATTTGGAGAGTTCTTACAGCATCATATCAATTCTCCTGAAGCCAGTTCTTGTCTGACCAGTAGACGGAAGACTTTGACAGTGTTGAAGCCTTTTAGTCTTAAACTTCATGGCAACAAAAAAATCAGTCAGGAAGGGCAGCGGACAGTGCCGTGGAAACACTGCTAAGGACCTGCCACCAGAACTCTATGAGCTACACAAGTCAGATCCAGAAGAGACCTATGGAGAACGCAAGAACCGAATCCAATGGATTCGAAGACATTGGGCAGAAGAATGGTTCAAGTACAGATTCGTCACCGACGAATATGCTAAGAAGAGTGCCATCAAGGGCCCCTGGGGAGATATAATATACAAAGGTCTTCAGCCCAAGTCGAAGTCCGAAGCTATTGCTCAAGGCTTCTACCCCTGCATGATTCGTGGACCTCACCTGCAAATGCCGACCCATCCTCTCTGTTATGGTGCCGAGAAGATAATCTCTTCAAGCGCAACTATCAGTTTGCAAAGAACTCGGCCAAGGAAAAAAGGAAGTCTTTGGGATTAGACTTCAATCCAGGCCCCTCTGCGACACGTGCCGACGGCACACGAGAAGTTGAACCCAATCTTGTTGGGCCCTTCTACAACATAGAAGGTCTCATCACTCACATAGTGGTTCAAGGGGCAGACGTGGATCAACCTGCAGACGACGCTGATTCTGACGAAGCGCATGCACCACCGAAGCCTGTGAAGCAAATGAAACCCAACGCTTCAAAGCCCTCTTCATTACCAAAGGCTTCAAAGCCCTCATCTACACCAAAGGTCTCACGGGCGAAGCCTCTGGCCACTGCACCTCCTGAAGCCAGTGTGCAGTCTGAAGATCTCTCACGCATCTCCAAGTCTGCCAAGTTGAAAAAGCATATGCAACTCACTGGTCAAGCACTGACCCTGCTGCTGTTTTGAGAAACGAGAATGACGCCATTGATCTGTCCAGCGACGATGATCTTGGCAATGACGCTCTTGAGCAGCTGATCAAGAGCAAGCAAGAGGCAGAAAACTTCAATGATCTTCCTCTCTTTGATGTGGAAATGTTAAACAAGTTTATTGATGAGTGGTTTGACAGCCCAGATGTCAGCTTTGATGATCTTCAACTTCCCATTGGCCTCAGCGTCGCCTTCCACAGAGCCATTGCTCCTGAGCTGGCTCTAGCTCAGAAAATTGTTGAGCTGAAGCATAAGATCGATTATGAAAAGGCTTAGTTCAAGAAGAACATGGCCAAGCTCAATGTTGAAGACATTCAAAACTTCAAGGTCATGATGCATGAGCTCAAGGAGGCATTCCACAAGAAACAAGAAGAAGCAAAAGGTTCTCGTGAGCGCATGAAGAATCTTGCTGACAAATGTGTTCAAGGCTACAATGAAGCTAAAAAGTGCAAGGCCTTGGGGCGACCAGGCATCGACCCCCAAATGGCTGCCAAGAAGAAGAAGAAGCCAACTGTGGCAGAACCAGAAGCATCAAGGCAGGAAGAACCTCGCATTGTCTTCCCAGCCAGTATGATAGGCTCGAAGCCTAAGGTCCCCACAGTGGCTTCAGAATTCAAGAAAACTAGAGCAGCTGAAGCCGAAGCCAGAAAGCACAAGACCAAAGCCACCACTGATGATGCTCCCCCAAACAAGAAAAGGAAAACAAAGAAGAGAGACCGGGTTGCTCCCATAGAGCCCCTTCTTGTCGAGCCAATTTCTGTTGCTTGTCCTACGTCTGGACATCGAGAGTGCCAGTTGATAGTTCATGAGCCTGCTTCCACAGAGGCTCCTGAAGCTGAAGACAATCCAGCTATTGACCCCACCGCAGCTGAAGACATTAGTCCTCACGAAAATGTTGAAGATGATGAAGCCCTTCCTCAGATCGAGCACAATTTGGTATCATCGCATGTGCTCACGCACAGCATTGGTCGTCCTCTGACG
Organism: Triticum dicoccoides; assembly: GCF_002162155.2. Lineage (NCBI taxonomy): Eukaryota > Viridiplantae > Streptophyta > Magnoliopsida > Poales > Poaceae > Triticum > Triticum dicoccoides. Next base: position 563,602,972 of record NC_041386.1, read on the forward strand.
CCAACTGCTCAGGATGCATCGTGGGCTGATCACCCACAACAACAAGACGCCCCAAGTTCTCCCCAACCACAAGTCACCTCACCAGTGCAAGATGAAGATGACTTTGAGGCTCAGCCAACTCCATCTACATAGGCGTCGCCAGCGTTACGCAGGCTTCGCAAAGGACCAAGGCCCCAAGTCACTCTTCCGAGCGTTCCAGAAGGAGAAGTGCCCCACCAATCTGTTGCACGTCAAGTGTTTCCAGAAGCCACTCCAACTGTGAATGCCTCTGAGTCTGAAGCCAAAACGGCTGAAGATATTCTGGCTGCATCAGCCGATGAAGAAGAAGCACCACGTGATGAAGAAAGAGTTGCTACACCACCAACCATTCCTGAAGTGGAGGTTACCAATACTGAGGCGGCCACCAACATCAACACTGAAGCCAATGATGTTGTCATGGCTGAAGCTAATGTGGCGCCTGAAGCTAACATCACCACCACCAACAACACTACTGACGACACTGATGTCGTCATGCCCGAAGCCAATAATGAAGCACCTGAAGCCAATGTGGCCCCTGAAGCCAATGCAGCACCAGACGTAATCATTCCCCCTGAAGCTATTGTGCCACTTGCAGCCCATGTTAACGAAAATGCCAATGCTCCTGTACCCCCTCCAAGACCTCATACTATTGAGCTGGCATTTGATCGTGGTCAGCCTGTTATGGTCCGATGGCCCATTCTGGTTCCTCCACCTGCTGCGGGTCCACAATTTGACTATCATGTCGAGCACAGGCCTCAAGTCTAGAAGCCCAAGCCAAGACTTCCAAGATTCCCAGGCACTGCAACCTCACCTGGGGTCTTCAATGGGAATGGCTTCATGGCACATAACACCTTCTTCAACAGCGCCAAGAACCCTTACTCCAAACCTCTCATTTCATTGGATCGGTTCTGGAGCTATCAGCAGCGCAGCTACTATTCATGCGTCTTATACAATCAAGGGTGCATATTTCCACATATGCACTACAAAAAAAGACACATCCGTGACATTTTGGGCCGAACGAAATTTTTTCTGTCATACATATGACACTTCTATGACGATAATTGTGACAAAACCCGGTATCATCATAGATGTGGTGGGCTCCTACTTCTATGACAAAAAATCATGACAGAAAATGGGCTTTTCGTCCTGGGCGGGCCGGAGACGCAGCTTCATGACATTCTTTTGGCCGTCCATGACGGAAAAAACCATGGTAGAAGCGAGGGCGAGGAAAATTTTGGGGAGTTCCCTGTTACGGTGGGAGGTCGGGGGCCGAGTGATGCACGTTTCTCTCGTACACGTACACGCGTGTGTGCGAGGCGTTGGCCCTAACTGAACCCGAGCGAGGCATTGGGATCTAACTGAACTCGAGCGATTGCACTACAGGCTACGCATTACTAAACCCGAGCGATCGTTCGATGGCTGTTAACTGAACCCGATTGAGAGATTCCTTCGCTACTGCTGCTAACTGAAGCTGATCGATGGGATGAACAGTGAGCGTTGCGGGGGGGTGGATGAACAGTGAGCGGTGGCTTTGCGTCTGGATGAACAGGACCCCGTGGTGTGGTGGAGGGCTGGATGAACAGTAGACGGTGGAGGGGTGCCCGTGGAGGGGTGGATGAACAGGACCCCGTGGTGTGGAGGGCTGGATGAACAATAGACGGTGAAGGGGTGGTTGAACAGGACCCCGTGGTGTGGAGGGCTGGATGAACAGTAGACGGTGGACGGGTGCCCGTGGAGGGGTGGTTGAACAGGACCCCGTGGTGTGGAGGGCTGGATGAATAGTAGACGGTGGAGGGATGGTTGAACAGTAGCTGGTGGAGTAGCGCGCGGCGGAGGCTGGATGAACAGGAGCCCGTGCAGGCTGGATGAACAAGAGCCCATGGAGGCTGGAGGAGGTCGACGGTGGAGATGAAAAGTATCCCGTGGAGTCCCGTTTTGCGGTACGCCACACCCCTCCCGATGAACAGGACCCCCTTTTCGACCTAGCGCTCCAACACAAGTCCGTTTCCTCCGTTCTGCGGTACGCCACACCCCTCCCGATCAACAGGACCCCCGTTTTGAACGTAGGAGGTCCATTTCCTCCGTTTTGCAGTACGCCAGACCCCTCCCGATGAACAGGATCCCATTTCGAACATGGCCGGTCGAACACAAGGCCGTTTCCTCCATTCTGCGATACGCCAGGCCTCGTTTCCATCGCCTATTCCGTCCAAGCCCTCCCGATGAACACGACGCATTCTGTTGCCTCCCCATGAACACGACGACGACGCTGTTTCTCTGTTCCGACCCAGCCATGTACACGAGCCCTGGCCATACGTATGCGCGAGTAGGCATTCGAGACCCCGCCCATATGTACACATACGTGGCCGTATTTTCTTTCTTGCACCCAGGCCGCTATACGTACGTGTACATGCTATGTGTGCGCCTCTACTATGACCCGTGTGCGCCTCTACATCAACTAGTATATATGTACGTACACGTTCGCGACCAGAATGACAACGCTACGTACGCTTCGACCAGGTGGGTCCCGACTGTCAGGCACTTCCTTGCGTGCGAAGATGTAGCTGGTGGGTCCCAGTAGTCAGGGGGGCGAAATACGGTGGCCTGTCCGGTGGATCCCCGCTGTCAGGTGGAGAAATAATTATTTTGCACGTAATAAGGAGGCACTTCCTTGCTGCGGCCGTGGACCCAGTTGTCAGCCTCTCCACGTACAGTCCACGTCCGATGGAAGTCGTTCCTTGACCACGTTGACCACACCGCGCTGAGAGCACCTGGGCGGTGGACGAGGGCGAGGCCTAGGAAGGGGACGACGCGGAGCCGGGGAAGACGCGGAAGTGGATGCCCACGCGTAGAGGAGTACGAGGGTTCACTGGTTCGCTGCAGTGTGAGGCTGCCATCGCCGCAGAATAACAGGGGGTGTGGGTGAGTAGAGGGATGGCCTGGCCAGTGGTGGGAGTAGTAGGGGGCGGTGAGGCCTCCGCCGCATCGCAGCCGGCCACGGGAGGCAGGAGCACGAGGCACAACCGGCGCTGGTTTGGGCGACTGGAGCAAGAAGACCAGAGGTTGAAGAAGCACTACGGCCGTTGGATGGACATCGTATGGTCACTGGAGCTAGAATCGTGCATATTGACTAAGTTGACAAAGCCCTCCGTCCCCGTCAACTTAGTAGGCCCACAAGTCAGCCTCCCACCAAGGCGGGTCCCAGCTAGCAGGGGGTATTCATTTTTTGAGCATAATAAGGAGGCACTTCCTTGCGTGCAAAGATATAGCTGGTGGGTCCGAGCTGTTAGCGGCGGTAACGTTTTTTTCGCGAAATATAGAGGCCCTTTCGATGGGTCCCTGATGTTGGGTGGAGGAATCATTATTTTGCGCGTAATAAGGAGGCATTTCCTAGTGTGCGGCCGTGGACCCAACTGTCGGCCTCTCCACGTACAGTCCACATCAGATGCATGTCGGTTGTTGACCACGTTGACCAGGCCGCGCCGAGAGCACCAGGGCGGTTGACGACGGCGAGGCCTAGGAAGGGAATGACACGGAGGCAGGGAAGACTCGACAGTTGTTTCCCATGCGAAGGGGAGTATGACTGTACGAGGGTTTACTGGTTCGTCTGCCGTAGCCGGAGAATAACAGCATGTGTGGGTGAGTAGAGGGATCGCTAGGCCAGCGATGGGAGTACAGTGGGGCGGTGAGGCCTGTGCGGCAGCACAGCCGGCCGCGGGAGGAGGGAGCAGGCAGTCCCGTCGGCGCTTGTTTGAGCGGCTAGAGCAGGAAAAGCAGAGATTGAAGAAGCACGATGGCCGTTCGATGGACATCCAACAGTCACTGCTTGTGCGTCAACCTTTTTTTTAGAAAAGCCTCAAATCTGTGGAAAACAACATACAGCCCATCTGCCATTATTTCTAATAATTTACAGCGCATTTGCTAATTCTTTAGGTTTTTTTTGAGCCCATATTCTTTTTGTTAGCATTACAGCCCATATTGTGGCCACGGTTAAAAAATTAACGAAATTTTGCATATTTTGGTGCGGTCCGAACTATTTTTAATCCCGAAATTTCGACTCACATTCAAACTGATTTTAAAAATAAATGTATATCAATATAAAATCCAACAAATTCTCCACGCATAAAAATTAATGTAATTTAAAATCTCGAAATGAAAAAAGAAGATATTTTAAACTAATTGCCGGTTTGATGTGTTTTAAAAACGTACAGCCCATTTCTCATTACTGATGGGCCATTTTCTCGGCCAGCCGAATGAAGCTCTCCTCGTCTTGAAAGATTTGTAGCCCAATAGGCCTGACAAAGCGACTTACTTGGCAAATCACAAAAAAACTGGGTTGTGGCTGTGGACCCAGCTGTCAGCCTCTCCACGTACAGTACTCTTCCGATGGAAGTCGGTCATTGACCACATTGACCACGCCGCGCCGAGAGCACCAAGGCGGTGGACAACGGCGAGGCCTAGGAAGGGGGCGACACGGAGTCGGGGGAAGATGCGGCAGTGGATGCCCACGCGGAGAGGAGTACGAGGGTTCACTGGTTCGGCTGTGGCGTGAGGCTACCGTCGCCGCAGAATAACAGGGAGTGTGGGTGAGTAGAGGGATAGCATGGGCCAGCAGTGGGAGTAGTAGAGAGCGGTGAGGCCTCCGCGGCATCACAGCCGGCCACGAGAGGCAGGAGCACGCGGCACCACCGGTGTAGCTTTGGGCGACTGGAGCAAGAAGACAAGAGGTTGAAGAAGCACTATGGCCGTTGGATGGACATTGTACGGTCACTGGAGCTAGAATCATTCATATTGACTAAGTTGACAAAGCCCTCCATCCTCGTCAACTTAGTAGGCCCACAAGTCAGCCTCCCACCAGGTTGGGTCCCAGCTAGCAGGGGGAGTATTCATTTTTCTGTGCGTAATAAGGAGGCACTTCCGGTGGGTCCGAGCTGACAGCGGGGGGGAACATTTTTTCGCGAAATACGGTGGTCCGTCTGGCGGGTCCTAGCAGTCAAGGGCAAATGTTTTTTTCGCGAAATACGGTGGCCCGTCCCGTGGGTCCCAGCAGTCAGGGGGGAAACGTTTTTTCCACGAAATACTGGTGGCCCGTCTGGTGGGTCCCTGCTGTCAGGTGGAGGAATAATTATTTTGCGAGTAATAAGGAGGCACTTCCTTGCGGCTGCCGTGGACCCAGCTGTCAGCCTCTCCACGTACAGTACTCTTCCGATGGAAGTCGGTCATTAACCACATTGACCACGCCGCACCGAGAGCACCACGGCGGTGGACGACGGTGAGGCCTAGGAAGGGGACGACGCGAAGCCGGGGAAGACGCGGCAGTGGATGCCCACGCAGAGAGGAGTACAAGGGTTCACAGGTTCAGCTGCGGTGTGAGGCTGCCGTCGTCGCAGAATAACAGGGGGAGTGGGTGAGTGGAGGGATGGCCTGGCCAGCGGTGGGAGTAGTATGGGGTCGGGAGGCATCCGCGGCGGCACAGCCGGCCACGGGAGGCAGGAGCATGCGGCACGACCGGCGCTGCTTTGGGCGGCTGGGGCAAGAAGACAAGAGGTTGAAGAAGCACTATGGCCGTTGGATGGACATCATTGACCACGCCGCGCCGAGAACACCAGGGCAGTGGACGACGGTGAGGCCTACGAAGGTAACGACACGCAGCCGGGGAAGACACAACAGTGGCTGCGCACGCGGTGGAGAGTACGAGGGTTGACTGGTTCGGCTGCCGTCGCCGAAAAATAATAGGAGGTGTGGGTGAGTAGAGTGATAGACAGGCCAGGGATGCGAGTATGATGGGGCCGTGAGGCCTTCCCGGCAGCACTGCCGGCCACGGGAGGCGGGAGCAGGCGGTTCCGACGGCGCTGGTTTGCGCGGCTGGGGCAGGAAGATCAGAGACTGAAGAAGCACGATTGCCGTTAGATTGACATCTAATGGTCTGATGCTGGTAGAGTCAATTGTTGACTAAGTTTCTTTTTTGAGAAACCTTGTGTACGCATGAACTTAGTAGGCCCACAAGTCAGCCTCCAAATCCGTGGCACACAACATAAAGCCCATTTGCTATTTTTTATAATTTGCAGCCCATTTTCTAATTCTTAAGTAATTTATTATAGCCCATTTTCTACCCAGGACCACGGTCAAAAAGTCCAACCTTATTTTGCATATTTCGGTGGAGTCCGAACTGTTGTAATCCCGAAATGATAAACGTCTTTTAAGAACTTATTGATTTGCCAAAAAAATCGTTTTGTTTTTGTAAGCAAATAAGACGTGGGACAATTTAGTTGGTTTAAGGGAAAACTAGTGGTAAAAAAATTAGCGCTGGGTGGGAAAAACAACAAAAATAAGGATGTAAATATGAAAAGGGGATTTTATGTGTTTTCAGTATAATGATACGTGTATATGAACTAGTAAAACTATAGGTAGAGATTAGAAAACGGATGTAGGACATGCATTTCAAGAGGAAAATAGAACTGGGTTGTGTGTTTGATTCAGTAAAAAAAACTGCCTGCGGATGTTGTAAGACAAAATATAACTAATGCTGGCGGGCCAGAGGCCAGTAGATACCTGCTGGATCTTTGTGCCCCGTTGTCGTCATGGGCTGGGCCTGTTAAAAACAAAACAACCCTGGGCAATCTACAACCCAGTTGAAACTTGCTCGGCCTGTAAAAACAATATACGTGCTCAATAAACGAGAGAATTCTGCAAGTACAGACTGATAACTGGGATGCAGCACGGATATTGTTTTTTTATCGTGATAATAAGTGCATGCACTTGTTACGAAAAAATTGGAGAATTGGAAATTCGAACGGCGGGTGCTTATGCTACCCATCAAATAAAAATCAGGTGCCTGAAAATTCGTTTCAAAACAAATGATTCAGCTTTATATCCACGTCGACCCTCGGCATGATGGTTGGAAGCAAATGCAAGTTCATACCAAAAGATCGTTAACAACAATACCAACTTGCGGACGACAAGGTAGTACAACTACCAATACCAAACTAACTTATAATCTTTTTACTCCTGGCCCTAGTGTTCGTCTGGTAGAAAATCTTGCAGAGGACCAGCTCCCATTCCTTCTCTTGCTCCAGGTCCCCGAGGTGGTATTGGTGCATCACCCAGTTGGTCCTCTACTGGTCGAAGTTCTTGTTGGTGTGCAGCACCAGAACCTTTTTTGCTGCCCGTCTGCCGGTCGTTGACCATCACCGGAATGGTATTGCCGGTCTTGTGCCACATCGCGTGCATGCTGCACTCCGACTGTATCTTGCGACGCGTCCACACACCCCTTTTGAACGCCCTGGAATTGCGCTGGAAGAAATGCTTCCTTAGGCCACTCAGTGTGATACCTGCAGTATTGTGGAATACAGGTTTTAGTGTACCTAGTTGGCATTTTCATAACATCTTTGGCATGTTTCAGTCACTTGTTTCACTTTTTATTAACTGTCAAATTGTAATTGCTTCACCAGGTTTGCGTCTAAAAAGAAAAATAGAGCTATAAACAAAGGAATATGTTTGTGCAAGTAGACGGCCGATCGGTGTCTTACCTGGAAGTTTCTCAGGTTGGGTGTAACATATGACGTGCTCGCTGTCGATGGTTGGTATGAACAAATCGATGAGAGACTGAAATCTCGCGCTGTCAGCACTCACTTTGGCCTCAAGGTGCTTGACCAGCTCCTGATCCATGGGATCGAACTTGACGCCAGCCAGCAGCACGGGCCAATCCTTCTTCGACTTGCATCGGTAACTCCAGTTATATGGTACTCAATGTATGATCAATCGACTATTTTAAGTGAATGATGAAAGATTTCGACAGATAAGTGGTACTCCAAATCTGAAGTCCAGAATACCCGAACACACCGCCGGGATTCTTGTGTCACCTCACGCGCAGCATGTTGTCATGTCAATTCAATGTGTGGACATGATGAATAATTTGACAGACGTATACTAGTACTGCTACTGTACTACTTACTATTCGTATTTAGTGTCACGATTTATACATAGTTTTAACTAACAAGTACACACTTGAAGCCTAACTGATATATATATATATATATATACATATATATATATATATATATATATATATATATATGGATTCTGCACAGCATCTCCATCACCATTATCAGTACATCCTACGCAGGTGAGTTAGGATGCACTTGATCCCAGGAAGGTATCTATCCTTCAAACTAGAGGAGTGCTTCAAACTAACAACAGTACATAATATCCAACAAAAGAGGGTCGTGCTACAGCAGCAGAATACATGGCTCAGTCTAGATATCAGCACGAATCAAGTTGTGCATATTTGCTGTTGGCATGAACCACATCGCCGCATGTCGGGTTTGCAAAGGCCATCCATCACATGGAAGCTTGATGCCTTTCACACACTGAAGATTATCTGGCAACAAGCTGTGTCGACGAATCTACGGATATGGTTATTCATGAAACCCATGGTATGATGTGTAAACACAGCCCCCCTCGCGAATGGAAGCTGCATAGCACAGTAATCATCGCCAGTGATTGGTTGGATGATCGGATAATTGAGCCCGAGGAACAAGGATTGGTTGCCGAGGCTGTAAACCCGCCTCCAGTTGAATACGCCTGGCCCAATGGAGCTGGGATCTTTCTCGAACACGAAGCAGCCATAGCCATCAATGTCATGAACGCCCCACGCATTGTACTGCATGTGGTTTGATGTAATGGTTTGGTCAATTTGGTACGTTCGAATGAGCATCAAATGACCGCCCTCAGCTGAACGAGCGATAAACCACCACCCATCGGCTGGTATGATTCTAGGTCCTGGAATCATGAAGGCCAGTGCATTTGTGTCTGCTGCAACAATTCAAATTGGAGACCAAAAGGACAAAATAAACAATCATGTTCACAGTATGTGTGGAATTAAGATTATTATAACAGTGACACATATCATAGACAGAGAATTGCAATGCCGTGGTCATGATCATACCCCAAGTTAAATAAATAAGCCAATGGCTTTCATATTCTAGCAATATGTCATGGTTCAAACATCATGTAACAATGAGAGGAAAACAGCTATGACAGCGCCTACTCATATTCTACCATAGCACTTACTATTACTGTTCTCATATCAACTCTAAGCAATAACATGTGTTGTTATAAAAATCTTGTAAACGAGAGTAACATATAGCAATCATGATATTATGCTCATAATATGTATTCTAACAATCATTAGATGCCAATTGTTCTCATATCAACTCTAACAATAACATGTGTGGTCATAAAAATCTAGGAAATGAGAGGAACATATAGCAATGATGTGGTTATAGACATGCTATGCATTCTAAATTTGTAACAAATGAACAGGCAGTCGTATTCATAAGGTAAAGATGAGATGAGATAGAAAAATTACACGATGATAGATACAACCAATATAGGTAGCCAATCTGTGCGTCGACCGCGTAAATGATGCCATCATGCACAATAGCATCAAACAGAAATGTTTCCTCAACAGGATTGATGATGAGCCATAACCATGTATGGCGACCGGATTCCAGATAGACTAATCCCTTGTTGAACAAGGCAATGAGCTTGTAGTCCATGTAGTCTTCTGATGGTGTGGGCACTTCGCAGATTACAACTTTCTACAAATAGAGGTCGAGCCAAAAGCTTGACGCGTCTCGTGCATAGTAGGCAAGAGTGTCCGACGGGCCGCGAGGCTCGATGGCGGCGGTATCCAACGACATAAGGGTGATCTCTCGCTGAGTGTAAATATCCACGAGACGCCATGGACTACCGGTGTGGTGGATGAGGACGATCCAGTTGGCCTTCATGCCCGCCCAGTGTGGCCGCGCATGAAGGATAGGTGGACGGGTAGTGGTAGCATGTCGAGGGGAACCACGGCAACCTCCGTAGGATCGTCAAGTCGGTGTCTGGGCCACCTGCTAGGATCGGGCATCAGCAAGTAGGGTGTCTTGAAAAGAGTCGGCCGGTTGTAGACGAGTAGATGGTACAAAGACACCGAGCATGCGGCCAGACGGACAGTGCTGAGTAGGTCCATACGACTACAGATCTCCTCCAAGAGAACATCGGGGAGGGAATTCCAATGCGGCTCTGCGTGTCAGTCGGTTCTGCCATTGGGGTTTTCGGTGCATGCGAGCCAGCGGGGAAGTGGATTCGGGCGGGCGAGCGAAGAAGCTTCTCCTCGTGTGGCCGAGCAGTGAGCGGGGGGATATGGTATGCGCGAGCTACCAAGGAAGATGGCGCGGGCGAGTGAGCAGTGAGCGGGGGTAAATGGTGTGCGGCCGACAATGGGGAAGAGAGGAGGAAGAAGAGTGGAAGACGGGAAAGAAAGTGCATTCAATCTCAATTCTACTACTCCCTCCGTCTAGGTGTGTAAGTCACCTTATGAAAACCAAATAATCCCAAAACACTTAGGCACCGTACATTAACTCCCTTCTCGTTTTTTGTTTTGTGGCATATCAACCAATAAGATATGTGGGCTGTGCATGCTTTCAATGACTTGAGACTACCAAACATAACCGACTGATTTAGTAACACCAACACGCTGGTTCAGCTTATTAATTACGTGTCCCATCTATTGCAGTGTGTATTGTCACTTCACTGCGAAGACTAGTTGAATTGTTCTCTCTAACCGAGATGGGGAATAAATGGATCGCGAGGACTTCCTTTCTATAGTATCCCTATGCCTCTACGCTCACTTCACTCATTTTGCTCCGTACCTAGTCACTTGTTGAAATCTATAGCCAAATGGACATGTCAATGGGAGGGAGTAAGCCCCATGCATGCATGCATGCATGCAACATGCAACACTCACACGTACACATGGACACATGCAACACTCACGCACCCATGCGGCACACAGCACACGACGCAACACACACGCTCACGCTCAAGTGCTCAACCTACTCCCTACGTCCATGAAAGACTATACATTTAGAGATTTACACATTTACCAGGGCATAATTAACGCCCAAAAGTAGCAGACTTATGTGTGCATGCGACCATTGAGATAAGAAGATTAAATGAAGTTTGTTGCATGCTGTAATTAAGGATAGACATGTAGCCTATACCTACAACACAAGTTGGTACATTAGTCAATCAATATCGATTTAGATTAAAGGCTAAACACATTGGAAGTGTAGATGTACATCATGTAGTACACTCTTTGTTGGAAGACCGAGGGAGGACACGTGCATGCACTCACATACACAGCCAGGGCGGTTCGCGCGCAACGATTGGACTCGTGTCGCGCCTGCGTAAAGTTTTGTTTAACTGATTTCTTTCCTCTGCCAACTGATAGGTGGGACCCAGAAACCAAGTGGAAATTTAACCAGTCAACAAAGTGCCACGTCGACTATGTGGCCGGTCAGTAGGGTGCAATACGGTGCTCTACGATGAGCTAGTGATCGCATAATCGCTGCAAAACTATATATAGTTACCGTAAAGAGCGTACTGTTACATACGTTGACCGCCAGTGTATTTTTCTCGTTTCAAATTAAGCCATATTAATCGGAAAGGACGCAGTATGGACTACTACTACTAGTACTAGTACTGCTTTGATGTGTCCCGTCAACTCGCCGAACGAGGAGAAGCTTGCTTACTACGCCTCTCCCTCGCCCATGCACGCAGTGGTTCACGGGACGAGGAGAGGGTTTTGACTACATCGCCCTCTCCCTCTCCCTCGCCCTCGCCCTCGCGGTGGACGTGCAGCAGTTCAATCGGTGTCAGATTGCTAGAAGCATATTGTACTGTAGTATCATCATTGTTGGACCTTCCGAAGAGGCAAAGAGCCAAGTGCAAGGTTCACACGAGTACGAACTGTTGAACCTCCCGAAGAGGCAAAGAGCCAAGCGCAAGGTTTTATAGGAGTTGTCGTCCTAGTAGGAGTGTACTAGTACAACTATAGCGAACGATGCTACTGTATGATGCCGCCACGTCACGTATATCCAAAGTTGTGCCACCTTTTTTCTCAAAGAGCATGTTGGAGCCCGTGCTACAAACACACAAGTTGCACGTACACATAACACATTTACTAGTAATAAATTCTAAAGGACAAATGCCAGTATGCCACACAAGTTCATCTCCAACTCTTTGATAAATTTTTGCATGGCTAGTCTACATATATTCACAGCGCTACCATTCACAATTACCGTACTCCACTTACACGTTATAGATGGGCTACGTGTCCTCCTCCAGGTTCCAGTCCCAGGTGTTCTTCATGGATGGCACGATCCATAGCGGTGGGCAATGGGAATCATTGTCGCAACTTTCTAGTCCGGTTCCACATGATGGAGACTCATCCAAGCTGAAGCGGCACAAATCAGGGATAGCGTGTCCCAGCATGTTGTTCATCCGGCGGTGTGCACTGAAGACACAACCATGCTTCATCAACGGCAGGCCTTCCGTGTCGTGCACGGAAGGTGGCATCCGCTTCACAATGGGGCAGCTGTCCCCGATGAAAAGCGAGTACTCTCCAAAAGTGTTCCTTGGCACCCACGTAGCATCACGGGGGTCGAACTCGGCGCTGTTCATCTGGTACACGCGGCATCCCATATCTGGACACATGGTGACGTACATAGTCAAGGTCCATGCATAATAATGTTGTGCTCAAATGTGGCGGTCAGTAATACTGTGCAGCAAATAGTACTACTCCGGTATAGAGGAAGTAAAATAACCAGCTTATTATATATAGACACTCTTGGCTACATGGATGAGATAGTAAGACATGGAAAAACAAAAATGGTGGCAGCTAGTGGGTTCAAGTCTTCAAGGGCCTAGCTAGCTATATGCGTCCTCCAAGGTAAAAAGTACTCCTACTAGTACTACAAAGTATACTACTAGTACAACAATGAAAGAGAAGGCGAGAGGGTTAAAAAATGGAATACTTGGGTAGATGGTGACGGTCCGATCATGGTAGATTGCTAAGATAGTTGATACCAATATGCCAAAGTCAGCTACAAGGTTCCATGTTAGACCGAATCGCGGATGCAAATGCACATCCAGGATTGGCGATCTTATTTTGATCGGGGGATGAATGGTCCCTGCAAAATAATGGCGTACCATTAGGGATGCAAATGATGGTTTGTGCATTCCGTTTGTAATCTCCCGTACCATAGGATGTCAACCTGATGAAACAAGTCCCCTGGCTTGTCACCGCAAAGATGCGGCCTAGATGGCGCACGGCGTCTTCAAACATGTAGGGGTACAAATCTGCCGCCGCCAACATGCGCCAGCATCTGCCGTTACTGCCTCCTGCATTGATGGCAATCCTTATGTCGAACACCGCGATGAGATAGTAATCATCATAGCCGCGTCGCTTTGTCGGCGGGTCCGCAATTGCTATCTTCTTCAATCTCATGTAGGCATCATCATACGTATTCTTGCCCAGCCAGTCCGGAAGGCCAATCCAGATGGTGGAGAAGGGGTCTACCGGAACGGCCGCACTGTTGTGGATGTTGTGCAAAATGATGGTGGTATTCGGCCAGAGGTATGCAAGCCAATCTTCGTTGGCACCAACCCAGACCTATATATAAGACGGTGGGCAGCGGAGAAATTACGGGATGGAAATGGAATAACTATGTACTACATGATCAAACTCCATTAATTACTAACCTCCTCATCGGACAAAATACGACCACCTCTCAACGTCGGCAACTCTAGCGGAGTCAACGTGCAACCATGGCCAGGGAGCGGTGGACTGTTTTAAGGATTGTCCCATAGAAGAACCTTCTCCTCGAGGATGCATGGAAGACCAACAAGCATGGCCTGTTTAAGCAGCGTCTTGAAAAAGTTGGTGCAGGAAGCACCGAGTCTTGCGGCGGTGAGGATGTCGGAGCGGCGTGCGATTTCTCCCACAGGATCGTCGTCCAAGGTCTCCCAACCCCGACGAGGAGGAGAACCGCCTGGCGAATCCATGGGAGCAGCGACGAACTGCCTTCTCTTCGGGGGGAGGGGAACTGGCGAGGAGGAGATAAGAGTGTAGTAACCGCAGGGCCTCGTCCCTTCCAACTACAGATCGTTCCTCATCGAAGGGGTGAGGCTATTATTTACTACTAGTACTCCCTCCCATTCTATTTACTCTGCGCATAAGAGCAGACCCGGATACCAAGGCAGGGGCTCGCTGCATGCTTTCTGGATGGAAATACCCCTGGCGCATGGATGGGAGGAGTTAGAAGCTATAAATGCCCCATGCAGCTCATTGGCTGTCCGCCCGCGTTCTCCTCTCTCTACATCCTGCATGGATGTCTCCCTCTCTCTCACATGACTGCATGCGGTGGCGCTGGCCTATGAGAAGCTCGCGTGGAGATAGCAATCTTCTCTCCAGAAGTGATTTTTTTGAAAGAAAGGGATTATGGAACGTTATGGGATTGCATTATACTCTAAATAATAGCACCATTAAGAAATTTTTGGCACTAGGTAGTAGTTTTTGGCATGGATTAAGAAATTTTGGGTATGTTTTTGCCAGTTTTTGTACACGCCAACTAGTGTCAAAAAACGTCTTACATTAAGTGACGGAGGAGTACGTACTCGTACTGTAGCAGTACTAGTACTACTTTTCTCAACTAGTAGTGTGATGTACTGTACTTCTAGTCTAGTCTAGTATAGTGCACCAGTTTTGAACTCTTGAATCTCAGGGCCAAGGAGCTACAGTTGGAAGTGGAGGGTACTACTGTTCTCTAGAACCATCACTGTACTATCAATGCAGGGGAAGTACACCTGCGTAGTGGCCTAGTGGGTACTCTCGGTGCTCTATTCAGCCGCTCCTCTCACGTAGCTGGCCTACTCAGCCGCTCCTCTCACACACACACTAGCAGCCTGTTTATCAGCGGTTACTGCAGGGGCAGAACATTTGAGTTATCTGATACAGCGAGACTAGGCTTTTCGCTTCCATTTGTGGAGGTGTAATGGATCTCGTCGAACTTTGTTAGTAGTTCCTTCTTTATGAATGAGATGAAGCAAAGCTTTTGCCTCCGTTTCAAAAAAAAAACACGGCAAGAGGAATTTCTTTTATAGTAGAGCCGATAATGGAGTGAAGTCCATGCATGCAACACCACAAGCTACAGAGTAGTAGTAGTGCACTTTACGTATAGAGCCATATTGCATAGTTCCCAATGCGCCGCCAGGCTTTTCTGGCTCCTCGGGCATAATTGGGAGGCGCTAGTTTAAATATGCTACTAGCTGGAAGCTGCAAGCGAGGTGCGGCTAGGGCGAGCACGTGAGCCACGGGATGCTGGGAAGGAAAACTCGTTCACATGGCTAGGCTGTCCAGTACACCCAGATTGTGGGGCCGCACGTCCGTTTGACTTCAAAACTCAAACTACCCATGTAAAATATTGGCTCGCAGCGAAGTGTAGTAGTACTATTTTTTTAAAAGGTCGTCGTGCGTTCGGCCGGGATCGAACCCACGAAACAAGGTATACACTCCCGCGACCACTAGTAGTACTCGTTGGAGTACAACGCAACCTAGAATCACCTTTTGTCACTAGTAATACGTACATTGTTCCTTCCAAGAAACCCCTAAGAGCATGGTTAATAGTATAGCCAGCTGCTGGCTATAAGCCAATGCCATGTCATCTACAGCCCATCATATAGCCAACATGTAGTAGTAGTTTATTTCTTATAGCCCGCTGACTCAGCTCTATTGTACTTGCTCTAATAATGCAAGAACACAGTAAAATGCCAAGAAACTACTACCACTTGCATATGTGGCAGACTTAAGATAAGACTACCTTATCAACCATTGTACATTCTCTTACCAACAAAAATCCTCGAGTGACCTCCTACCTCCGGCCCGTCAACCTAGTCATCCTCGGCCATGGGACGCAGCTACCGCCGCCGGCAAAAGGCGAGGTTAAAACCGCCGGCGGTGCGGAGCCCATGTTGCGGCAGCCCGGATGACAGCTCCGTCCGGCGCTCGCGGCCGCTAGCTAGCCAAGATAGCTCCGTCCAGCTGCTTGTCTGCAAGGTTTGCTAGCTATATTGGCAAGGCAGCGCGGCGGCTTGCTCGTGCGTGCCGCGCTAAGGCCAGCCATCTGGCTCGAGCGAAGGCCAGCGCGGCGGCTTGCTCGCTCGTGAGTCACGCTCGGTCTAGCCTGCCAACCCATGCGGAGGCCAGCGCGGCGTCCGGCCCGTCCGACGGAGCGGCGACCAACTCGCTCATCACCGGCGCCACCGATAAACACGCATCAGTACTGTTTGAAGTAATGTTCAGGAAAAATAATGATTTGAGGGGGAATAACAGGATAGAAGGTCAGATGTGGGTCCCTCGTGTCAACGGTCAAACAAAATGTGATGGTTTAAGCTGCCTCGTCAGCACGGACATGTGGGCTAACCCTGTCATAAATGGGTTTAAACGAACCTAATTGGTAGGAGTAGTAGGTAGTTTTTGGCGTGGATTAAGAAATTTTGGGTATATTTTTGCTATTTTTTGTACAATAGATTCCTCTTAGGGTTGGTTGAAAGTGGTAGTTTTTTGTTAAATACTCTACATATTGTAAGTAGGAGTGAAAGTTAAGCTTTGGAAGCCAATAAGCAAGGCTAGTTACATAGTGCATATGTGTACATGATTGAAAGTAAATATGAACCATGAGTGACTAATATCTTGATGGAAAACTCGAAACTATGGAATACTAGGAAAATAAATGCATGGTTGGAAATACTAGCAATGTTCATGTCCGTTGCAACGAATAATAATTAGAATAATACTTATTCACAAACTTGGTACAAAACACTCTAATTTTTATATACATATGTCACTAGAGATATATTATGTTTCAATTAGAATATATTCCTTGGGCTGTTTTGGTGAGGTCAGGGAGGGATGTGGTTAGTTTTAAGATACTAATTATGGGTTTTTATGCAAATTGGTAGACAAGTGGGATGTTGGTGAGAAAAGGCAACAACTTACCTCACAATCGTTAGATGTAGATCTAATGGTCAGAAACGACGGATGGCAGACACACCAGCATCACCAACTTAGTATTGTGTAAGAGTACTAGCAAGATCCGTGCATTGCACGGAACATCAAGATGCATTTTTTTTATAAAACACTTCTTGTGATTGACCCTTGTGGGAGTAATCCCATGTGTAAAAACTAATGATATCTCGAGAAATATGAGATAAGGTGAAGAGGAGTGGGGTGTGGTGGTGGTTGGTGGTCGAACTGAGCGGAGGCATGGGGATTGACGACGCCGGCAGCGGCCACCAGGCAAGTTTGTTCGAGAGGCTTCCTTTCTTAATTGCTCAACAATGAGGTTTGTTGGAGATAAGGATGAACGACGGAAGGCCTTGTCTGCAAATGTGGAGAGGGGTGCGGGTATCTTTTAGTTTAATTTCCATCCGTCAGATATAGATCGGACAGTCTATATTGCAAGATGGCACACGTACCATCATCACCAACTTGGTTTTTTATAAGAGAAGAAATATAAGTATGGAGATATAAACGTATCATCGATACTTGCTTCCGTAAACTAGCATCTACATTCTATTCAACGCCTCAGCATGTGGGCCCTTAGCACAATGACTTCTCGAGTGTGTAAAACAAAGATTTTCCCGTCGCCGACAAGGAGGGGGTGACAGCGGCGCGCTTTTTGGCTTGCTCTAGTCCTAGTAGTCATACTAGGTGGTCTAAGCACGTGTAGATTTATTCTTTTTCACGTCTCGTGTTAGCCGTACTGCCACGACTGTTCATGAATAGACGGTAAGTTATTCACGGGGAAACCCTTGTTGAGCGTGTTTGCGAGAGAGAGAGAGAGAGTGTGTGTGTGTGTGTGTGTGTGTGTGTGTGTGTGATATGTTAGAGACTGAGGCAATGATAATAGATTCTTTGTGTCTATGTGTGTGGAGGATAGATAGAGACATGTACATGGGGCTTTGTGTTGTGTAACGTGGAGACACATATACATAATTAGAGAGTGAGTGTGTGAGATACACATGCAGACATGAGGAGAGATGAGGATCCAGGTAAATGGGTGTTTGTGCGTGTCTGTGTGTGTTTGTGCACGCGTTTGTGTGTGAGAGGGAGAGAGTGTATGTGGAGTAGAGAGACCACTGATGATGTAAACCTAGTATAAGGGAAGGGGAATGGTGTGACATGTGTAGTAGCGAGATAGCACGGGTGCGGGCGGGGGGAGAAGACTATTTGGAAGATACATCGAGTGTGTTGGGGGGAGAGGGGTGTGAGAGCGAGAGAAAGAGAGAGCTAGCGCCGGAGAGAGAGAGAGAGAGAGAGAGAGAGAGAGAGGAAGAGAGGGGGTGAGAGGGGTCGTTTGTGTCCATAAATGGCGTATAGATAGGGAGACAATGTTGATGTTGTCCGAAATTGGCCTATGAACAGAGACGCAAGGGAAGCGAGTCATCGTGTGTGTGATAGGGACTTCATGAGAGAGCTAGAATAGATGGTGTAGAGAACAATGTGCAAAATCGAGAACGATTATACATTAGGGAGCTATGTAAAGAGTCACGCATATATGTATACAGGGAAGGAGTTGGGCCAGGTCCGCATGTGAGAGAGATAGAAAGAGGAGAGTGGTGCACAAGGAGACAAAGTGTGCTTGTTTCCAGTGGGGGTGGTGTGTGAGGTGAGTGCACGAGAACCACATAACTAGGGAGATAGACGTTTGGGGGCGACGTTTTGTGTGTATGGGAAATGCACACTCTACATAGTGCGTGTGCTTGGGTAAGAGAGATAGCGGGAGACCTAGAGAGTGAGGGAAGAGATGTGTGCATGCCTGAGAGACAAAGTGATAGAGACCTATGTTGGGGTCCGGACTTTACAAGAGAGAGGGGTGTTAATGTGCTCGTGTGTTGGTGTTTGGGGGGGAGAACGACTTCTCTCTCTCTCTCTCTCTCTCTCTCTCTGTGTGTGTGTGTGTGGTGGGGGTTGACTTCAGATAAAGAGTGAGGTGTCTATATTTGAGGGACTTTAGCGTAATTGAGATATTGTGCACTCATGGTTGATCAATTTGTTTCACAGTTTGTACTATGAGATAACGATACTTTTGAACATGCGTGATATACCTTGATGTACCAGAATTACAAACCTAAGATTGGAATTTTGGAATTCGACTCCATCATTAGCTTTTGTAATTCATTTAAACGGAGGTACATTTTTTAAGCCGGGATTCATGATTTGAAATTCATATATCAAACCTAGAGATATACACATACAGGCATGTTCAAACTTTATAATCATCCACTTTATTCATACACCTACACATTTTTTGCTTTTGTCATCATATTTAGGATAAACACATTTGGAATTTCATTTTAATTGGACCGTATGATGGTATTTGCTTGTAGTAGCTCAATGATCCATATTTGAATTGAATGGAAAATCTAAGTTTTGAGTTGGAGACATTGATTTTCAAAACTTGCACATTTTTTTGCGTGCAAAACAAACAAATTGTCGGCCATGATATCATAGTCGGCCGTACGAGAGCAGAATCCTTATAATTTTAGGCGCCAAAAGCTTTCAAACTTCCCGCTCACATCAAAATATCACGCGCCCGAAAGTTTAGCCCTGCGATATTCCTGTTTTACCCCTGCCACATGAACGGAAAAAGGGCTGCTTTGGTAACTCCATTGTTTTCCCCTCTTTGCCCCCAACATTCTTCCCCAGAGCCCTTCCCCTTCTCCTCCCCGACACCCCCCAACCATGGCAAGCCGCCGAATCTAGTCCTCCATCGCAGCGGTGGACCTCACACCCCGCCGGATCTACCTTCCGCACCTTGGAACCCCCAACTGCCAATTCACCACTTCACCGGAGCCGCTTCAGCGACTGGCTTGTCCACCGCTCTAGATCTCCTTGACCGCCATCATGGTTCACCGCACCGGATCTGCTTAACCGGTGCCCTCGTCCACCACAGCGTAGGCCCTTCACTGACTCCCTCGTCCGCCCCTTTGCTGGCCCTTCATACAAGCCCTCGTCCGCCGCAACAGATCCGCCTCACCGAAAGCACTGTACAACGCGCCCGACGAAGCCTTCGTCCACTGCACCGGACCCGCTCCATGGACGCCATATTCAACTCCACCGGCCCTGCTTTACCGACGCCGCAGCCTCATCAGGTTATTTCGATTTGTACTGCTTCGGTTTTTCTCTTTATTGTGCAATTGTTCACTTACCACAGATGAGCTTTCTTGTATGTCGATAGGCGCCGCAACCGTAGCACCAGAGCCGCTTCAGTGACGGCGACAGTCGGACCAAACTCAACCGCAACACGAGCACCATCGACGATCCTTAGCTATCAAGTATAACAACGATACCCATACGCCGCCGAGAATCGGGTACTATTATCCAACGAACGGCACCTACGTTCACTTTCCTAGCATAAGCACCACACCTTTGAATTTCTTCAGGGCATCACTCAGTTTTTCATGAGACGCGTTATTCTGCTTGCACCTGTAGGGCCATACTTCTGGCAGTGAACATGTTACATGTGCTAAATTACATACCAGTTCACGTATATTTAATATGCTTTAGTTTTGTTCTGATGCCACCTGTTGGTTCCATCAGACTGCTTAATGTTCTCTATGCTTAATTACACATCAGCAAACTAGCATGTGGTTCCGCTGCTTTTTGTTCGTTTTACCCTACATTTTCTCATGCTAGCTATTACATCACTGCTTCGAGCCTGTGTTCATTACTTGTTTGTGTGTTCTTGATCTTCCCAAGTTGCATGACTAATTTGATGCTTCTATTAATTATGGAGCTGCCAACCCCATCAAGCAAAATATTTGTTCTTTTGGGGCTGGCACCTCGAACAAGCATAAAAATAGAGGGAAGTAGATATACTCCCTTCGATTCTAGTTACTCTGCCCATAACTCTTGACCCGCATACCAAGGAGGGCACTGGTTTAATTTTCCTGGACTAATTTGCCAGTTAATTAGGGCAGAGGCAGATGGGGCGGGGCATAAAAGGAAACCAGCGCTAGGAATCGGCAATGCGCAGACTAATACGAGAAAACTGAGAGAAAAAGTTATACGCAAAGTAAAAAGAATCGGAGGGAGTATTGTCGTGTATGCACACACCCTTTTTTCATTAGTTTAGATGAACCATTGATGATCAATTCAGACCAGTGCATGCGATTAAAATTAATTTTACCTAAATAGATGGTGCAGAATAAACTACAACAACTAGATTTGCAACCATGGGATGCTAACGATATCTTCAAAGAACATTGCAACAGCAGCTAGGCTTCACAGCAACATATGGTAAGCCAGTGTGTTTTAGTACATGTGAAATGTAATGCGAGTGGGCTGCTTTCTTGGCTTGTGCCCTCAATGTGTAATCCTACCTAATTACAAATAGTTCAGTTGTCTGCTTTGCTGTATTGCTTGATTCGAATGCTTATTTGTTGTTACGCTATACCTGAGTTGGCCAATATGTCAGCAGTGCCTGCTATACTATCGTAAAGAAATGCATTCCTATTTCATTTGAGTCCTTAACTTTTCCTCTCAACTTCATCAGAAGACTGTCTTCGTAGTTTATATGAGGCCACACTGTTAAGTGCTTTCTCAGATTATTTCAACTGCTTAGATGCCTTGGCAACTTAAATATAGCGGTTGTACACTCCCTTTCAACTAGGGATGTCAACTGGGTCCGGTTTAATCCCGATTAAAGTCCACTAGTGGTATGATAGTTCAAAAGAGTTTTTGTATTTTTGAGGAAAATGAACTAGGGAGGTAGCAAAAACTAACTAGATGGGACTGGCGGATTTCGTTTATTTGCCACTTACATCCCTAGTTTCATCTTACCATTTTAATTTCTTTTCGGCTAATGCTGCTTCGAACCATTTAAATATAGTTTGCCATGCTCGGTAATAATTCGTCTATCGTTTACCATGTAAGCTTACTGCCTGGATCATACGATAACTATCTCTTACTGATGTCCAGCGGAAACCTTTCAGGATGCCGTTCACACTAGGACACAATGTACAACCCCATAATCTATTTGTGGAAGCAGTGCGCCATCCATGTTACCAGATGGTAGCAGTTCAGAGGCAACACCGCCGGAGAGCGGTCTGAGCACAGATATTATAGTGCTTGAGGCTCTACTAGACGTAGAAAGAGATGGTGTGGCTGCCATGAATGAGGTAATATTTATCTTGAGGCTGGAAATTACGGAATTAGTGGCACACATTATGGAAGCAACCCAAGAATTGGAGGAACTAAGAATGTTGCATTTGAAGACGGAGGAGGTCCTGCTATTTCTGCTATCCGAAGCCCAAGATAATCCCGGTTCTTCTTTGGATACCAGTTCAAATTTTCATTAGATTATTGTACTTGCATGTTGTGTCATGTCTCTGAATGGATTATGTTGCAAGACCCCCTATGTTGTCCATGTGTTGTAATGATCTGAATTTTTTAGGCGAGGTAATCCTCAAAACTTGTATGATTGACATAAGGTGAACTGTTTGTCGTGTGAGCCTATTGTATTGGATGAAATAACTGTTTGACTCAGAGTGTATCCAACCTACTGATGCGAAGATCACGGCATTTCTAAATCATAATCATATATAAAGGTGGAATAAATCTTTGTTCTGGTTTTGAAGAAATAAATAACAAAATGTATAATTATTTGTGGATATTCGTAATCGAATACAAATTGGATTTGAATTTAGTTTGCCAGGTCCCAGGGCAAACGTGAATGCTAATTCTCCCAAGTTTTGAACGAAGCGGCTAAACACCCACTATAATTTGTGGGCTGCTCGAAGCAAGTGTTTGCGAGATGGAAATTACTGTCTACCCCTGACACTTGACATCCTTATCGACAGGATTTACACTGCTGTCAATAGGGGTAGACTAGTAACTTCAATCAGACCTGACACGACGGCCTCTGAGCCCATTCAGACATGGTGGGCGCCAAACGTGGGCGGCAAAACACATTTGATTCAAGCTCGTCCGAGAGATATGTGTCTCTTCCTCCATTTCCCCATTCATACATGGTGGGCGGCAAAACAAACTCTCCTCGTCCGAAATTGATGTAGGCTTATATTTTAAATAGGGGCAGATGTGTAACTTCCATCAGATGTGACACAACCGCCCTACCTGTCAGCCCCGTTCATACACCATGGGCGCCAACCGTGGGCGGCAAAACACCCTCTCCTCGCCCGAAATCGATGTAGGCTAATATTTTAAACAGGGGCAGATGTGTAACTTCCATCAGACGTGACACAACTGCACTACCTGTCAGCCCCGTTCATACACCATGGGCGCCAACCGTGGGCGGGAAAACACCCTCTCCTCGCCTGAAATAGTTACCGGCAAATATTTGGGAGATGCGAGATTACCGTCCTATCCCCAACCGACATGATGTCCGAAATTTTAAACAGGGAATAAGTTTGTAACTTTCCCCCATTTCAGAGAAGCGCGTCCCAAAGTTTGAGATCCCCCCTCCCCTCCATTTCCCCATTCATACACCATCGGCGGCACGACAACCTCCGCACTGCGGCCAGCCTCCTCCGTCCGCCACCCCATCCTCCACCTTGCCGGAGCCGCTACCCCTACCCCATCGTCCACTGCAAGAGATGGACGTCTCTCATCCACGGCGCTGGACCAGCATCCTTTCATCGCCTCCTCTCGCTTCATCGACACTGTCGTCCACCTTGCCGTTGCCGCTCCTATGACCGCCTCATCCACGGCAACAGGATATATCCCCCGACCCGGCTGTCTGCCGTCTAAAGTTTTCTTCCCCGCCACCGACAGCCATCGCACCCGCAGCACCCTCAACGTATCAGCATAGGCCTACACAGCGTCGCAAGAGAGGTGGTACTCTTCCATATGTGCTTAAGTTATTGATCTCACCCGGAAAATAGATCATAATTTGTTTACTGTACTTTTCTTGTCCATACCAAATCGTAGTGGCTAGTTGAAAGCAAACATTGGTTGCAAAGTAGCTTTCTCCGGTTTGCACCTTCAGATCCGCCATGGCACGGGCACTATACTCGTAAAGCTTATGGTTCCCCCCCCCCCTTTATATTCACTACCATCATCGTAGGTGCTTCGTGTCGTGCTAGCACTACTCCTCAAGACCTCAACCCAAAGCTTACGTGTTGAAATACGAATCTGATATGATGCTCATATCACTAAAACAGAGAATGTTTAATTGGTCACCTAATGTTCCTATATTCGTTTCGAAAAGCATGTGCGCCACCCACTGGTCCAGCTAGTTCCACTTTCCTGATTTTTCTCTTGATGCTTAGGGTTTTCCCCTTTTATCTACTCTATTATGATCTGCATAGGTGCTTTTTGTCGTACTAGCATTACTCCACCCTTCAAGCTAAAAAACCAAACACTCAGAATTCGAAAGCTTAGTTGTTCAAATATGATTGTGATATGATACTGATATTAGTTAACCGACACATTTAATTGGTTAGCTAAAGGTCCCACTTGAGTTTCCAAATGCATGTCGCGACATATAGAGAGATAGCATAATTGCATTTCTTTGTCACTTGTTGACCATACTTTCTTTTCCATACCAAATCTTAGTTGTTATTTCAAAGCAAACATCGGTTGCTAACTACCCTTTGCGCGGTTTGCAGCTTCAGATCTGCCATCCCACTGCCACGGTCAACACTGTACTCATCATGCTTATGTTTTCCCCATTTTATGATGACCACAATCAGCCTACGTGGTTCGTGTCATAATAGCACTGCTCCACCCATCGAGATAAACAAGCTTGGTTGTACAAATTCATATCTGATATTATTGTTGATATTAGTAAAACTGAGAGATGTTTAATTGGTTAGCTAAATGTTCCTACTTTAGTTTCGAAATGCATGTGAGCCACATATGGAGAGACCAGAAAGAATAGTATTTCTCTGTGTGCCATGGTTCATCATGGGTGACCAACCGACATTGTATTAAAAGACTTGTAATATCTTCAATCTGCTTGCTCTTCTGCTCTTCCTTAAGATGATACTCTTCTCTTGCGGTCGACTGGTCAGGTCGAGTTATTCTCCCTTAGTATATTTTGAATCTGTCAGGTCAGGTTGACTTGCTCTTCTTTACTATATGTTGAAGCTATCATCTGCGAAGTGTCATCACTTCTGGAGCTCTCATATTTTGAGTAGTAGGCCACATTATATTAATGCACACAACAAATTACAGCATGCATGGCATCTTTTAAAAAAATTGCAGAGATAGCACAAAGGGGTTTACACGGAGGCAGTATTGGATTAGAATCACTTCTGCATTACAAAGAAAATCTCACTTGTTTTTATGTTTTCATGCATGTCAGATATTGAACATTATCAAAATGAATATGAGAATGGGCGCATGAGAGGAATATTGCGGAATGATCCACTGCCTAACAAACTTGGCATGGTGGAGGATGGCCTATCTTATTCACCCATCAAGGTGCTTGCTCTAACTTTGCAAAGTTGTATTGGTCGCACATATTTTGCTTCTGACCTCTTGCATTATTTCTACTTTGTTACACCATCTGCTTAGTTTAAGCATCATATATGAGTATATGACATACCTATCCATTTTCTGTACCTATTCCATGTGTCGTCACACTATGTTTTTCAGTCAAATGTTGTTCTTTCGTAATAGGTGTCCAAAAGGAAGAGGGTGAGTGCAGGTCGTCAAGGAGTACAAACTAGGTATTTGGAAAAGGTAGTGATACCTGTTAAATCAGATAGATCAGCAGCCACAGAAAACACAGGCCCAACTGTACCACACTTTACCCCTACTCCAGTGGCCAAACCCCTATTAGAACTGCTGGGAGCCCAGCGTCAGGTACTGTCTATGATATCAATTCAAAATTTGAACTCCTAAATTTCTGCTTGTGCCTTACCTTCTCTCTTGTATGAAAACTAATTTCAGATGAATCTCCTTGCTCAAAGGATCATACGATCTCAAAACAATAATGGGCTATGCATTGCTCTTGTCAGTACCTCTCTCCCTTTTGCCTTGTAACACTGTACTTAATTAATTGCTATTTGATTATGTATCATCAGTCTGCACCTGAGCTTCATTATCCTCTGTTTCTTCCAATATTATTTGATCTATATTTACTCCTTGCAAAATGTAGAATAATGGCAACGCTTATAAAGAATTTTCTTTGGGGAATTTATTGAATTATCCTTCCATCAACATGGAGAAGGGCTTTGTCCAGCCCATGTTAACATGTAATGTAAGTTCATCCTTCTCAAGCCTTCAAACTTTGTTCTAGTATAGATTTGGATAGGCATCATTTCCTCCACTATTGTTTGCTTTGCTGTTTACATCTGATTGGATGTTTGCAACAACTACCAGTTTCAAATTGTAGTTGTAAAAACATGTTCCTTATGCAGAACAGATCCATTTATTTGCTTATATAATTGTGAAACCTGTTACGTGTCTCCTTGTTTCTCTTTCAGACTCGTATCTCTTACGCCAGGCAAAACTTTAGGGAAGATAGTGAGCCAAACAATCTTGAGGACAGCGAGATGACCCCGTGGTCCTGTCTTGATGAAGACAGTGAGTTGAAGCTACTCACCAGCAGGTGTGAGACAACCTCTGTGCAGTCGCTGCCTCAATCAGTTCGACTTCTTCAGTCTCGACTTAAAGCGGAAAGGCTTGCTTCAGCTCAGCTCTGACTTGAAGTCAAAGATGCAATGAAGATGTCAGAGGACTGTCGTGCACACCATCATGCCTTAAATCTAGTGTTGATGCATCTATCGTTGACACAACTGAGGTCTACTCAGCTTCTTCAGCTGTTTGGGGGGGGGGGCCTGGCCAGGCCTAGTGCCTTCTGAAGTGCTCTTAGTTTTGTATATTCTTTTGTTGGCGCGTTTATTTGCACTGGTGGCGAACTTTGATGCCCAGTGGATGTAATATGTGTGATAGCCGTGATAGCCTAGCGTAAGTTGCTTGCTTATTTATTTCCTTGTTGTCTTGTTTATTTGTTTGCTTCTAGTCATTGCAGTTCTTTTTCCGTGGTTTGCTAGTGGCTGCAATAACCTATTTTTTAAAACTAGGCCCCAATAACCATGGGCTAATATTTACTGTAGTGACACTGGGCCTCCTACGGGCCGTAGAAACAGTGGGCCTTCTACGGGTCGTAGAAACAATGGGCCTTCTACGGGCCATATCATCAATGGGCCTTATACGGGCAGTATGATCGATGGCCAAACATGGGCCAATAACAGGCCGCATTATGGCCGTAAACGGGCTAGAGTTGGAATCGTTCGTTCATGGGCCGACCATAACGGGCCATCGCTAATAGGACGTTTTTGATGATGCTATGAAAATGGCCCAACGTATTAACGGACCACAAACGGGCCGACTGTAACCACGGGCTAAATTTGGCCCACAAGCAGAAAATGACAGTAATGGGTCGTAAGTAAACGAATGCTGGAAATGAGCCCAAGAATAAATGGGCTTTGAGAAGCCCGAAAGGTAACATGGGCTGGAAACGGCCCAACGGAATAACGGGTCGTTAATGGGTATAAAGTGATACAATGTTCATTACGGGCCAGTTTCACCACAGGCCGTTAATGGGTGTAAAGTAATACACTGTTCATTACGGGCCAGTTTCACCATGGGCCGTTAGTAGGCCAAGAGTTACATAGGGCCTCATATGGGCCGAAAGACGTCATGGGCCATACATGGGCCAGAAGTGAAAACAGGCTGGAATCATATTGGATAGCCCAGATGACGCTACTGGGCCTAATTCGGATAGGGCGTAACGGGCCTTGGGTTAGCGGGTTGTAAATGGGCTATATTCGAACAGGCCGTTAACAGGCTTTCCATGGGCCGGCCTACCAGCTTTTGACCAAGTCAAACGGGTCGGCCTTTTCACAGGAATGGGCCTCTGTTGGGCCGTGCCATGTGTCGACGTATCATAGGCGCCTTCCGTCCAATGAGTGGTTGACATCTGTCCCAACGATGAGCTGACACGTGTTTCCTCCAGCCAATGATGATTTTACATGTGGAAAATCCCTATTGGTCGGGGCTGTTAACGGGTTATCGGATCCAAAACCCGACCCGATAGCTTAACAGCGTTCCATTACGGTGGATGCCACATGTTGGTCACCCTTGATGAAAGCACTTCTGTGACGCGCGATTTATCGTCATGGAAGTGGACACTTCCGTGATGATAATTTTGGTATGTCATGGAACACTTCTACGACAGCACAGGTATGACTATCTTGATTCTGTCATAAATTTGTCATGGATGTACATGCATGAAAAAAAGCGACCTACTGTGACAAACACGTATCATCACAGAAGTGTATTTTTTTTGTAGTGTGTGTCTCGACACTGAAGCTATAGCTGGCCTGCCCTGTCTAGAAGAAGCGTTGGATTGCTTCAAGACACTGGCCTCCTGCAATTTGTCACAGACAAGGAACACTGGAATGAAGAGCTTCTATTACAGTTTTATGCCACTTTTCACATTCGAGGCTACAACAGGGATCCAAAGACTTGGGTCCTTGAGTGGATGACAGGCAATGTCCATCATGAAGCCAAAGCTCTTGATATCATTGAGCTTACAGCCCTGCCCACTCCTAGTGAATACTATGAACCAGGTTGTCAACAACACCAGAATGCTTTGGAAAGCATTTTTCAGAAGCCAGAACCCAACATGAGCCAAATGTTGAGCATGATGAAGCCTTTGCCTCACGACGCTGACTACCCATCGGAATTCTTTGTTGAAGACCTAGAGTATCTGCCTCGCACCATTTACCATATCATCAGAAAAACTCTATGGCCTGTCAAACGACATTCATCTGTAGCGAAGCTTGAAGGAGCAATGAAGACTTTGGTTTTCTATACCTTCAATGGCATCAGCTTCAATGCTCAAGACTTCTTCATCAGACAATTGGCTGCATCTGGCTCCGACATTCTTGGTTTGAAGTTCTATGCTCCATGGGTAATGCGTCTTATCAAGCTGCACTCTGCCTTCAACTATCAGCCGTCTGCGCGCAATCATCTTGTATTCTTGCCAGAGGTTGATCTGTCTGTGAAGCTATTTACCCAGAGCCTGCTAAGGATCCCATTTATCTTCACAATGCTGATCGTCAAAGCTTCACCTAGCCCATTGAAGGAGTTCAGGCAGTCTCTCGTGTTTATCCCTTGGCTAGTAACACACGTGCCCCTCGCGCTCAAACTGACGCCACTGGAAGCACCTTGCCCAAAGGCCTCGGAAGGGATCTCGTGTCCTCAATGACCGAGAGCTTCTCGTCGCGCTACATCAGAAACAGGATAAGCATCATGACTGGCTTAAGCGTCAGATGCAAAGCCTCTTGGTGGACGTCAATCGCATTCGCAATCTTGCCACCCAGAACGCCTTTGTTACACACGAAACCTGCCGGAGGTCTTGGAAGAGTTTGACATTGCTTAGTGCTGAAGCTGATCTGCAAGACGATGGCTTCACAGAAAGATTCAAGTTTGACTCAACTCCTCCAAGGAATGCTCACTTGCGTCGGACTCCCTCACTTGAAGACTTTGACTATTCGTTCTCAGCTGCGATGGTGAATGCTAGAGTCATCGATGACCAAGATGATGCCACTTCACCTCCTCCAACTACAGCGCGTGTCGACACTGCACCGAGCTCTTCTGCACCACCGGACCTCAACGATGACCCTGCTGCCTCGCCTGCACCTCATGAGAACGAGTAGAAGCTCTATGTCTTCAAAACTTTTTGGTCATTACTAACAAAAGGGGGAGAAGCATACGAGTTGATAGTCTTCAAGAGGGTCCATATGGGTGGTCACTTTACTTTTTGCTACTTTTCATAAGTGCTTACAACTCTCGCTTTTTGATACAATTGGTTCTTTGAGTTGTAACACTTAAACTCGATGGTCGTCTGCTACTTATTTGCTATTCTGTGATGCGATGATAAATTCCGCATGTGCGATGATAACTTCCGCACTTAGGTCATTTTGTAGACGTCCATTTTTCATTATGCATGTCATTATCTTCGTAATATCAAATCATGCATGATGAATTGTCATCATAAGTTGAAGAGGATCTCCACAAGTACAACCTGCCATGTGCATTTGCATTCCAAAAGCAAATTACTTATATGCACATCTTCAGGGGGGAGCCTTTGCCACTTATGAAGACAATACCCTATCCTTTACAATTTCACATATTTTATTCCCTGTTGAAAACTTCAACCAGTTTGTCATCAATCACCAAAAAGGGGGAGACTGTAAGTGCATCTAGTGCCACCCCAAGTTGGTTTTGGAGTATTGACGACAAACCTGGTTGAGGGACTAATGTGTTTGTGAGAATTGCAGGATAACACAGGTAGAAGTCCCTCATTGATTCGGTTTTCCTACCAGAGATGACCCCTAAAAATGTATGAAGACATTGAAGTCAAAGGTGGTATGTGAAGACATTCACATTGAAGACTGTGACAAGTGAAGACATTGCATGAAGACTATGGAGTGCAAAGACTTAGTTGTTTCGTCATTCTTTTTCTTCTTTGTTGAGTCATAGGAACCACCGTACTGTTAAGTGGGGTCCAAGTGAACCAGTCAGAATGACTGAAGTGATGCTTAACCAAAATCCTATGTCTTTGAGCGAAGACCATGAGAGCAAATCTTATCAAGAGCTGGATAAGTCAGCTTTGCTTGTAGCTCAAGTAAAGTTGCCGTGTGCGTTTGAAATCTAATCGTTGGAACATGTGTCAGTTCCTTAGTGACCCAGGGTCATTTCGGACAAATCAGGTTGGGTTGCCTAGTGGCTATAAATAGCCCACCCCCTACACCATAAATTGGTTAGCTGCTCAGAGTTAGTGTACGGCTTTTGTCGTTTGAGAGCAACCCACCTCGAAGCCTTTGAGAGAGAATTCCTTGCGAGGACAAAGCCCTAAACACCCAGAGCCAAAGAGTGTTAGGCATCACTGAAGTCTTCATGTCTGTGTGATCTGAAGACTTATTACACTTGAGGACTGTGAATCCTCCAGCCGGTTAGGCATCGCGTTCTGAGCATCCAAGAGTCATTGTGGATCGTCGGTGAACGAAGTCTGTGAAGGTTTGCAAGTCTACCTTGAAGACTTACCAGAGTGATTGGGTGAGGACTGGGTGTCCTTAGCTCAAGGGGAATAAGGTGAAGACGCGGTCTTCTGAGTTAAATCTCACCCTCCCTAACCATACGTACAGTTGTCGCAGCAACTGGAACTGGTCCAACAAATCATTGTCTTCAACGAGCCACTGGTTCTATCCTTCCCATCTCTTTATTTGCAGATTGGTCCTTGTGAAGTCATTGCCTGTTTGCACTATCTATTTGTCTTCACTGTGTGACTGCTTGTTCGGATTGGCTTCATACTATCTTCCATCCTGATCTATATTGCCTAGCTGCTATTAGTCTTTGTGCTTTCATTTCATTGAATACTTGACTATGGCTTGCTTAGTGTAGTCTACCTTCCGCTGCATGGTTATCGGTTTATTTCTATCATTTGTCTTTGAAACTTCCATGTTTTGAAGACTTCCATAAAAATCGCCTATTCACCCTCCCCCCCCCCTCTAGTCAATCACTAGCACTTTCAGGAGATGAGTCAACTTTAGTTAGAAGGTGTCCCAAAAATTCGGAGTTTTTAGATCTTGATGCAAAAATTGGTAAAAGTGGGATTGAAGATGTTAAAACTTTAGATAGCAATGAACCCACTATCTTGGATTTCAAGGAATTTAATTATGATAATTGCTCTTTGATAGATTGTATTTCCTTGTTGCAATCCGTGCTAAATTCTCCTCATTCTTATAGTCAAAATAAAGCTTTTACTAAACATATCGTTGATGCTTTGATGCAATCTTATGAAGAAAAACTTGAGTTGGAAGTTTCTATCCCTAGAAAAATTTATGATGAGTAGCAACCTACAATTAAAATTAAAATTAAAGATCATGAATGCTATGATTTGTGTGATTTGGTTGCTAGTGTTTCCACGATCCCAAAAACTTTGTTTGATTTGCTAGGTTTCCATGAATTTGATGATTGTTCTTTAAACTTGCACCTTGCGGATTCCACTATTAAGAAACCTATGGGAAGAACTAATGATGTTCTTATTGTTGCAAATAGGAATTATCTGCCCTAAGATTTCATTGTTCTTGATATAGATTGCAATCCTTCATGTCCTATTATTCTTGGTAGACCTTTCCTTAGAACGATTGGTGCAGTTATTGATATGAAGGAAGGGAATATTAGATTCCAATTTCTGTTGAGGAAAGGCATGGAACACTTCCCTAAAAAGAAAATTAAATTACCATATGAATCTATTATGAGATCCACCTATGGATAGCCTACCAAAGATGGCAATACCTAGATCTATCTTCACTTTTATGCCTAGCTAGTGGCGTTAAACGATAGCACTTGTTGGGAGACAACCCAATTTTATTTTTATTCCTTGATTTTTCCTGTTTATTAATAAATAATTTATCTATCCTCTGTTTTGGTTGTGTTTTTTGTGTTTAATCAGTGTTTGTGCCAAGTAGAACCGTTGGGAAGACTTGGGGAAAGTCTTTTTGATCTTGCTGTAAAAAACAGAAACTTCAGCACTCACGATAATTGCTGCCATTTTTTACTGGAGAGTGATATTTAGTTAATTCTTTTTTAAGATGATTAATAGATAAATTACTCACGTCCATAAATTTATTTTTAAAAATTTGGGGTTCCAGAAGTATTCGAAACCTACAGATTACTACAGACTGTTCTGTTTTTTACAGATTCTGTTTTTTCGTGTGTTGTTTGCTTATTTTGATGAATCTATGGCTAGTAATAGAGTTCATGAACCATAGAAAGGTTGGAATACAGTAGGTTAAACACCAATATAAATAAAGTATGAGTTCATTACAGTACCTTGAAGTGGTGGTTTGTTTTCTTTTACTAACGGAGCTCACGAAGATTTTCTTTTTAGTTTTGTGTTGTGAAGTTTCAATTTTGGGTAAAGATTTGATGGATTATGGAACAAGGAGTGGCAAGAGCCTAAGCTTGGGGATGCCCAAGGCAACCCAAGGTAAAATCCAAGGACACCAAAAAGCCTAATCTTGGGGATGCCCCGGAAGGCATCCCCTCTTTCGTCTTCGTCCATCGGTAACTTTACTTGGAGCTATATTTTTATTCGCCACATGGTATGTGTTTTGCTTGGAGTGTCTTATATGATTTGAGTCTTTGATTTTTAGTTTACCACAATCATCCTTGTTGTACACACCTTTTGGGAGAGACATACATGAATTGGAATTTATTAGAATACTCTATGTGCTTCACTTATATCTTTTGAGTTGGATAATTTTTGCTCGAGTGCTTCGCTTATATCTTTTAGAGCATGGCGGTGGTTCTATTTTATAGAAATAATTGATCTCTCATGCTTCACTTATATCATTTTGAGAGTCCTTTATGACATCATGGTAATTCACCTTGGTTATAAATTTTAAATGCTAAGAGAAGTTGGATGCTTGATAGATTGTTTTGAGATATAAATGTGGTAATATTAGAGGTGTGGTAGTTGAGTAATTGTGAAATTGATGTATACTTGTGTTGAAGTTGGCAAGTCCCGTAGCATGCACGTATGGTAAATGTTATGTGACAAATTTGAAGCATGGGGTGTTCTTTTATTGCTTTCCTTATGAGTGGCGGTCGGGGACGAGCAATGGTCTTTTCCTACCAATCTATCCCCTAGGAGCATGCGTGTAGTGCTTGGTTTTGATGACTTGTAGATTTTTGCAATAAGTATGTGAGTTCTTTATGACTAATGTTGAGTCCATGGATTATACGCACTCTCACCCTTCCATCATTGC
Source organism: Triticum dicoccoides (assembly GCF_002162155.2). Lineage (NCBI taxonomy): Eukaryota > Viridiplantae > Streptophyta > Magnoliopsida > Poales > Poaceae > Triticum > Triticum dicoccoides. The sequence continues at coordinate 563,636,695 of NC_041386.1, forward strand.
TAGCCTCTTCGGTACCATGCATTTCCCTTTCTCACCTTGAGAGTTGGTGCAAACTTCGCCGGTGCATCCAAACCCCATGATATGATACACTCTATCACACATAAGCCTCCTTATATCTTCCTCAAAACCTCCACCATACCTACCTATTATGGCATTTCCATAGCCATTCCAAGATATATTGCCATGCAACTTTCCACCATTCCATTTATTATGGCATGCATCATCATTGTCATATTGCTTTGAATGATCATGTAGTTGACATCGTATTTGTGGCAAGTCCACCATGCTTAAATTTTCATACATGTCACTCTTGATTCATCGCAATCCCGATACACCGCCGGAGGCATTCACATAGAATCATATTTTGTTCTAAGTATCGAGTTGTAATTCTTGAGTTGTAAAAAAATAAAAGTGTGATGATCATCACTAGAGCATTGTCCCATGTGAGGAAAGGATGATGGAGACTATGATTCCCCCACAAGTCGGGATGAGACCCCGGACGAAAAAAATAGGCCAAGAAAAAGAAGGCCCAAATAAAAAAGATAAAAAGAGAAAAAGAGAGAAGGGACAATGTTACTATCCTTTTTCCACACTTGTGCTTCAAAGTAGCACCATGATCTTCATGATAGAGAGTCTCTTATTTTGTCACTTTCATATACTAGTGGGAATTTTTCATTATAGAACTTGGCTTGTATATTCCAATGATGGGCTTCCTCAAATGCCGTAGGTCTTCATGAGCAAGCGAGTTGGATGCACACCCACTTAGTTTCTTTGATGAGCTTTCATATATTTATAGCTCTAGTGCATCCATTTCATGGCAATCCCTACTCCTTGCATTGACATCAATCGGTGGGCATCTTCATAGCCCATTGATTAGTCGCGTCAATGTGAGACTTTCTCCCTTTTTTGTCTTCTCACACAACCTCAATCATCATATTCTATTCCACCCATAGTGCTATGTCCATGGCTCGCGCTCATATATTGCGTAAAAGTTGAAAGAGTTTGAAAAGGCTAAGTATGAAACAATTGCTTGCCTTGTTATCGGGGTTGTGCATGATGAGAGTATTTTGTGTGACGAAAATGAAGCAAGGCCAAACTATATGACTTTGTAGGGATAAGTTTTCTTTGGCTATGGTATTTTGATAAGACATATAGCTTGATTAGCATACTTGGAGTATTACTATTTTTATGTCAACAATAAACTTTTATCTTGAATCTTTCGGATCTGAACATTCATGCCACAATAGAGAAAAATACATTGAAGAATATTCTAGAAATCATTCCACATCAAAATTTCTATTTTTATCATTTACCTACTCGAGGACGAGCATGAATTAAGCTTGGGGATGCTGATACGTCTCCAACGTATCTATAATTTTTTTATTGTTCCATGCTATTATATTATCTGTTTTGGATGTTAGTGGGCTTTATTTTACACTTTTATATTATTTTTGTGACTAACCTATTAACCCAAGGCCCAGTGCAATTGTTGTTTTTGCCTATTTAACTGTTTCGGAGAAAAGGAATATCAAACGGAGTCCAAATGCAATGAAACCTTCGGGAGCGTGATTTTTCGAACAAACGTGATTCAGAGGACTTGGAGTGGACGTCAAGCAACCAACAAGGTGGCCACGAGGCAGGGGCGCGCCCTCCCCCCGAGTGGGCCCCTCGTGGCTCAACCGACCTACTTCTTCCTCATATATATGTTCACATACCCCCCAAAAACATCCAGGAGCACCACAAAACCCTATTTCCACCGCCGCAACCTTCTGTACCCAAGAGATCCCATCTTGGGCCTTTTCCGGAGCTCCACCGGAGGGGACATTGATCACGGAGGGCCTGTACATCAACTCCATGGACCCTCCGATGACGTGTGAGTAGTTTACCTCAGACCTTCGGGTCCATAGTTATTAGCTAGATGGCTTCTTCTCTCTCTTTGGATCTCGATACAGAGTTCTCCTCGATTCTCTTGGAGATCTATTCAATGTAATCTTCTTTTGCGGTGTGTGTCTAGATCCGATGAATTGTGGGTTTATGATCAAGATTATCTATGAACAATATTTGAATCTTCTCTGAATTATTTTATGTATGATTGGTTATCTTTGAAAGTCTCTTAGAATTATCAGTTTGTTTTGGCCTACTAGATTGATCTTTCTTGCAATGGGAGAAGTGCTTAGCTTTGGGTTCAATCTTGCGGTGCTCGATCCCAGTGACAGAAAGGGAAATGACACGTATTGTATTGTTGCCATAAAGGATAAAAAGATGGGGTTTATATCATATTGCATGAGTTTAGAGCATCTCTAGCAGACCCCGCAGAAGTGGTCAAACCCGCAAATAACCGCTTTTTGCAGTTTCAGTCGAAAAAATGGGCCCGAATAGACCCCTTAAAATCGTCCGACCCTTATAATTTTTAATGGGCCCTGTAAATGCGAAACCGGAACCCTTATATATGCGGTTTTGAAGGCAATTTTACCAGGGCCCTGCATACCGGTCAACGTTGGCGGTTGAGGAATTGCTGCTCCCGCCAACGCCATGAAGCTCGGCCGGCCGCCCGGCCGCCGCGGCCGGCCGCCGCCTGTCCGCTCGGCCGCCTATCCGCCTGGCCTCCGCGCCCGTCCGCCGCCTGTCCGCCCGGCCACTACGCCCGTTCGCCCGTCCGCTGCCCGTCCGTGCTAGCTAGCTGTAAATTAATGCGAGCAAGCTAGCTAGCTAGCCCAGGCCGCGTCTCTCGCTGGCGACGGAGGAGCTAGCTAGATGGCCCCTGATGGATTCGAGCTGAGCTAGCTACCTAGCTCGCTCCTGGATGGATTTGAGCTGAGCTAGCTAGCTAGCTCTTGATCGATTCGAGCCCCAACGGAGGCGATTGGTCGCTTTGTATTTGGTCGTCCGCAGCTTCATTTTTGACCACTTCGTGTGCTATCTATCGGTTTCGCGGGAGCAAAGCTAACTGACCATGGACATGGACAAGAGGAAGGAGAAGACATGGGGAAAGAATATACGTGAATATTCCATTTTACAGTTTAAGTTTGAGGGATCTGTTCTGCCGCAGCTAAAACCAACCCGTAAAAGAGCATATTCCGCGAATATCATTTTATACGGGTCCGTTCTGCGGCCATCTGTGCTGACCTGCAAAATCGTTTTTCCGCAAACTGCAAACACGTTTTGTGGGTTGGAGGGATGCGGGGTCTGCTAGAGATGTTCTTATCCCTCTACATCATGTCATCTTGCTTAAAGTGTTACTCTGTTCTTATGAACTTAATACTCTAGATGCATGCTGGATAGCGGTCGATGTGTGGAGTAATAGTAGTAGATGCAGGCAGGAGTCGGTCTACTTGTCACGGACGTGATGCCTATATACATGATCATACCTAGATATTCTCATAATTATTTGATTTTCTATCAATTGCTCGACAGTAATTTGTTCACCCACCGTAATACTTATGCTATCTTGAGAGAAGCCACTAGTGAAACCTATGGCCCCCGGGTCTATTTTCCATCATACAAGTTTCCAATCTATTTTATTTTGCAATCTTTACTTTCAATCTATATCATAAAAATACCAAAAGTATTTATCTTATTGTTATCATCTCTATCAGATCTCACTCTTGCAAGTGGCCGTGAAGGGATTGACAACCCCTTTATCATGTTGGTTGCGAGGTCCTTATTTGTTTGTGTAGGTACGAGGTGACTCGTGCGTGGTCTCCTACTGGATTGATACCTCGGTTCTCAAAAACTGAGGGAAATACTTACGCTGCTTTGCTGCATCACCCGCTCCTCTTCAAGGGAAAACCAACGCATGCTCAAGAGGTAGCACTCTCTCGAGCCACGTGATGAAACTCGAGCCCCTCAAACCGAGCTGATATTTTGAGTATGGCATTGCGGTAAGCCGCCATCTTTGGATCTTTTGCATCAAATTCTCTGTTTATTTGGTATATTGCGAGGTTTGAATCCTCGCGCACCTCAAGGTGTTGTATGCCCATGGAGACAGCCATCCGGAGACCATGCAATAGGGCCTCGTATTCGGCTGCATTATTAGAGTCTGTGTACAGTATTTAGAGCACATAACAGACTGTGTCTCCTGTGGGGGTGTCAAGACGACACCAGCCCCAAGTCCAGCTAGCATTTTAGAGCCATCGAAGTGCATCACCCAATTGGAATACGTGTTGTACTCTTTAGGGAGTTCGACCTCTGTCCATTCGGCGACGAAGTCATCCAACACCTGAGATTTAATGGCTCGGCGTGGCTTATATGTTATTTCAAACGGTAAGAGCTCAATAGCCCATTTGGCAATTCGGCCGATGGCGTCCTGGTTGTTTATGATATCATTGAGTGGTACCTCGGAAGCCACCGTGATCGAACATTCTTGAAAGTAGTGCCGCAGCTTCTGGGATGCCATGAAGACCGCATATCCTCTCTTCTGATAATGCGGGTATCGGGATTTGCATGGTGTGAGGACTGTTGACACATAGTATACTAGTTTTTGAAGTGGGAATTTATGTCCCTCTTCCTCTGTTCGACGACGAGCACCGCACACACCACCTGATGAAGGAAATATGCCCTAGAGGCAATAATAAAGTTATTATTTATTTCCTCATATCATGATAAATGTTTATTATTCATGCTAGAATTGTATTAACCGGAAACATAATACATGTGTGAATACATAGACAAACATAGTGTCACTAGTATGCCTCTACTTGACTAGCTCGTTGATCAAACATGGTTGAGTTTCCTAGCCATAGACATGAGTTGTTATTTGATCAATGGGATCACATCATTAGGAGAATGATGTGATTGACTTGACCCATTTTGTTAGCTTAGCACTTGATCGTTTAAGTTTACTGCTATTGCTTTCTTCATGACTTATACATGTTCCTATGACTATGAGATTGTGCAACTCCCGAATACCGGAGGAACACTTGTGTGCTACCAAACGTCACAACGTAACTGGGTGATTATAAAGGTGCTCTACAGCTGTCTCCGATGGTGTTCGTGGAGTTGGCATAGATCAAGAATAGGATTTGTCACTCCGATTGTCAGAGAGGTATCTCTGGGCCCTCTCGGTAATGCACATCACTATAAGCCTTGCAAGCAATGTGACTAATGAGTTAGTTGCGGGATGTTACATTACGGAACGAGTAAAGAGACTTGCCAGTAACGAGATTGAACTAGGTATTGAGATACCGACGATCGGATCTCGGGCAAGTAACATACCAATGACAAAGGGAACAACGTATGTTGTTATGCGGTTTGACCGATAAAGATCTTTGTAGAATATGTAGGAACCAATATGAGCTTCCAGGTTCCGCTATTGGTTATTGACCGGAGACATGTCTCGGTCATGTCTACATAGTTCTCGAACCCGTAGGGTCCGCACGCTTAAAGTTTTGTGACGAACGATATTATGAGTTTTTGTGTTTTGATGTACTGAAGGTAGTTCGGAGTCCCAGATATGAGCACGAACATGACGAGGAGTCTCGAAATGGTTGAGATGTAAAGGATCGATATATTGGATGACTATGTTCGGACACTGGAAGGGTTCCGGGAGGTTTCGGACATATACCGAAGTACCGGGGGTTACCGGACCCCCCCCCCCGGGAAGCTATTGGGCCTTAGTGGACAAGAGAGAGGGCAGCCAGGAGGTGGCGCACAGCCCCCCTTGCCCCAATCCGAATTGTACAAGGGGAAGGGGGAAGGGGTGGCGGGCCCCCTCTCCTTCCTTCTCTCCACCTCCTCCTTCCCTCTTCTCCTTCTTGGAATAGGAAAGGGAGGGGGCAAACCTACTTGGAGTAGGATTGCCCCCCCTTGGGCGCGCCTCTCCCCTGGCCGGCCCTCTCCTCCTCCCCCCCC
>NC_041386.1:563642713-563663716 GCF_002162155.2 Triticum dicoccoides
TAATCCACCTTGATTATATCGTAGCGGTGCTTAGGCGAAGCCCTGCGATGGTAGCTTCATCAACATCGTCACCACGTCGTCGTGCTGACGAAACTCTCCTTCGAGATCTACTGGATCGTGAGTTTGCGGGACGTCACCGAGCTGAACGTGTGCTGAACGCAGAGGTGACGTGCGTTCGGTGCTGAGGATTGGTCGATCGTGAAGACGTACGACTACATTAACCGTGTTGTTATAACGCTTCCGCTTAACGGTCTACGATGGTACGTGGACGACACTCTCCCCTCTCGTTGCTATGCATCACCATGATCTTGCATGTGCGTAGAAATTTTTTGAAATTACTGCATTCCCCAACAATGGCATCCGAGCCAGGTTTATGCGTAGATGTTATATGCATGAGTAGAACACAAGTGAGTTGTGGGCGATACAAGTCATACTGCTTACCAGCATGTCATACTTTGGTTCGGCGGTATTGTTGGATGAAGCGGCCCGGACCGACATTACGCGTACGCTTACACGAGACTGGTTCTACCAACGTGCTTTGCACACAGGTGGCTGGCGAGTGTCAGTTTCTCGAACTTTAGTTGAACCGAGTGTGCCTATGCCCGGTTCTTGAGAAGGTTAAAATAGCACTAACTTGACAAACTATCGTTGTGGTTTTGATGCGTAGGTAAGAACGGTTCTTGCTCAGCCCGTAGCAGCCACGTAAAACTTGCAACAACAAAGTAGAGGACGTCTAACTTGTTTTTACATGGCATGTTGTGATGTGATATGGTCAATACATGATGCTATATTTATTGTTTGAGATGATCATGTTTTGTAACAGAGTTATCGGCAACTGGCAGGAGCCATATGGTTGTCGTTTTATTGTATGCAATGAAATCGCCATGTAATTGCTTTACTTTATCACTAAGTGGTAGCAATAGTCATAGAAGCAATGGTTGGCGAGATGACAATGATGCTACGATGGAGATCAAGGTGTCGCGCCGGTGATGATGGTGATCATGACGGTGCTTTGGAGATGGAGATCAAAGGCACAAGATGATGATGGCCATATCATATCACTTATGTTTATTGCATGTGATGTTTATCCATTATGCATCTTATTTTGCTTTGTTTGATGGTAGCATTATAAGATGACAACTCACTAAATTTCAAGGTAAAAGTGTTCTCCCTAAGTATGCACCGTTGCCAAAGTTCGTCGTGCCGAGACACCACGTGATGATCGGGTGTGATAAGCTCAACGTTCATCTACAACGGGTGTAAGACAGTTTTGCACACTCAGAATACTCAGGTTAAACATGACGAGCCTAGCATATGCAGATATGGCATCGGAACACTGAGACCGAAAGGTCGAGCATGAATCATATAGTAGATATGATCAACATAGTGATGTTCACCATTGAAAACTACTCCATTTCACGTGATGATCGTTTATGGTTTAGTTGATATGGATCACGTGATCACTTAGATGATTAGAGGGATGTCTATCTAAGTGGGAGTTCTTAAGTAATATGATTAACTGAACTTAAATTTATCATGAACTTAGTACCTGATAGTATTTTGCTTGTCTATGTTATTGTAGATAGATGGCACGTCCATGAGTGCTTTAATGAGCCGGAATCCATCCACAATTGGATTTAGCCACCTGCCAAAGTATCCAACATGACCGGAGGCTATGTGTTGGTTCGGAATTCGGTATCGTATGTATCTGGCAAGGCTTGTCAAGACATTCATCAAGGATAGTCATGTGCCCTGTTAAGGGCTTAAATTGCTTGTCCATGAAGCGATGATCGGGTGCCCCATGAGGGTGCATCCTTTTTGCCCGGCCGGCAGGTGGCTTAAAGGCCGGCTGTCTAGGCTTTCTAGGCGCTTTCCATTGCGCAGTACTTCTATACTATGTGAGCCAAATCTGTGAAGTGCATTATGCGGCGTTGGTTGAGGGCATTGAGGATCCCCTCGTCCGTACAGTTGCGGCAAAAGACTGATACCGCATCATCATCGTAGCAATCTTTAATCTTGTTTTTAGCAAGTAGGGATCTAGCCCAAAAGTGATGGACTGTTTCCTGAGGTTGCTGTTGTATATACAATAAATCGCATATGTCCGGGGGACCGGAATTGCTTGGAGAATATTTCTTGTGGTGGGCGGGTGGGATTAAATCTGACCCGTGGCCCATTGTGGAATCCGGGTTTTGAAAAATTTATGAGGTTAATGGCCCAGGATCCGGAGTGTCCTGAGGGTTTTTAGGCTCGAAGCCTGGTTCTATGTTTGGAGGACGGATAGTTTCTCGAAGATGGGTGTCCAACTCGAAGATCCGAACATAGTTTATTTTTAGCGTAGGAGGAGAGGTATCCTCGCCTTGCTCTTCCACGACGGTCACCAGGTGGGTGACCGGTGGGGATATGATTTCTCTCTGGTCGGGTTTAAGCCCAATCAGATCATAATCTGTTGAGACCCCCAGGGCAGCGATGTGATCTAGCAGTTCGTTTAAAGATGAAACATTTGTTGGATCCATCTTATCAACGCTTTCGGGGTTGATGCAGAGATGATTTTTGGCAATCCGGGGGACCGCCTCAGGCTTTATGGCCGGGCTGGTGCCTATGGTGAAATTGCCGATCTGGAGGATCTGCCCAGGAACTAGTGCTTTTCCATAAGTGATTTTGTCCTTGATGACAAGGCGAGCCATCGATCCTTTCATTGACAACACGAAGGAACTCTCAATGAAAGCACCAATGTTGGTGTCAAAACCGGCAGATCTCGGGTAGGTGGTCTCGAACTGTGCGTCTAAGTATCGAAGGTAACAGGAGACAGGGGACACAATGTTTACCCAGGTTCGGGCCCTCTTGATGGAGGTAATACCTTACTTCCTGCTTGATTGACTATGATGAGTATAGGGGTTACAAGAGTTGATCTACCCTCGAGATTGTAATGGCTAAACCCTAGGTATCTAGCCTGTATGATTATGATTGCCTCTATGGACTAAACCCTCTAGTTTATATAGACACCGGAGGGGGCAAGGGTTATATAGAGTCGGTTTACAGAGAAATGAATCTTCATATCCGAACACCAAGCTTGCCTTCCACGCCAAGGAGAGTCCCATCTGGACACGGGGGAAAGCCTTCCATCTTGTATCTTCACGGCCCATGTCACATAGCCCGGACGCCCGAGGACACCCTAATCCAAGACTCCCTCACCGGCGGCCATAGGTTTCACTAGAGGCTTCTCTCTTGAAGGAAAATAATACGGTGGGTGAACAAATTACAGTCGAGCAATTGATAGAAAAGCGCAAAGTTATGAAGATATCCAAGACAATGATTGTGCAATATAGGCATCATGTCCGTGTTAACTAGACCGACTCCTACCTGCATCTACTACTATTACTCCACACATCGACCGACTCCTGCCTGCATCTAGAGTATTAAGTTCATAAAGAACAGAGTAACGCTTTAAGTAAGATGACGTGATGTAGAGGAATAAACTCAAGCAATATGATGTAAAACCCATCTTTTTATCCTCTATGGCAACAATACAATACGTGCCTCGCTACCCCTACTTTTTCACTGGGTGAGGACACCGCAAGACTGAACCCAAAGCTAAGCACCTGTCCCATTGCAAGAAAAACCAATCTAGTTGGCCAAACCAAACCGATAATTCGAAGATAAATACAAAGATATCAAATCATGCATATAAGAATTCAGAGAAGATTCAAATAATATTCATAGATAAGTTGATCATAAATCCACAATTCATCAGATATTGACAAACACACCACAAAAGAAGATTACATCGGATAGATCTCCAAGAACATCGAGGAGAACATGGTACTGAGAATCAAAGAGAGAGAGAAGAAGCCATCTAGCTACTAGCTATGGGCCCAAAGGTCTGTGGTAAACTACTCACGCTTCATCGGAAGGGCAATAGGGTTGATGTACATGCCCTCCATGATCGAATCCCCCTCCGGCAGGATGCCGGAAAAGGCCCCAAGATGAGATCTCACGGGAACAGAAGGTCGCGACGGTGGAAAAGTGTTTTCGTGAATGCTTCTGAGGGTTTTGGAATATATGCGAATATATAGGATGAAGAACTAGGTCAGGGAGGTCATGAGCGGCCCACAAGGTAGGGGGCACGCCCTCCACCCTTGCCTCCGCCTCATGGCTCTTCTGAGTTGCACTCCAAGTCCCCTGGGTGTCTTCTGGTCCAAGAAAAATCATCGTGAAAGTTTTATTCCGTTTGGACTGCGTTTGATATTTCTTTTCTGTGAAGCTAAAAAACAAGGAAAAACCAGAAACTGGCACTAGGCTCTAGGTTAATAAGTTAGTCCCAAAAATAATATAAAATAGCATATTAATGCATATAAAACATCCAAAACATACAATATAATAGCATGGAACAATCAAAAATTATAGATACGTTGGAGAGGTATCAGAGGACACATGGGAACTACTGTCAAGCTAGTTTTCATCATGCTCATATGATTCGTGTTCGTTGCTTTGGTGATTTGATATGTGGGTGAACCGGTGCTTGGGTTCTTTCCTTACTTGGACAAGCCTCCCACTTATGATTAACCCCTCTCGCAAGCATCCGCAACCACAAAAGAAGAATTAAGATAAATCTAACCATAGCATGAAATATATGGATCCAAATCAGCCCCTTACGAAGCAACGCATAAACTAGGGTTTAAACTTCTGTCACTCTAGCAACCCATCATCTACTTATTACTTCCCAATGCCTTCCCCTAGGCCCAAATCATTGTGAAGTGTCATGTAGTCGACGTTCACATAACACCACCAGAGGAAAGACAACATACATCTCATCAAAAGATCGAACAAATACCAAATTCACATGATTACTTATAACAAGACTTCTCCCATGTCCTCAGGAACAAATGTAACTACTCACAAGGCATATTCATGTTCATAATCAGAGGAGTAATAATTATCATTAAGGATCTAAACATATGATCTTCCAGCGAATAAACCAACTTGCATCAACTACAAGGAGTAATCAACACTACTAGCAACCCACATGTACCAATCCGAGGTTTTGAGACAAAGATCGGATACAAGAGATGAACTAGGGTTTGAGAGGAGATGGTGCTGGTGAAGATGTTGATGGAGATTAACCCCCTCTTGATGAGAGGGCCGTTGGTGATGATGATGGCTTCGGTTTCCCCCTTCGGGAGGGAAGTTTCCCCGACAGAACAGCTCCGCCGGAGCCCTAAATTGGTTCTGCCCAAGTTCCGCCTCGAGATAGCGGTGCTTCGTCCTGAAAGATTCCTTCTGATTTTTACCAGGTTAAAACCCTCCATATAGCATAAGATGGGCATCGGAGGCCTGCCAGGTGTCCCACAAGCCACAGGGGCGCGCCCCCGGGCTTGTGGCCTCCTGGTGGGTCCCCTTTGGTATTTTCTTCGCCCAATATTTTTATATATTCCAAAATAATTCTTCGTAAATTTTCAGGACTTTTGGAGTTATGCAGAATAGGTCTCTCAGATTTGCTCCTTTTCTAGTCCAGAATTCCAGCTGCCGGCATTCTCCCTCTTCATGTAAACCTTATAAAATAAGAAAGAAAAGGCATAAGTATTGTACCATAAGGTGTAATAACAGCCCATAATGCAATAAATATCAATATTAAAGCATGATGCAAAATGGACGTATCAGGTGCTCAGACAAACTTGTCAAAATCACACGGATTAGTCAATGATTCATGTTGGAGTGGGGTGGCTATTTATAGTTGCGGCCTTCCTGAGGGGGGATACCATTTTGTACATGACAACTAGCCAATGACCAAGTGTAAGTGCGCCTAGTTTACCCCTTGCTAGTTTTGGTGTATTGACGACAAACTTGGTTAAGGGACTGATGTGTTTGTGAGTGTACATAGGATAACACAGATAGAAGTCCCAAGATATTTGGTTTAACCATTGAAGACGACTCCCAAAAATATCTGAAGACATTGAATATAATGGTGGAACACGAAGACTTTCGCTTGAAGATAATTGAGCGTGAAGACATAATCTTTTGGTCGTTTCATTTTCTCCTTTCTTGAGTCACGGGAACCACCGCACTGCTAAGTGGTGTCAAGGTGATATAAAGTTAGAAACTGACATGATGCTCAATCCAAAATCCTATGTATTCCAGTGAAGACTTTGAGTGAAAATCTCTTTCAACTTTTTTGAGTCAGCTTTGCTTATAGCCCAAGCAATGGTGTCGTGTGTGTTTGAAATCCGACCATTGGTACATGTGTCGGTTGGCCATTGACCCAGGGTCATTTCAGTCATATCATGTCTGGTTGCCCCCTCGCTATAAATAGCCGCCCCCTCCATGATAAGTTGGTGGCTGCTTAGAGTTATTGCATGAGTTTTGTCATTTTAGAGCAACCTAATACGTCTCAAACGCATCTATAATTTTTTATTGTTAAATGCTATTACATTATCACTTTTGTAAGTTTTCTCTATCAATTATATTATTTTTCTGGACAAGCTTATTCATTCAGTGCCCACTGTCAATTCCTATTTTTTGCTTGTTTTTGGTTTTCGTAGAAAAACGCTATCTAAGAAGGTCCGAATACAATGCAATCTTTGATGATTTTTTTCTAGAGTATAAGAGACCCTAGAAGCTTCAGTAGACCACACGAGGACCCACCATCTAGCCACAAGGGCAGGTGCCATGGACAGGGGGTGGCCGCACTACCTAGGCTTATGGGCCCATGGCTGCTCCATTTGACCTAATTCATCCGCCTATAAATTCCATAATTCTCGAAACCCTCAAAGAAAAAGATGAGAGAATTTTGTCACCGTGGCAAGCCTTTATTCTAAAGCGATCCCATCTCTAGCCCTGTTCCGGTGCTCTGCCAGAGTGGGAGCCACCACAGGAGGCCTCTTCATCAATCTTGTTGCCCGCATGATGATGTGTGAGTAGTTCCTTTAGGACCCGTGACTCCATTGTAGTAGCTAGATAGCTTCTTCTTCTTCTCTCTCTCTCTGTCTCTCTCCTCTCTCTCTCTATTGGATCTTCAATACAATAATCACCTTTGAGATCAATTTGGTGTAATTCTTATGCCGTGTTTGTTGGGATCCGATGATTTGTGGATTTGTGATCATATTGTTCATTGAATATAATTGAATCTTTTGAAGTTTGTGTGTTGTATGATTAAGTAGCTATGTATGCTTTCCGAGTTATTTGTCTTCTCTAGCAAATATTGTGAAGGAAATATGCCCTAGAGGCAATAATAAAGTTGTTATTTATATTTCCTTCTATAATCATAAATGTTTATTATTCATGTTAGAATTGTATTAACAGGAAACTTGATACATGTGTGAATACATAGACAAACAGAGTGTCCCTAGTATGCCTCTACTTGACTAGCTCGTTAATCAAACATGGTTAAGTTCCCTAGCCATAGACATGTGTTGTCATTTGATGAACGGGATCACATCATTAGAGAATGATGTGATGGACAAGACCCATCCGTTAGCTTAGCACTATGATCATTTAATTTGTTGCTATTGCTTTCTTCATGACTTATACATGTTCCTATGACTATGAGATTATGCAACTCCTGAATACCGGAGGAACACTTAGTGTGATATCAAACGTCACAACGTAACTGTGTGATTATAAAGATGCTCTACAGGTGTCTCTGATGGTGTTTGTTGAGTTGGCATAGATCAAGATTAGGATTTGTCAATCCGATTGTCAGAGAGGTATCTCAGGGCCCTCTTGGTAATGCTCATCACAATAAGCCTTGCAAGCAATGTGACTAAAGAGTTAGTTATGGGATGATGCATTACGAAATGAGTAAAGAGACTTGCCGGTAACGAGATTGAACTAGGTATGAGGATACCGATGATCGAATCTTGGGGAAGTAACATACCGATGACAAAGGGAACAACGTATGTTGTTATGCGGTTTGACCGATAAAGATCTTTGTAGAATATATAGGATCCAATATGAGCATCCAGGTTCCTCTATTGGTTATTGGCCAGAGATGTGTGTCGGTCATGTCTACATAGTTCTCAAACCCGTAGGGTCCGCACGCTTAACGTTCGATGACGATTTGTATTATGAGTTATGTGATTTGATGTACCAAAGGTTGTTTGGAGACCCGGATGAGATCACGGACATGACAAGGAGTCTCGAAATGGTCGAGACATAAAGATCAATATATTGGAAGGCTATATTCGGACATCGGAAAGTTTTCAAGTGATTCGGGTATTTTTCAAAGTACCGGAGAGTTACGGGAATTCACAGGGGGAAGTAGTGGGCCTTGATGGGCCATACGGGAAAGAAGAGAAGGGCCTCATGGGGTGTCCGATTCCCCCCCCCCCCATGGAAAGTCCGAATTGGACTAGGGAGGGGGAGGCGCCCCCCTCTCTTTCCTTCTCCCTCTCCTACTCCTTCCCTCTCTCCCCTCTTGGAAAAGGAAGGGGACTCCAACTAGGATTGGGAATCCTAGTTGGACTCCCTCTATAGGCGCGCCCCTCCTAGGCCGGCCTCCTCTTCCCCCCTCCTTTATATACATGGGCAGGGGGCACCCCAAAGGCACTCCAAGATTTGTCTTAGCCGTGAGCGGTGCCCCCCTCCACAGTTTTCCACCTCGGTCACATTCTCATAGTGCTTAGGCGAAGCCATGCGTCAGAAACTTCATCATCACCGTCACCACGCCATCGTGCTGATGAAACTCTCCCTTGGCCTCAACTGGATCAAGAGTTCGAGGGACGTCACCGAGCTGAACGTGTGTAGATCGCGGAGGTGATGTGCGTTTGGTACTTGGATCGGTTGGATCGCGAAGACGTTCGACTACATCAACCGTGTTACTAAACGTTTCCGCTTTCGGTCTATGAGGGTACATTGACACACTCTCCTCGCCTGTTGCTATGCTTCTCGTAGATAGATCTTGCGTGATCGTAAGATTTTTTTTTGAAATACTACGTTCCCCAACAGTGGCATCCGAGCCAGGTCTATGCGTAGATGTATATGCACGAGTAGAACACAAAGGAGTTGTGGGCGTGGGTATATACATATTGCTTGCCGTCACTAGTTGTTTCTTGATTCGGCGGTATTGTTGGATGAAGCAGCCCGGACCAACATTACATGACCGCGTTCATGAGACTGGTTCTACCGACGTGCTTTGCACACAGGTGGCTGGCGGGTGTAAGTTTCTCCAACATTATTTGAATCGGATTCAATGAATAGGGTTCTTTCTGAAGATCAAAAAGCAATCACTATACCACGTTGTGGTTTTGATGCGTAGGTAAGAACGGTTCTTGCTAGAAGCCTGTAGCAGCCACATAAAACTTGCAACAAAAAAGTAGAGGACATCTAACTTGTTTTTGCAGGGCATGTTCTGATGTGATATGGTCAAGACGTGATGAGATATAAATTGTTGTATGAGATGATCATGTTTTTTGAAAGTTATCGGCAACTGGCAGGAGCCTTATGGTTGTATCTTTATTGCATAAGATGCAAGCGCCATATAATTGCTTTACTTTATCGCTATGCGATAGCAATGGTTGACGAGACGACCATGTGATGACATATTGATAAAGATCAAGATGATGGAGATCATGGTGTCATGCCGGTGAAAATGGAGATCATGACGGTACTTTGGAGATGGAGATCAAAGGCACAAGATGATTATGGCCATATCATGTCACATATTTTGATTGGATGTGATGTTTATCTTTTATGCATCCTATTTTGCTTAGTACGATGGTAGCATTATGAGATGACCCCTTACTAAAATTTCAAGGTATAAGTGTTCTCTTTGAGTATGCACCGTTGCGACAGTTCGTCGTGCCAAGACACCACGTGATGATCGAGTGTGATAAGCTCTACGTTCACATACAATGGGTGCAAGCCAGTTTTGCACACGCAGAATACTCGGGTTAAACTTGACGAGCCAAGATATGGCCTCGGAACACTGAGACCGAAAGGTTGACATGAACCATATAGAGGATATGATCAACATAGTGATGTTCACCATTGAAATCTACTCCATCTCACATGATGATCGGACATGGTTTAGTTGATATGGATCACGTGATCACTTAGATGATTAGAGGGATGTCTATCTAAGTGGGAGTTCTTAAGTAATATGATTAATTGAACTTAAATTTATCATGAACTTAGTCCTGATAGTATTTGCATATCTATGTTGTAGATCAATTGCTCGCGTAAAGCTTCCCCATTTTATTTATGATATGTTCCTAGAGAAAACTATGTTGAAATATGTTAGTAGCAATGATGCGGACTAGCTCCATGATCTAAGGACTATCCTCATTGTTGCACAGAAGAATTATGTCCTTGATGCACCGCTAGGTGACGGACCTATTGTAGGAGCAGATGCAGACGTTATGAACTTTTGGCAAGCTCGGTATGATGACTACTTGATAGTTTAGTGCGCCATGCTTTACGGCTTAGAACCAGAAATTCAAAAATGTTTTGAACGCCACGGAGCATATAAGATGTTCCAAGAGCTGAAATTGGTATTTCAGACTCATGCCTGAGTCGAGAGGTATGAGACCTCTGACAAGTACTTTGCCTACAAGATGGAGGAGAATAGCTCAACCAGTGAGCATATGCTCAGAATGTCTGAGTACTACAATTGCTTGAATCAAGTGGGAGTTAATCTTCCAGATAAGATAGTGATTGACAGAGTTCTCTAGTCACTATCGCCAAGTTACTGGAACTTTGTGATGAATTATAATATGTATGGGATGACGAAAACAATTCCCGAGCTCTTCGTGATGCTGAAATCAGTGAAGGTAGAAATCAAGAAAAGCATCAAGTGTTGATGGTTGACAAGACCACTAGTTTCAAGTAAAGGGGCAAGGGAAAGAAAAGGAACTACAAGAAGAATGGCAAGCAAGTTGCCACTCCCATGAAGAAGCCCAAAGCTAGACCCAAGCCTGAAACTGAGTGCTTCTACTGCAAAGTAAATGGTCACTAGAAGTGGAACTGCCCTAGATACTTAGCGGATAAGAAGGATGGCAAAGTGAACAAAGGTATATTTGATATACATGTTATTGATGTGTACTTTACTAGTGTTTATAGCAACCCCTCAGTATTTGATATTGGTTCACTTGCTAAGAGTAGTAACTCGAAATGGGAGTTGTAAAATAAATAGAGACTAGTTAAGGGCGAGGTGATGATGTAAGTTAGAAGTGATTCCAAGGTTGATAAGATCACCATCGCACACTCCCTTTACCTTCGGGATTAGTGTTGAACCTAAAATAAATGTTATTTGGTGTTTGCGTTGAGCATAAATATGTTGGATCATGTTTATTGCAATACGGTTATTCATTTAAGTCAAAGAATAATTGTTGTTCTATTTACATGAATAAAACCTTCTATGGTCATACACTCAATATAAATGGTTTATTGAATCCCGATCGTAGTGATACACATATTCATAATATTGAAGCCAAAAGATGCAAAGTTAATAATGGTAGTGCAACTTATATGTGGCACTGCCATTTAGGTCATATTGGTGTAAAGCGCATGAAGAAACTCCATGCTGATGGACTTTTGGAATCACTTGATTATGAATCACTTGATGCTTGCGAACCATGCCTCATGGGCAAGATGACTAAGACCCCGTTCTCCGGAACAATGGAGCAAGCAACTAACTTATTGGAAATAATACATACTGATGTATGTGATCCGATGAGTGTTGAGCCTCGCGGCGGGTATCATTATTTTCTGACCTTCACAAATGATTTGAGAAGATATGGGTATATCTACTTGATGAAACATAAGTCTGAAACATTTGAAAAGTTCAAAGAATTTCAGAGCGAAGTGGAAAATCATCGTAACAAGAAAATAAAGTTTCTACAATCTGATCGTGGAGGAGAATATTTGAGTTACGAGTTTGGTCTTCATTTGAAATAATGTGGAATAGTTTCGCAACTCACGCCACCTGGAACACCACAATGTAATGGTGTGTCCGAACGTCATAATCGTACTTTGTTAGATATGGTGCAGTCTATGATGTCTCTTACCAAATTACCACTATTGTTTTGGGGTTATGCATTAGAGATAGTTGCATTCACATTAAATAGGGCACCGCCTAAAAATCCGTTGAGACGACACCGTACGAACTATGGTTTAGCAAGAAACCTAAGTTGTCGTTTCTTAAAGTTTGGGGTTGCGATGCTTATGTGAAAAAGTTTCAACCTGATAAACTCAAACCTAAATCAAAGAAGTGTGTCTTCATAGGATACCCAAAAAACTGTTGGGTCCACCTTCTATCACAGGTTCGAAGGCAAGATCTTTGTTGCTAAGAGTGGATCATTTCTAGTGAAGGAGTTTCTCTTGAAAGAAGTGAGTGGGAGGAAAGTAGAACGATGAGGTAATTGTACCTTCTCCCGAATTGGAAAGTAGTTCATCACAGAAATCAGTTCTAGTGATCCCTATGCCAATTAGTGAGGAAGCTAATGGTGATGACCATGAAACTTCAGATCAAGTTACTACCGAACCTTGTAGGTCAACCAGAGTATGGTACGCACCAGAGTGGTACGATAAACCTTTCTGGAAGTCATGTTACTAGACCACGACGAACCTACGAACTATGAGGAAGCGATGATGAGCCCAGATTCCGCAAAATGGCTTGAGGCCATGATATCTGAGATGGGATCCATGTATGAGAACAAAGTGTGGACTTTGGTTGACTTGCCCAATGATCGGCAAGCCATTGAGAATAAATGGATCTTCAAGAGGAAGACAGAAGCTGATGGTAGTATTACTATATACAAAGCTCGAATTGTCGCAAAAGGTTTTCGACAAGTTCAAGATGTTGACTACGATGAGATCTTCTCACTCGTAGCGATGCTTAAGTCTATCCGAATCATGTTAGCAATTGCCACATTTTATGAAATCTGGCAAATGGATGTCAAAACTGCATTCCTTAATGGATTTCTTAAAGAAGAGTTGTATATGATGCAACAAGAAAGATTTTGTCAATCCTAAAGGTGCTAACAAAGTGTGCAAGCTCTAGCGATCCATCTATGGACTGGTGCAAGCATCTCGGAGTTGGAATATATGCTTTGATAAAGTGATCAAAGCATATGGTTTTATGCAGACTTGCGGTGAAGCCTGTATTTACAAGAAAGTGAGTGGGAGCACTACATCCTTTCTGATAAGTATATGTGAATGACATATTTTTGATCAGAAATGATGTAGAATTTTCTGGAAAGCATAAAGGAGTGTTTGAAAGGAGTTTTTCAAAGAAAGACCCCGGTGAAGCTACTTGCATATTGAGCATCAAGATCTATAGAGATAGATCAAGACGCTTGATATATTTTTCAATAAGTACATACCTTGACAAGATTTTGAAGTAGTTCAAAATGGAACAGTCAAAGAAGGAGTTCTTGCCTGTGTTGCAAGGTGTGAAGTTGAGTAAGGACTCAAAACCCGACCACGGCAGAAAATAGAAAGAGAATGAAAAGTCATTCCCTATGCCTCAGCCATATGTTCTATAAAGTATGCTATGCTGTGTACCAGACCTATTGTGTACCTCACCAAGAGTTTGGCAAGAGGGTACAATAGTGATCCAGGAGTGGATCACTGGACATCAGTCAAAATTATCCTTAGTGGAATAAGGATATGTTTCTCGGTTATGGAGGTGACAAAAATTTCGTCGTAAAGAGTTACGTCGATGCAAGTTTTGACACTGATCTGGATGACTCTGAGTCTCAATCTGGATACATATTGAAAGTGGGAGAAATTAGCTAGAGTAGCTCCGTGCAGAGCATTGTAGACATTGAAAATTTTGCAAAATACATACGGCTCTGAATGTGTCAGACCCATTGACTATATTTCTCTCACAAGCAAAACATGATCACTCTTTGGGTGTTAATCACATAGTAATGTGAACTAGATTATTGACTCTAGTAAACCCTTTGGGTATTAGTTGAAGGAAATATGCCCTAGAGGAAATTATAAAGTTATTATTCATTTCCTTATTTTTTGATAAATGTTTATTATTCATGCTAGAGTTGTATTAACCGGAAACATAATACATGTGTGAATTCATAGACAAACAGAGTGTCACTCGTATGCCTCTACTTGACTAGCTCGTTGATCAAATATGGTTATGTTTCCTAACCATAGACATGAGTTGTCATTTGATAAACGGGATCACATCATTAGGAGAATGATGTGATTGACTTGACCCATTCCGTTATCTTAGCACGATGATCATTTTAGTTTACTGCTATTGCCTTCTTCATGACTTATACATGTTCCTATGACTATGAGATTATGCAACTCCCGATTAATGGAGGAACACTTTGTGCGCTACCAAACGTCACAACGTAACTGGGTGATTATAAAGGTGCTCTATAGGTGTCTCCGGTGGTACTTGTTGAGTTGGCATAGATCAAGATTAGGATTTGTCACTCCGATTTTCGGAGAGGTATCTCTGGGCCCTCTCGGTAATGCACATCACTATAAGCCTTGCAAGCAAAGCAACTAATGAGTTAGTTGCAGAATGATGCATTAAGGAACGAGTAAAGAGACTTGTCGATAATGAGATTGAACTAGGTATTGAGATACTCACAATCAAATCTCGAGCAAGTAACATCCCGATGACAAAGGGAACAACGTACGTTGTTATGCAGTTTGACCGATAAAGATCTTCATAGAATGTGTAGGAGCCAATATGAACATCCAGGTTCCTCTATTGGTTATTGACTGGAGACGTGTCTCTGTCATGTCTACATAGTTCTCGAACCCATAGGGTCCGCATGCTTAACATTCGGTGACGATCGGTATTATGAGTTTATGTGATTTGATGTACCTAAGGTAGTTTGGAGTCTCGGATGAGATCGGGGACATGACGAGGAGTCTCGAAATGGTCGAGACATAAAGATCAATATATTGGACGACTATATTCAGACATCGGAAAGGTTCCGAGTGATTCGGGTATTTTTCGGAGTACCGGGGAGTTACAGGAATACGGGGAAGTATTGGGCCTCATGGGCCAAGTGGTGGAAGAGAGGAGGCAGGGTGTGCGGCCCCCCTAGCCCAAACCGAGTTGGACTAGGGTTCCGGCCCCCCTTTCCTCCTTTCCTTCCTCTCCTTCCTTCTCCCTCTCCTCCTTCCTTTCCCCCTCCTAGTAGGAGTAGGAAAGGGGAGTCCTACTCCTACTAGGAGGAGGACTCCTCCTCCTGGCACGCCCTGCAAGGCCGGCCGGCATCCCCCTTGCTCCTTTATATACATGGGCAGGGGGCACCCTAGAACACACAAGTTGATTGTTCCAAGCCGTGTGCGGTGCCCCCTCCACCATATTCCACCTCGATCATATCGTAGCGGTGCTTTGGCGAAGCCCTGCGTCGGTAGCAACATCATCAACGTCATCACGCCGTCGTGCTGACGGAACTCTCCCGTGAAGCTCTGCTAGATTGGAGTTCGTGGGACGTCATCGAGCTGAACGTGTGCTGAACTCGGAGGTGTCGTGCGTTCGGTACTTGGATCGGTCGGATCGTGAAGACGTATGACTACATCAACCGCGTTCTCATAACGCTCCCGCTTACGGTCTACGAGGGTACGTAGATGATACTCTCCCCTCTCGTTGTTGTGCATCACCATGATCTTGCGTGTGCGTAGGAATTTTTTGAAATTACTATGTTCCCCTACAGTGGTATCAGAGCCAGGTCTATGTGTAGATGTTATATGCACGAGTAGAACACAAGTGAGTTGTGGGCGATACAAGTCATACTGCTTACCAGCATGTCATACTTTGGTTCGGCGATATTGTTGGATGAAGCGGCCCGAACCGACATTATGCGTACGCTTACGTGAGACTGGTTCTACCAACATGCTTCGCACACTTGTGGCTGGGGAGTGTCAGTTTCTCCACCTTCAGTTGAACCGAGTGTGACTACGCCCGGTCCTTGTTGAAGGTTAAAATAGCACTAACTTGATGAAATATCGTTGTGGTTTTTATGCGTAGGTAAGAACGGTTCTTGCTCAGCCTGTAGCAGCCACGTAAAACTTGCAACAACAAAGTAGAGGACGTCTAACTTGTTTTTGCAGAGCATTTTGTGATGTGATATGGTCAAGGCATGATGCTATATTTTATTGTATGAGATGATCATGTTTTGTAACGGAGTGATCGGCAACTAGCAGGAGCCATATGGTTGTCACTTTATTGTATGCAATGCAATCACCCTGTGATTGCTTTACTTTATCACTAAACGGTAGCGATAGTCATATAAGCAATATTTGGCGAGACGACAATGATGCTACGATGGATATCAAGGTGTCGCGCCGGTGATGATGGTAATCATGACGGTGCTTTGGAGATGAAGATCAAAGGCACAAGATGATGATGGCCATATCATATCACTTATATTGATTGCATGTGATGTTTATCCTCTATGCGTCTTATTCTGCTTGATTGACGGTAGAATTATAAGATGATCTCTCACTAAATTTCAAGGTACAAGTGTTCTCCCTGAGTATGCATCGTTGCCAAAGTTCGTCGTGCCGAGACACCACGTGATGATCGGGTGTGATAAGCTCTACGTTCACATACAACGGGTGCAAGCCAGTTTTGCACACGCAGAAATACTAGGGTTAAACTTGACGAGCCTAGCATATGCAGATGTGGCCTTGGAACACTGAGACCGAAAGTTCGAGCGTGAATCATATAGTAGATATGATCAACATAGTGATGTTCACCATTGAAAACCATTCCATTTCATGTGATGATCAGTCATGGTTTAGTTGATTTGGATCACGTGATCACTTAGATGATTAGAGGGATGTCTATCTAAGTGGGAGTTCTTAAATATGATTAATTGAAATTTAATTTATCATGAACTTAGTACCTGATAGTATTTTTCTTGTCTATGTTGTTGTAGATAGATGGCCCGTGTTGTGGTTCCGTTAAATTTTAATGCATTCCTTGAGAAAGCAAAGTTGAAAGATGATGGTAGCAATTACACGGACTGGGTACGTAACTTGATGATTATCCTCATTGCTGCACAGAAGAATTACGTCCTGGAAGCACTTCTCGGTGCCAAACCCACCACGGGAGCAATGCCAGATGTTATGAACGTCTGGCAGAGCAAAGCTGATGACTACTCAATAGTTCAGTGTGCCATGCTTTACAGCTTAGATCCGGGACTTCAACGATGTTTTGAACGTCATGGAGCATATGAGATGTTCCAGGAGTTGAAGTTAATATTTCAAGCAAATGCCCGGATTGAGAGATATGAAGTCTCCAATAAATTCTAGAGCTGCAAGATGGAGGAGAATAGTTCTGTCAGTGAACATATACTCAGAATGTCTGGGTACCATAACCACTTGACTCAACTCGGAGTTAATCTTCCTGTTGATAGTGTCATTGACAGAGTTCTTCAATCACTGCCACCAAGCTACGAGAGCTTCGTGATGAACTATAATATGCAAGGGATGGATTACAATTCCTGAGCTCTTCGCAATGCTAAAAGCTGCGGAGGTAGAAATCAAGAAGGAGCATCAAGTGTTGATGGTCAACAAGATCACTAGTTTCAAGAAAAAAGGTAAAGGGAAGAAGAAAGGGAACTTCAAGAAGAACGGAAAACAAGTTGCTGCTTAAGAGAAGAAACTCAAGTCTGGACCTAAGACTGAGACTGAGTGCTTCTACTACAAAGGGACTGGTCACTGGAAGCGGAACTGCCCCAAGTATTTGGCAGATAAGAAGGATGGCAAGGTGAACAAAGGTATATGTGATATACATGTTATTGATGTGTACCTTACTACAACTTGCAGTAGCACCTGGGTATTTGATACAGGTTCTGTTGCTAATATTTGCAACTCGAAACAGGGACTATGGATTAAGCGAAGATTGGCTAAGGATGAGGTGACGATGCGCGTGGGAAATGGTTCCAAAGTCGATGTGATCATCGTCGGCACGCTACCTCTACATCTACCTTCGGGATTAGTTTTAGACCTGAATAATTGTTATTTGGTGCGAGCGTTGAGCATGAACATTATAT
This sequence comes from Triticum dicoccoides, assembly GCF_002162155.2. Classification (NCBI taxonomy): domain Eukaryota; kingdom Viridiplantae; phylum Streptophyta; class Magnoliopsida; order Poales; family Poaceae; genus Triticum; species Triticum dicoccoides. The sequence goes on from NC_041386.1 coordinate 563,660,698, forward strand.
CTGGATCTTGTTTGATGCGAGATGGTTATTCATTTAAATCAGAGAATAATGGTTGTTCTATTTATATGAGTAATATCTTTTATGGTCATGCACCCTTGAAGAGTGGTCTATTTTTAATTAATCTCGATAGTAGTGATACACATATTCATAATGTTGAAGCCAAAAGATCCAGAGTTGATAATGATAGTGCAACTTATTTGTGGCACTACCATTTAGGTCATATTGGTGTAAAGCACATGAAGAAACTCCATTCTGATGGACTTTTGGAATCACTTGATTATGAATCACTTAGTACTTGCGAACCATGCCTCATGGGCAAGATGACTAAAACGCCGTTCTCCGGAACTATGGAGCGAGCAACAGATTTGTTGGAAATCATACATACTGATGTATGTGGTCCGATGAATGTTGAGGCTCGCGGCGGGTATCGTTATTTTCTCACCTTCACAGATAATTTGAGCAGATATGGGTATATCTACTTGATGAAACATAAGTCTGAAACATTTGAAAAGTTCAAAGAATTTCAGAGTGAAGTGGAAAATCATTATAACAAGAAAATAAAGTTTCTACGATCTGATCGTGGAGGAGAATATTTGAGTTACGAGTTTGGTCTTCATTTGAAACAATGCGGAATAGTTTCGCAACTCATGCCACCCGGAACACCACAGCGTAATGGTGTGTCCGAACGTCATAATTGTACTTTTCTAGATATGGTGCGATCTATGATGTCTCTTACTAATTTACCGCTATCATTTTGGTGTTATGCTTTAGAGACAGCTGCATTCACGTTAAATAGGGCACCATCTAAATCCGTTGAGACGACGCCTTATGAACTATGGTTTGACAAGAAACCAAAGTTGTCGTTTCTTAAAGTTTGGGGCTGCGATGCTTATGTGAAAAAGCTTCACTGATAAGCTCGAACCTAAATCGGAGAAATGTGTCTTCATAGGATACCCAAAGGACACTGTTGGGTACACCTTCTATCACAGACCCGAAGGCAAGACATTTGTTGCTAAGAATGGATCCTTTCTAGAGAGGGAGTTTCTCTTGAAAGAAGTGAGTGGGAGGAAAGTAGAACTTGATGAGTAACTGTACCTGCTCCCTTATTGGAAAGTAGTCCATCACAGAAACCGGTTCCTATGACAGCTACACCAATTAGTGAGGAAGCCAATGATGATGATCAAGAAACTTCAGATCAAGTTACTACCGAACCTCATAGGTCAACTAGAGTAAGATCCGCACTAGAGTGGTACGGTAATCATGTTCTGGAGGTCATGTTACTTTACCATGACGAACCTACGAACTATGAGGAAGCGATGATGAGCCCAGATTCCGCAAAATGGCTTGAGGCCATGAAATCTGAGATGGGGTCCATGTATGAGAACAAAGTGTGGACTTTGGTTGACTTGCCCGATGATCGGCAAGCCATCGAGAAAAAATGGATCTTAAAGAAGAAGACTGACACTGACGGTAACATTACTGTCTACAAAGCTTGACTTGTTGCGAAAGGTTTTCGACAAGTTCAAGGAGTTGACTATGATGAGACCTTCTCACCCGTAGCGATGCTTAAGTCTGTTCGAATCATGTTAGCAATTGTCGTATTTTATGATTATGAAATTTCGCAAATGGATGTAAAGATTGCATTCCTGAATGGATTTCTGGAAGAAGAGTTGTATATGATGCAACCTGAAGGTTTTATCGATCCAAAGGGTGCTAACAAAGTGCGCAAGCTCCTATGATCCATTTATGGACTGGTGCAAGCCTCTCGGAGTTGGAATAAACGTTTTGATAGTGTGATCAAAGCATATGGTTTTATACAGACTTTTGGAGAAGCCTGTATTTACAAGAAAGTGGGTGGGAGCTCTATAGCATTTCTAATATTATATGTGGATTACATATTGTTGATTGGAAATGATATAGAATTTCTGGATAGCATAAAAGGATACTTGAATAAGAGTTTTTCAATGAAAGACCTCGGTGAAGCTTCTGATATATTGGGCATCAAGATCTATAGAGATAGATCAAGACGCTTAATTGGACTTTCACAAAGCACATACCTTGATAAAGTTTTGAAAAAGTTCAAAACGGATCAAGCTAAGAAAGGGTTCTTGCCTGTGTTACAAGGTCTGAAGTTGAGTAAGACTCAATGCCCGACCACTGTAGAAGATAGAGAGAAAATGAAAAGTGTTCCCTATGCTTCAGCCATAGGCTCTATCATGTATGCAATGCTGTGTACCAGACCTGATGTGTGCCTTGCTATTAGTTTAGCAGGGAGGTACCAAAGTAATCCAGGAGTGGACCACTAGACAGCGGTCAAGAACATCCTGAAATACCTGAAAAGGACTAAGGATATGTTTCTCGTTTATGAAGGTGACAAAGAGCTCGTCGTAAATGGTTACGTCAATGCAAGCTTTGACACATATCCGGACGATTCTAAATCGCAAACGGATACGTGTTTATATTGAATGGTGGAGCTGTCAGTTGGAGCAGTTCTAAACAAAGCTTCCTGGCAGGATCTACGTGTGAAGCGTACTACTTAGCTGCTTCGGAAGCAGCAAATGAAGGAGTCTAGATGAAGGAGTTCATATCCAATCTCGGTGTCATACCTAGTGCATCGGGTCCAATGAAAATCTTTTGTGACAATACTGGTGCAATTGCCTTGGCAAAGGAATCCAGATTTCACAAGAGAACCAAACACATCAAGGGACGCTTCAAGTCCATCTGCGATTGATACGTCTCCAATGTATCTATAATTTTGTATTGCTCCATGCTACTTTATCTACTGTTTTGGACTATGTTGGGCTTTATTTTCCACTTTTATATTATTTTTGGGACTAACCTATTAACCGGAGGCCCAGCCCAGAATTGCTGTTTTTTTTGCCTATTTCAGTATTTCGAGGAAACAGAATATCAAACGGAGTCCAAACGGAATGAAACCTTCGGGAACGTGATCTTCTCACCAAACGTGATCCAGGAGACTTGGACCCTACTCCAAGAAGTTTCCGGGGAGGTCACGAGG
>NC_041386.1:563664003-563684944 GCF_002162155.2 Triticum dicoccoides
CCTCGTGGGCCCCTCGGAGCTCCACCGACGTACTTCTTATGCCTATATATCTCCATATACCCTAAAAACATCCGGGAGCAACATAGATCGGGAGTTCCGCCGCCAGAAGCCTCCGTAGCCACCGAAACTCAATCTAGACCCGTTCCGGCACCCTGCCAGAGGGGGCAATCCTTCTTCAGTGGCCATCTTCATCATCCCGGTGCTCTCCATGACGAGGAGGGAGTAGTTCTCCCTCGGGGCTGAGGGTATGTACCAGTAGCTATGTGTTTGATCTCTCTCTCTCTCTCTCGTGTTCTTGAGATGATACGATCTTGATGTATCGCGAGCTTTGCTATTATATTTGGATCCTATGATGTTTCTTCCCCCCTCTTCTCTCTTGGAATGAATCGAGTTTCCCCTTTGAAGTAATTTTATCGTATTGAGTCTTTAAAGACTTGAGAACACTTGATGTATGTCTTGCCGTGGATATCTGTGGTGACAATGGGATACCACGTGCCACTTGATGTACGTTTTGGTGACCAACTTGCGGGTTTCGTGACATTGGGAACCTATGCATAGGGGTTGGCACACGTTTTCGTCGTGATTCTCCGGTAGAAACTTTGGGGCACTCTTTGAGGTTCTTTGTGTTGGTTGAATAGATGAATTGAGATTGTGTGATGCATATCGTATAATCATGCCCATGGATACTTGAGGTGACATTGAAGTATCTAGGTGACATTAGGGTTTTGGTTGATTTGTATCTTAAGGTGTTATTCTAGTACGAACTCTAGGGCTGTTTGTGACACTTATAGGAATAGCCCAACGGATTGATTGGAAAGAATAACTTTGTGGTTTCGTACCCTACCATAATCTCTTCGTTCGTTCTCCACTATTAGTGACTTTGGAGTGACTCTTTGTTGCATGTTGAGGGATAGTTATGTGATCCAATTATGTTATTATTGTTGAGGGGACTTACACTAGTGAAAGTATGAACCCTAGGCCTTATTTCCTATCATTGCAATACCGTTTACGCTCACTTTTATCATTAGTTACCTTGCTGTTTTTATATTTTCATATTACAAATACCTTTATCTACCATCCATATTGCACTTGTATCACCATCTCTTCGCCGAACTAGTGCACCTATACAATTTACCATTGTATTGGGTGTGTTGGGGACACAAGAGACTCTTTATTATTTGGTTGCAGGGTTGCTTGAGAGAGACCATCTTCATACTACACCTCCTACAGATTGATAAACCTTAGGTCATCCACTTGAGGGAAATTTGCTACTGTCCTACAAACCTCTGCACTTGGAGGCCCAACAACGTCTACAAGAAGAAGGTTGAGTAGTAGACATAAGCGATCAAGTCCAGGTGGGAGACATAGATATTTGCAAGATACATACAGATCTGAATGTGGCAGACCCGTTGACTAAGCCTCTCTCACGAGCCAAAAATGATCAGCACCAATGCTCCATGGGTGTTAGAATCATTACTGTGTAATCTAGATTATTGACTCTAGTGCGAGTGGGAGACTGAAGGAAATATGCCCTAGAGGCAATAATAAAGTTATTATTTATTTCCATATTTTATGATAAATGTTTATTATTCATGCTAGAATTGTATTAACCAGAAACATAATACATGTGTGAATACATAGACAAACATCGTGTCACTAGTATGCCTCTACTTGAATAGCTCGTTGATCAAAGATGGTTATGTTTCCTAACCATAGACAGGAGTTGTCATTTGATAAACGGGATCACATCATTAGGAGAATGATGTAATTGACTTGACCCATTCCATTAGCTTAGCACTTGATCGTTTTAGTTTACTAATACTGCTTTCTTCATGACTTATACATGTTCCTATGACTATGAGATTATGCAACTCCCGATTACCGGAGGAACACTTTGTGTACTACCAAACATCACAACGTAACTGGGTGATTATAAAGGTGCTCTACAGGTGTCTCCGATGGTACTTGTTGAGTTGGCATAGATCGAGATTAGGATTTGTCACTTCGATTGTCGGAGAGGTATCTCTGGGCCCTCTCGGTAATGCACATCACTATAAGCCTTGCAAGCAAAGCGACTAATGAGTTAGTTGCGGAATGATGCATTACGGAACGAGTAAAGAGACTTGCCGGTAACGAGATTGAGCTAGGTATTGAGATACCGATGATCGAATCTCGGGCAAGTAGCATACCATGACAAAGGGAACAACGTATGTTATTATGTGATTTGACCGATAAAGATCTTCGTAGAGTATGTAGGAGCCAATATGAACATCCAGGTTCTTCTATTGGTTATTGACCGGAGACGTGCCTCGGTCATGTCTACATAGTTTTCGAACCCGTAGGGTCTGCACGCTTAACGTTCGGTGACGATCGGTATTATGAGTTTATGTGATTCGATGTACCAAAGGTAGTTTGGAGTCCCGAATGAGATCAAGGACATGACGAGGAGTCTCGAAATGGTCGAGACATAAAGATCGATATATTGGACGACTATATTCGGACATCGGAAAGGTTCCGAGTGATTCAGGTATTTTTCGGAGTACCGGGGAGTTACGGGAATTTGCCGGGGGAAGTAGTGGGCCTTAATGGGCCATACGAGAAAGGAGAGAAGGGCCTCAAGGGGTGGCCGCGCGCCCCCCATGGCAAGTCCGCATTGGACTAGGGAGGGGGCCACACCCCCTCTCTTTCCTTCTCCCTCTCCTACTCCTTCCCTCTCTCCCCTCTTGGAAAAGGAAGGGGACTCCAACTAGGATTGGGAATCCTAGTTGGACTCCCCCTATAGGCGCGCCCCTCCTAGGCCGGCCTCCTCTTCCCCCCTCCTTTATATACGTGGGCAGGGAGCACCTCAAAGGCACTCCAAGATTTGTCTTAGCCGTGTCCGGTGCCCCCCCTCCACAGTTTTCCACCTCGGTCATATTGTCGTAGTGCTTAGGCGAAGTCCTGCGTCGGTAACTTCATCATCACCGTCACCATGCCATCGTGCTGACGAAACTCTCCCTCGGCCGCAACTGGATCAAGAGTATGAGGGACGTCACCGAGCTGAACATGTGCGGATCGCAGAGGTGCCGTGCGTTTGGTACTTGGATCGGTCGGATCGTGAAGACGTTCGTGTTGGGGAATGTAGAAATTTCAAAAAAATTCCTACGCACACGCAAGATCATGGTGATGCATAGCAACGAGAGGGGAGAGTGTGTCCACGTACCCTCGTAGACCGAAAGCGGAAGCGTTAGCACAACGCGGTTGATGTAGTCGTACGTCATCACGATCCGACCGATCAAGCACCGAACGCACGGCACCTCCGAGTTCTGCACATGTTCAACTCGATGACGTCCCTCGAACTCCGATTCAGCCGAGTATTGAGGGAGAGTTTCGTCAGCACAACGGCGTGGTGATGATGTTGATGTTCTACCGTCGTAGGGCTTCCCTAAGCATAGCTATGATATTATCGAGGTGGACTATGGTGGAGAGGGACACCGCACACGGCTAAAAGATCCAAGAGATCAATTGTTGTGTCTATGGGGTGCACCCTGGCCACGTATATAAAGGAGTGGAGGAGGGGAGGGGCTGGCCCTCTCTATGGCGTGCCCTAGGGGAGTCCTACTCCCACCGGGAGTAGGATTCCCCCTTTCCTAGTAGAACTAGGAGCCCTTCCAAGTAGTAGGAGTAGGAGAGAAGGAAAGGGAAAAGATAAGAGAAGGAAGGAGGGCGCGCAGCCCTTCCCCCTAGTCCAATTAGGACTAGGCCTTGGGGGGCGCGCGGCCTGCCTATCTCTCTTTCCCCTAAAGCCCAATAAGGCCTATACACTCCCTAGCGAATTCCCGTAACTCAGGTACTTCGATAAATACCTGAATCACTCGGAACCTTTCCGATGTCCGAATATAGTCGTCCAATATATCAATCTTTACGTCTCGACCATTTCGAGACTCCTCGTCATGTCCCCGATCTCATCCGGGACTCCGAACTACCTTTGGTACATCAAAACACATAAACTCATAATATAACCGTCATCGAACTTTAAGCGTGTGGACCCTACGGGTTCGAGAACTATGTAGACATGACCGAGACACATCTCCGGTCAATAACCAATAGCGGGACCTGGATGCTCATATTGGTTCCTACATATTCTACGAAGATCTTTATCGGTCAAACTGCATAACAACATACGTTGTTCCCTTTGTCATCGGTATGTTACTTGCCCGAGATTCGATCGTCGGTATCTCAATACCTAGTTCAATCTCGCTACCGGCAAGCCTCTTTACTCGTTCCGTAATACATCATCACGCAACTAACTCATTAGTTGCAATGCTTGCAAGGCTTATAGTGATGTGCATTACCGAGTGGGCCCAGAGATACCTCTCTGACAATTGGAGTGACAAATCCTAATGTCGAAATACGCCAACCCAACAAGTACCTTCGGAGACACCTGTAGAGCACCTTTATAATCACCCAGTTACGTTGTGACATTTGGTGGCACACAAAGTGTTCCTCCGGTAAACGGGAGTTGCATAATCTCATAGTCATAGGAACATGTATAAGTCATGAAGAAAGCAATAGCAACAAACTAAACGATCAAGTGCTAAGCTAACGGAATGGGTCAAGTCAATCACATCATTCTCCTAATGATGTGATCCCGTTAATCAAATGACAACTCATGTCTATGGTTAGGAAACATAACCATCTTTGATCAATGAGCTAGTTAAGTAGAGGCATACTAGTGACACTCTGTTTGTCTATGTATTCACACATGTATTATGTTTCCGATTAATACAATTCTAGCATGAATAATAAACATTTATCATGATATAAGGAAATAAATAATAACTTTATTATTGCCTCTAGGGCATATTTCCTTCAGTCTCCCACTTGCACTAGAGTCAATAATCTAGTTCACATCGCCATGTGATTTAATACCAATAGTTCACATCACCATGTGATTAACACCCATAGTTCACATCGACATGTGACCAACATCCAAAGGGTTTTTTAGAGTCAGTAATCTAGTTCACATCGCTATGTGATTAACACCCAAAGAGTACTAAGGTGTGATCATGTTTTGCTTGTGAGAGAAGTTTAGTCAACGGGTCTACCACATTCAGATCCGTAAATATTTTGCAAATTTCTATGTAAACAATGCTCTGCACGGAGCTACTCTAGCTAATTGCTCCCACTTTCAATATGTATCTAGATTGAGATTTAGAGTCATCTGGATCAGTGTCAAAATTTGCATCGACGTAACCCTTTACAACGAACCTTTTTTGTCACCTCCATAATCGAGAAACATATCCTTATTCCACTAAGGATAATTTTGACCGTTGTCCAGTGATACTCCTAGATCACTATTGTACTCCCTTGCCAAAATAGTGTAGGGTATACAATAGATCTGGTACACAGCATGACATATTTTATAAAACCTATGGTCAAGGCATAGGGAATGACTTTCATTCTCTTTCTATCTTCTGTCGTGGTCGGGCTTTGAGTCTTACTCAGTTTCACACCTTGTAACACAGGCAAGAACTCTATCTTTCACTGTTCCATTTTGAACTACTTCAAAATCTTGTCAAGGTATGTACTAATTGAAAAACTTATCAAGCATCTTGATCTATCTCTATAGATCTTGATGCTCAATATGTAAGCACTTTCACTGAGGTCTTTCTTTGAAAAATTCCTTTCAAACACTCCTTTATGCTTTGCAGAATAATTATGCATTATCTCCGATCAACAATATGTCATTCACATATACTTATCAGAAATTTTGTAGTGCTCCACTCACTTTCTTGTAAATACAGGCTTCACTGCAAGTCTGTATAAAACTATATGCTTTGATCAACTCATCAAAGCGTATACTCCAACTCCGAGATGCTTGCACCAGTCCATGGATGGATCACTGGAGCTTGCATATTTTATTAGCACCTTTAGGATTGACAAAACTTTCTTGTTGCATCATATACAACTCTTCTTTAATAAATCCATTAAGGAATGTAGTTTTATTTATCCATTTGCCAGATTTCATAAAATGTGGCAATTGCTAACATGATTCGGACAGACTTAAGCATAGATACGAGTGAGAAACTCTCATCGTAGTCAACACCTTGAACTTGTTGAAAACCTTTTGCGACAATTCTAGCTTTGTAGATAGTAACACTACTATCAGCGTCCATCTTCCTCTTGAAGATCCATTTAATCTCAATGGCTCGTTGATCTTTGGGCAAGTCAATCAAAGTCCATACTTTGTTCTTATACATGGATCTCATCTCAGATTTCATGGCCCCAAGCCATTTCGCGGAATCTGGGCTCATCATCGCTTCCTCATAGTTCGTAGGTTCGTCATGGTCAAGTAACATGACCTCCAGAACAGGATTACCATACCACTCTGGTGTGGATCTCACTCTGGTTTACCTACGAGGTTCGGTAGTAACTTGATCTGAAGTTACATGATCATCATCATTAGCCTCCTCACCAATTGGTGTAGTAGTCATAGGAACAGATTTCTGTGATGAACTACTTTCCAATAAGGGAGCAGGTACAGTTACCTCATCAAGTTCTACTTTCCTCCCACTCACTTCTTTCGAGAGAAACTCCTTCTCTAGAAAGGATCCATTCTCAACAATGAATATCTTGCCTTTGGATCTATGATAGAAGGTGTACCCAACATTTTCTTTTGGGTATCTTATGAAGACGCACTTCTCCAATTTTTGGGTTTGAGCTTATCAGGATTGAAACTTTTTCACATAAGCATTGCCACCTCAAACTTTAAGAAACGACAGCTTAGGTTTCTTGCCAAACCATAGTTCATACAGTGTAGTCTCAACGGATTTAGATGGTGCCCTATTTAACGTGAATGTAGCTGTCTCTAATGCATAACCCCAAAACGATAGTGGTAAATTGGTAACAGACATCATAGATCGCACCATATCTAATAAAGTACGGTAATGACGTTCGGACACACCATTACACTGTGGTGTTCCATGTGGCGTGAGTAGTGAAACTATTTCTCATTGTTTTAACTGAAGGACAAACTCGTAACTCAAATATTTTACTTCTGCGATCATATCGTAGAAACTTTTATTTTTGTTACGATGATTCTCCACTTCACTCTGAAATTCTTTGAACTTTTCAAATGTTTCAGACTTGTGTTTCATCAAGTAGATATACTCATATCTGCTCAAATCATCTGTGAAGATCAGAAAATAATGATACCTGCCGCGAGCCTCAATATTCATCAGACCACATACATCAGTATGTATTATCTCCAACAAATCTGTTGCTCGCTCCATTGTTTCGGAGAACGGAGTCTTAGTCATCTTGCCCATGAGGCATGGTTTGCAAGCATCAACTGCTTCATAATCAAGTGATTCCAAAAGCTCATCAGCATGGATTTTCTTCATGCGCTTTACACCAATATGACCTAAACGGCAGTGCCACAAATAAGTTGCACTATCATTATTAACTTTGCATCTTTTGGCTTCAATATTATGAAAATGTGTATCACCATGATCGAGATCCAACAAACCATTTTCATTGGGTGTATGACCATAGAAGGTTTTATTCATGTAAACAGAACAACAATTATTCTCTAACTTACATGAATAATCGTATTACAATAAACATGATCCAATCATATTCATGCTCAACGTAAACACTAAATAAATTTATTTTAGGTTTAACACTAATCCCGAAAGTATAGGGAGTGTGCGATGATGATCATATCAATCTTGGAACCATTTCCAATACACATCATCACTTCACCCTTAACTAGTCTCTGTTCATTCTGCAACTCCCGTTTCGAGTTACTATTCAACTGAACTAGTATCAAATACTGAGGGGTTGCTATAAACACTAGTAAAGTACACATCAATAACATGTATATCAAATATACCTATGTTCACTTTGCCATCCTTCTTATCCGCCAATTACTTGGGGTAGTTCCGCTTCCAGTGACTAGTCCCTTTGCAGTAGAAGCACTCAGTTTCAGGCTTAGGTCCAGACTTGGGTTTTTTCACTTGAGCAGCAACTTTCTTGCCGTTCTTCTTGAAGTTCCCCTTTCGTCCCTTTGTCCCTTTACTTGAAACTAGTGGTTTTGTTTACCATCAACACTTGATGCTTTTCTTGATTTCTACCTTCGTCGATTTCAGCATCACGAAGAGCTTGGGAATCGTTTCCGTTATCCCTTGCATATTATAGTTCATCATGAAGTTCTACTAACTTGGTGATGGTGACTAGAGAATTCTGTCAATCACTATTTATCTGCAATATTAACTCCCACTTGATTCAAGCGATTGTAGTACCCAGACAATCTGAGCACATGCTCACTGCTTGAGCTATTCTCCTCCATCTTTTAGCTATAGAACTTGTTGGAGACTTCATATCTCTCAACTCGGGTATTTGCTTGAAATATTAACTTCAACTCCTGGAACATCTCATATGATCCATGACGTTCAAAGCGTCTTTGAAGTCCCAAGTCTAAGCTATTAAGCATGGTGCACTAAACTATCAAGTAGTCATCATATTGAGCTAGCCAAATGTTCATGACGTCTGCATCTGCTCCTGCAATAGGTATGTCACCTAGCGGTGCATCAAGAACATAATTCTTCTGTGCAGCAATGAGGATAATCCTCAGATCATGGATCCAATCCACATCATTGCTACTAACATTTTTCAACTTAGTTTTCTCGAGGAACATATCAAAAATAAAACAGAGGAGCTAAATGCGAGCTATTGATCTACAACATAGATATGCTAATACTACCAGGACTAAGTTCATGATAAATTAAAGTTCAATTAATCATATTACTTAAGAACTCCCACTTAGATAGACATCCCTCTAATCATCTAAGTGATCACGTGATCCAAATCAACCAAACCATAACCGATCATCACGTGAAATGGAGTAGTTTTCAATGGTGAACATCACTATGTTGATATATCTACTATATGATTCACGCTTGACCTTTTGGTCTCATTGTTCCGAGACCATATTTGCATATGCTAGGCTCGTCAAGTTTAACCTGAGTATTCTGCGTGTGCAAAACTGGCTTGCACCCATTGTAGATGGACGTAGAGCTTATCACACCCGATCATCACGTGGTGTCTGGGCATGACGAACTTTGGCAATGGTGCATACTCAGGGAGAACACTTTTATCTTGAAATTTAGTGAGAGATCATCTTATAATGCTACCGTCGAACTAAGCAAAATGAGATGTATAAAGGATAAACATCATATGCAATCAAAATATGTGACATGATATGGCCATGATCATCTTGCACCTTTGATCTCCATCTCCAAAGTACCGTCATGATCTCTATCGTCACCGTCATGACACCATGATCTCCATCATCTTGATCTCTATCAATGTGTCGCCACATGGTCGTCTCGCCAACTATTTCTCTTGCAACTATTGCTATCGCATAGCGATAAAGTAAAGCAATTGTATGGCACTTGCATCTTATGCAATAAAGAGACAACCATAAGGCTTCTGACAGTTGCCGATAAATTTAACAAAACATGATCATCTCATACAACAATTTATATCTCATCACGTCTTGACCATATCACATCACAACATGCCCTGCAAAAACAAGTTAGACGTCCTCTACTTTGTTGTTGCAAGTTTTACGTGGCTACTACGGGCTGAGCAAGAACCGTTCTTACCTATGCATCAAAACCAAAACGATAGTTTGTCAAGTTAGTGTTGTTTTAACCTTCTCAAGGACCGGGCATAGCCACACTCGGTTCAACTAAAGTTGGAGAAACTGACACCCGCTAGTCACCTGTGTGCATAGCACGGCGGTAAAACCAGTCTCGCATAAGCGTACACGTAATGTCGGTCCTGGCCGCTTCATCCAACAATACCGTCGAACCAAAGTGTGACATGCTGGTAAGCAGTATGACTTATATCGCCCACAACTCACTTGTGTTCTACTCGTGCATATTACATCAACGCATAAAACCTGGCTCTGATGCCACTGTTGGGGAACGTAGTAATTTCAAAAAAAATCCTACGCACACGCAAGATCATGGTGATGCATAACAACGAGAGGGGAGAGTGTGTCCATGTACCCTTGTAGACCGAAAGCGGAAGCGTTATCACAACGCGGTTGATGTAGTAGTACGTCTTCATGATCCGACCGATCAAGCACCAAACACACAGCACCTCCGAGTTCTGCACACATTCAACTCGATGACGTCCCTCAAACTTCGATCCAGCCGAGTGTTGAGGGAGAGTTTCGTCAGCACGATGGCGTGGTGACGATGTTGATGTTCTATCGTCGCAGAGCTTCGCCTAAGCACCGCTACAATATTATCGAGGTGGACTATGGTGGAGAGGGGCACCGCACACGGCTAAAAGATCCAAGAGATCAATTGTTGTGTCTATGGGGTGCCCCCTGGCCATGTATATAAAGGAGTGGAGGAGGGGAGAGGCCGGCCCTCTCTATGGCGTGCCGTAGGGGAGTCCTACTCCCACCGGGAGTAGGATTCCCCCTTTCCTAGTAGAACTAGGAGCCCTTCCAAGTAGTAGGAGTAGGAGAGAAGGAAAGGGAAAAGAGAAGAGAAGGAAGGAGGGGCGCAGCCCTTCCCCCTAGTCCAATTCGGACTAGGCCTTGGGGGCGCGCGGCCTGCCTCCTCTCTTTCCCCTAAAGCCCAATAAGGCCCATACACTCCCCGGCGAATTCCCGTAACTCCCCGGTACTCCGATAAATACCCGAATCACTCGGAACCTTTCCGATGTCCGAATATAGTCGTCCAATATATCAATATTTATGTCTCGACCATTTCGAGACTCCTCGTCATGTCCCCGATCTCATCCGGGACTCCGAAATACCTTCGGTACATCAAAACACATAAACCCATAATATAACCGTCATCGAACTTTAAGCGTGCGGACCCTATGGGTTCGAGAACTATGTAGACATGACCGAGACACGTCTCCAGTCAATAACCAATAGCGGAACCTGGATGCTCATATTGGCTCCTACATATTCTACGAAGATCTTTATCGGTCAAACCGCATAACAACATACGTTGTTCCCTTTCTCATCGGTATGTTACTTGCCCGAGATTCGATCGTCGATATCTCAATACCTAGTTCAATCTCATTACCGACAAGTCTCTTTACTCGTTCTGTAATACATCATCCCGCAACTAACTCATTAGCTGCAATGCTTGCAAGGCTTATAGTGATGTGCATTACCGAGACCCAGAGATACCTCTCCGACAATCGGAGTGACAAATCCTAATCTCGAAATACGCCAACCCAATAAGTACCTTCAGAGACACCTGTAGAGCACCTTTATAAGCACCCAGTTACATTGTGACGTTTGGTGGCACACAAAGTGTTCCTCCGGTAAACGGGAGTTGCATAATCTCATAGTCATAGGAACATTATGAGTCATGAAGAAAGCAATAGCAACAAACTAAACGATCAAGTGCTAAGCTAACGGAATGGGTCAAGTCAATCACATCATTCTCCTGATGATGTGATCCCGTTAATCAAATGACAACTCATGTCTATGGTTAGGAAACATAACCATCTTTGATCAACGAGCTAGTTAAGTAGAGGCATACTAGTGACACTCTGTTTGTCTATGTATTCACACATGTATTATATTTCCGGTTAATACAATTCTAGCATGAATAATAAACATTTATCATGATATAAGGAAATAAATAATAACTTTATTATTGCCTCTAGGGCATATTTCCTTCAGTTCGACTACATCAATCGCGTTACTAAACGCTTCCTCTTTCGGTCTACGAGGGTACGTGGACACACTCTCCCCACTTGTTGTTATGCTTCGCCTAGATAGATTTTGAAAGAACATGCGGTGTCCCCATGTTTGGTTTTGGTAATTGATGACAATCTCTGTGGACTAATGGTTGCCTTGAGTTATATTTGAAGGTTTTGTCCATAGGCTTTTCTTGGAGTACATGTGTTGGTTTCAAGGAGAGTTTGTGTCGACCAAGGTGCTATTCAAGGAATTACCTAAAGATTGGTCTTGTGAGAGGTTGATCAAGACTAAGTTAAAGAGTGAATCAAGATGATCAACCCACAAAGCATAGAAGATGTACCGAGAGGGATCAAGTGATCCCATGGTATGGTAAGCATTGTCAATTACGCTTTGTGTACTAACCCATGGTCTTCATGAGGGTTCTTTGTGGGGTTAGGTTGCGGTGTGCAAGTTCAAGTGGAGCACCACGAAGAGATCAAATGCTTGAAGCTTCTTGTCCTTTGTGGTGACAATGGACTTGTGAAGATGTGCGGAAGAAAGGCTCACCCATAGTGGAGTATGGGGGAGCAATCAACTAGTCTTCATCGAGCCAACACAATCAAGAAAGGTGGTCCAACTTGAGGGAGTCAAGATCGTCATCATCTAGCTCAAGTGGACCATGTGCAAGGCAAAGGTTTGCCCTTGATAGGTTTTCTATTTTACCGATCGCATGATGGTAGTTGGGAGACCGGGTTATAGGATCGATTGCCATACTATCAAGGGGGGCTCTCAATGAGTAGCTTGATCGTATCATTCGTTGAGAGCTCAAACCATTGCATCCTTGCATCATCTTTCTTGGTTATTGTTTGGTTCTCTTTGTGAGTCTTAGAGCTTACGATCATCTTGTTGACAAGCTTGAGTTCATCGAAAATGGAGTTCGCTTGCATCTTTTATGATGTTTTCGATGTTGGAGGTTTTGCCGGTTCTTCTCGGTTGGAGGTTTCACTCCTCTTTTTGTTAGGCATACCTCCCCTGCCTCTCGGTCGTTGTTTTTATGCTACTCGTCGTCTTGTTTCCAACAAGCTTGAGTTTGCTCAATTTGGAGCTCATATGCAGAAGTTATGGCAGTTCTTGTTTTCTTGAGTCACTACTGGAATCAGCTACTTTGCCATCTGCCAGCTCTTTGCCGTCTGCTAGCAGACGGCAAAGAAGCTCTTTGCCATTAGCTACCCGAAAGCAGATGGCAAAGAACTGGCTGATGGCAAAGAAAGCCTTTGCCATCAGCCAGTTCTTTGCCGTCCGCTAGCTGACGGACTGACAGCGCAATTATTGCCGTCCGCTCTCTTTGCCGTCCGCCGCAGACGACAAAGGTCCTTTGCCGTCAGCCGCCAGGAAGCAGACGGCAAAGTAGCTGTTTACCGTAGCCTACTTTGCCGGAGCCTTTTGCCGTCCGCGGCTGACGGCAAAGGCCTTTGCCGTCCGCCGTTCATGCCTTTGCCGTCCGCCGTGGCAGACGGCAAAATAGCCGATTCCTGTAGTGAGTGTGGTTTTTGTCAGGGTCCCGGCGGTAGTACCATGGTACCCAGCGGTAGTACCGCTGAGGGGTCACAAGCGGCAGTACCGCTCCGCAGCAGTAGTACCGGCGGTGACTCCGCAGCAGTACTACCACTGGCTTACTAGGTCCCTACCGGGTCGATTCGAGGGGTCTTTTTCTCTGTCGGATTGTGTGGTACCTCGCTGCGGCAGTAGTGAGGCAGTACCGCTCCTTAGCGGCAGTACCGCCCTTCCTCCGCGGTAGTACCGCCCGGTTCCCTCTTTCCCTTTACCCTTCGTTCTGCGCGGCAGTACCGCCGAAGGGAGCGGTAGTACCGCTTAACCCAGCGGTAGTACCGCTGTCTCCTGCGGTACTACCGCCCCAAGGTTCATGTTTTGTTGCTCCTTTCCCTGTTTCTTCTGCCTGAGCGGTAGTACCGCTCGTGGAGCGGTAGTACCGCTCGTGTGCGGGCTGAGCACATAACAGTTGGATTTTCCCCCTCCTATAAAAGGGGGTCTTCTTCCCCAATGAACCTGATCCTTTGAGCTCGTGTTATTCCCCCTTTGTTGACCTTCTTCGAGCTTGCTAACTCTCAATCCCTCCATGGATTCTTGCTAGTTTTTGAGGGAAAAGAGAGAGGAGATCTAGATCCACATTTCCAACAATCACTTTCTCCTCTATGTGAGGGGAACCCCTTGGATCTAGATCTTGGAGTTCTTGGTGTTCTCTTTCTTGTTCTTCCTCTCATTTTCCTCCCTAGCATTAGTTGCTTCGGTGGGATTTGAGAGAGAAGGACTTGGGCACTCCGTGTGCCCTTGCCATTGCATTTGGTGCATCGGTTTGAGTTCTCCACGTGATACGTGGAAGTTACAAGTTGAGAAGCTTATTACTCTTGGGTGCTTGGTACCCTTGAGCTTGTTCCTCTTGGGTGCTTGGGCGCCCTAGATGGTTGTTGGTGTTCGGAGCTCAATCATTGTGGTGCAAAGCTCCGGGCAAGCGTCGGGGTCTCCAATTAGGTTGTGGAGATCGCTCCGAGCAATTTGACGGGTACCGGTGACCGCCCCCAAGGGTTGCCAAAGTGTACGGGTTCGGTGACCGCCCCCAAGGGTTGCCATTTGTACGGCTTCGGTGACCGCCCTCAAGGGTCCCTTAGTGGAATCACGGCATCTTGCATTGTGCGAGAGCGTGAGGAGATTACGGTGGCCCTAGTGGCTTCTTGGGGAGCATTGTGCCTCCACACCACTCCAAACGGAGATTAGCATCCGCAAGGGTGTGAACTTCGGGATACATCATTGTCTCCTCGTGCCTCGGTTATCTCTTACCCGAGCCCTTTACTTATGCACTTTACTTTGTGATAGCCATATTGTTTCTTGTCATATATCTTGCTATCACATAGTTGCTTATCCTTCTCAGCATAAGTTGTTGGTGCACATAGGTGAGCCTAGTTGTTTTAGGTTTTGTGCTTGGCAAATTAACCGCTAGGTTTATTCCGCATTTGTTCATTTGTTCAAGCCTAAACCGTAATTATTTTAAAATGCCTATTCACCCCCCCCCCCTCTAGGCGACATCCACGATCTTTCAGATCTTGCGTGATCATAGGATTTTTTTAAATACTACGTTCCCCAACAGATTGATGGGTAATTCTTCATAGGGAGTGGTGCATAGTAGTGGGTTCAACCTCACAGTCATCTATATATATATAATATAATATATATATATATATATATCTTAGTAACATAGTAACAGAATAAGGATAAGGCACATGATGTGTTGTTGCTACTAAAGATAAAACAACGGGGATCGATCTTATTGCTAGGTTTCTTTCTGTCAACATCATGTCATCTTGCTTATTGCGTTACTCTATTTTTCATTAAACTTAATACCTTGGGATACATGTTGGATAGTGGTTTCGGGGTGGAGGGATAGTAGTAGATGTAGTTGGATTTCGGTCTACTTGTCACGTACGTGATGTCTATACGAGATTATGCCATGAATGATCATCGTTATGAATGTTGTTTTTCTGTCAGTTGCTCGACAGTAATTTGTTTACCATGTCATTACCTTCTTGCGAAAGAGAACTCACTAGTGAACCTATGGCCCCGCCATGGGTCCATTCTCTATTAATACTTGCATTGCTCTATTGCTCTTTTACTATTTGTCATTTGCCATGTCACTATCTATCACTATTTGCCTTTAACCTTACAACTAGCAAGACGAGGGGATTGACAACCCCCTTGCCAAGTTGGGTGCAAGCATTTTTTGTGTGTGCAGGTGTTGCTTATAATTCTAGCTCCTAATGGTTCGACTAAACCTTGGTTCTTAACTAGGGGAATACTTTCTATTGTTGTGCTACATCGCCCTTCCTCTTCGGGGAAATCCAACAACCCCTATGGGAGTAGCACAATCATTGCTTGTAACTATGTTGGTATTTCCCCGAAGAGGAGAGGATGATGCAGCATAGCAACGGTAAGTATTTCCCTCAGTTATTAAACCAAGGTATCAATCCATTAGGTGGATCCACCAAACTATGTAAGCAGTACCTTCACACAAATAACAAAAAA
The DNA here is from genome assembly GCF_002162155.2 of Triticum dicoccoides. Taxonomy (NCBI): domain Eukaryota; kingdom Viridiplantae; phylum Streptophyta; class Magnoliopsida; order Poales; family Poaceae; genus Triticum; species Triticum dicoccoides. Next base: position 563,679,806 of record NC_041386.1, read on the forward strand.
TTGCAACCCAACGCGTAAGAAGGGTTGTCAATCCCTCCTCAGTATTGAGATAGATTAAATTGTATGAGATTGGATAAATAGATCTAACAAAAACACAAAATAAAAGAAGTAAATAAAAAGGTATTTTTGGATTTTTGGATTAATACATCTGAAAATAATATGATAGGAAATAGACCCGAGGTCCGGAGATTACACTAAAGGCTTCTCTCAAGAAAATAACATACGGTGGGTAAACGAATTACAGTTGGGAAATTGATAGAAGAGCAAATAATTATGACAATACCGAAGGCAATGATCGTGTATATAGGCATCACGTCCAAGATTAGTAGACCGACTCCTGCCTGCATCTCCTACTATTACTCCACACATCGACCGCTATCCAGCATGCATCTAGTGTATTAAGTTCATGGAAAAACGGAGTAATGCAATAAGAATGATGACATGATGTATACAAGATCTATTCATGTAGGAATAGACCCCATCTTTTTATCCTTAATGGCAATGATACATGCCTCGCTACCCCTTCTGTCACTAGGTGAGTACACCGCAAGATCGAACCCATCACAAAGCACCTCTTCCCATTGCAAGAAAAATCAATCTAGTTGGCCAAACCAAACCAAAGTTTTGGAGAAGAAATACAAGGCTATAATAATCATGCATAAGAGTTCAACAAAGACTCAAATAATATTCATAGATAGATCTGATCATAAACTCGCAATTCATCGGATCCCAACAAACACACCGCAAAAAAGAGTCAATCAAATAGACTCCAAGAACATCGAGGAGAACACTGTATTGAAGATCAAAAGGAGAGAAGAAGCCATCTAGCTACTACTTAAGGACCCATAGGTCTGTGGTAAACTACTCACGCATCATCGAAGGGGCAAGGGTGTTGATGAAGAACCCCTCTGTCAAGGTGCTGGAAAAGGCCTCTAGATTGGAGCTCGTGGTTATGGAACTTGCAGCGATGGAAACTCTGATCTCTCTGCTCTCCTAGGGTTTTTGGGATTTTAGTGTATTTACAGAGCTGATAGGCGATGGAGAGGGGGCCTGTGGGCCCACTACCCACCAAGGAGCGCTAGGGGCCTCTAGCGCGCCCTGGTGCCTTGTGGGGCCCATGGGCCTCCCCTTGGGCACTTCCTTGGCTCCCAAGTTGTCTTTTGTCCAGAAAAATCGCCAAAAAGTTTCGTGGCATTTGGACTTCGTTTGGTACTAATATTCTACGAAGTAAAAAAACAAGCAAAAAACAGCAACTGGCACTGGGCACTATGTCAATAGGTTAGCCCCCAAAAAATGATATAAAGTTGCTTTAAATGAATATAAAACATCCAAGATTGATAATATAACAGCATGGAACAATCAAAGATTATAGATACATTGGAGACGTATCACACAATCCACCTCTGAAGCTTTTGAGAGAGATTTCTCGGGAGGAAAAACTTAAACACCTAGAGCCCAAAGTGATTGAGAATCATTGAAGACATTATGTTTTGAGTGAACTAAAAACTTGTTACACTTGAAGACCGTGATCTTCCAGACGGTTAGGCATCATGTTCCCAGCATCCAAGAGCATTGTGGATGGCCGGTGAACGAGTTTGTGAAGGTTCTGGAAGTCTACCTTGAAGACTTACTAGAGTGACTGGGCGAGGTCTAAGTGATCTTAGCTCAGGGAGAATAAGGTGAAGACATAGTCTTCTGAGTTAAATCTCATCCTTCCAACCATACATACAGTTTTCAAAACAACTGGAACTGGTCAAACAAATCATTTGTCTTCATCAAGCAATTGGTTATGTCGCTTCACTACTTTATTTTATGTTATGTATTGTGAATCCTTTGCTTGCTCCTCTTTTGTGAAGACATTTCTTCAATACATTGTTCATGGTACTCTTTTTTGTCTTCAAGTTTGTAGTACTTAAGGTTGTTTCCTCATATGTTCGCATGTTCTATATTTGTTGCTTCCTAGTTTGCATGCTATCTTTAGGTCTAATTCCATTAGCTTCTCATTGATTGCTTGTTAGTCTCACTTTCATATTCCGCATATTAGCCTAAAATTGCTAAGTAATAATTAAAATTTGTATTTGTACCTATTCACCCCATGTCCATCTCGATCCTTTCAACGTTGGAACTAGGCCTGCTACTCAGCGACCGACAATGTAGTGGCAACGGTGGGCACCGACATGGCAGACGTCCTTAGGCCAATGTGGAAGCACACTTTCTTGTTTGGTGGAATTGACTCCTCCAATGACAATGTATGAGATGCAAGAAGAGGTGGAGGTGTTTGCATCACCGGCGGGGAGGTTGTAAGCAAAAATATCGAGGGGTAAATGGGAGTTTGAAAAATTCTTCAAATAAAATGAACTAACCGAAGACAATCTAGGACAACTAATAGAGGATACTGTCGTACTAAATATAAACTACACGGACAACAAAGGACTAAGCAAAACTATTAACTAACATGTCAAAGACAGAAGCGGAAACATGATATAAGTAAACGCAAAAAATACAAACTAAACATATCACATGCAACATAATAGAAATGGATGTGTCAAAGTCTTCGCGATATGAAACATAGAGGGAGCAGGTTCTTTGCAACACAGAGTACAATAATTACTGCTATAAAGGATGCTGGAGTACCCACCTATTGGGGGCTTTGCCTCATGAGAGTACCTTCCGCATCGTCTATTTCACCCACGCCTCACGCTGATGGCTCCCCGACATGCTCCCGACCATCCGACCTGCATGGTCGCGCTGCACTCGGCCAATTTTCCTCGAGGGTCTATGACATGTGGGCGTCGGGGGCGGTTGGGACACCTTTCTATGGTGTTTTTGGTCACGCCCTCTTGCACATTGCCACATACCTTATTGGTGAGCCTGGGTCGGTCTGTTAGTGGCGTTGGCACCCTATCATGTTGCTTAGCTCGCATGTGGCACCTTCCTGGTTGTGCGTGCGCATGCGCATGCAAAATGGCTCGGGCGTGTGTGTTTGTCGGATGGCTCAGAGTGAGACGGAGAGAGTGAAGTGATGAGATAGCACACTAGGGTTGCTGGCTAGCATCTAGGCATGCAGTGTAGCGACCCGACCTCAGATGGTCAAGTCTCTATGCTTCAGTGTCATCCCTGGATCGGTAATGCTGACACACACGGTACTCGAGGATTTATAACAGAGTAGCAATCACACACTTATTACATCGAATGTCTCCGAAGAGAACTTATTACATGAATATGGCTTAAGACCATCTAATGCGATAACAGCGGAAGGCTTGGAAGATAAAGTGAGTCCATCAACTCCAACGGCATAACTGAGCTGCACGGCAACGACCTAACGAACCTTACTCCTCGTCTGAAAAGTCTGCAACATAATACGTTGCAGCCCAAAAACGGGTCAGCACATGGAATATGTTGGCAATATAACACAGTAGAGCAGAAACAGAATAATGCTATCACTACATGCATATATGGCTGGTGGAAAGCTCTAGGGTTTTAGTTTTTGCGAAAAGCCAATTTTTTCCTACAACAAAGGAATAGATTTTTAATTTAACTATCATGGTGGTTGAAACATCATTGAGAAGGTACCCCCAACTCAATCCCAATTAAAGTGATTAACAACCCAACAGTATTAATTAAACATGGTGAGATACATGTGATAACCCAAGTACTAGATACTCAAGAATTGTCCATAACCGGGGACACGGCTAACCATGATTATATTGTACACTCTGCAGAGGTTTGCGCACTTTTCCCCACAAGACTCGATCGCCTCCATTGGATTTCTCGCACTGCACGGTGTTTGAGAAACAGATGACCGAGACACAGTCTTTCAGAAACGTTAACTCTCTACTCCGGGCACACCATACCAAACCTGCAACCCTCTACCTGCTGATCCACCTCTTCAAGAGCTTCACGTAACTTACTCAACTATGCTAGAGCCCATAATAGCTTGTGGCTGCACACGGAAGTTTCTAGCATGAATCATCTCAGTTCCCTTTGAGCCTGGGTGGCGGTCCATAGGAAGATCACACGGGTACCCCGGGTTTTCCAAAAAAAATACAGACAACACTGGGTTCCCCAGGTGCCTCAATCCACCCAGTTGTTTGATTAAGTTGCCACCTTAAGTTGAACCATTATTAAACAATCTCACATCTGTCATGAATTTCACTCAAACCCAAACCACGTCTACGAGCATAGCATAGCAATATAAGCAATACATAGAAGTAACTCCCAAGGGTTTGAATATAACAGGGCAATGGGTTCTACCTCAACAACTACTTCCCAACCCACAAGTTAATGACACCCTAATCATGCAATGTTTGAGGATTGGAACTAATGCATAAAAACTGGGTAATAATGGGATATGATCAAAGTGTTACTTGCCTTGCTGACGATCCGCGAATCCTAGAGACTCATAGTAACACGCTTCACACTCCGGGATTCTATCGCAAGCAAACAATAGCATACATAAGTAACAAGCAACGATGCACAAACAAAACTCAAATAAGAGAGGTTGACCAGAAAGTTCAATTTAAGAACTCCGGTACGCAAAAAGAATCAAATCAAACGAATCAACGAAAGTCAAACAGCGAAAGAAAGAAGCTTCGTTTACTAATCTGAAACTAGGTCAAATTTTTACAGTAGCAAAAACTTGTTTGAGTTGATTACACGGAAAGAGAGTTTTGATACGAAACTCCAGGCGCTTGAATCGCCTGATTCCGATAAACATGCGAGAAGAAAAGCAGAAATTAAGATCGGACCCGAAATCACGATCAGAAAAATCACGGAATAAAACCGAGAAAAAGAAAAACGTCGAACAGATTAACGAACGAACATTCATTATCTGGATCTAAATGAAGAACGCGTTCGTTAAAACGAACGAACGAGCGAACGCTCGCTAAATAAATAAACCGGAGAAAAACCGATCTATTTAGAAAAAAACGAAAACTAGGGTTTCTAAAAAAACCCGAATGGTTTTTCTTTAGAAAACCGGGGCGGTGCGGCGGCTACCTTGGCTCGGCTCGGGCGGGGCTTCGGCGAGGCGACGTGGGGTGGCGGGGCTGCTACAGCGGCAGTGGAAGGCGGCGGCTGCTGCGGTGGCGGCGGGAGGCGGCGGTGGCTCCTAGCGGCGGCGCGGGCGGCTGCAGGCGG
>NC_041386.1:563685103-563693125 GCF_002162155.2 Triticum dicoccoides
GTCCGGCTCGGACTTGGATTCCGGGTCGGCGGCGGCGCGCGCGTGCGGGAGGCGGTCGCGGCTCGGGCCGGCCTGGCTCGGCTGGGCCTTAGGCCCATTCGGGCAGGAGATTTTTTTTAAATAATTCTGCCGACAGAAGAAAAATCCTAGAAAAATAAATAAAAATCTAAAAATGCCAAAACAAATTTTCACCGTCCAAATAAAATATTTAGGACGAGTTGAACATTTTCTTGGCCCTAAAATGCAGTTTTGAAAACGTGCAATTTTTCTAATGCAAATAAAATCTGAATAAAACCAAATAAAATCCAATAAATGATTTTAATATTTTTCCTCCAATATTTCAATTATTTCGGAGAAGTCATATTATCCCCACTCATTTGATTAATATAAAATATTTCGAAGAGGAAAATTATTAAAATCAAAATCCTCGTTTCATTATTTGATAAAAATCAAATATGAAAATAGGAAAATCCCCAACTCTCTCCGTGGGTCCTTGAGTTGCTTAGGATTTCGAGGATTGCGGAATGGAAATGCAATAAATCATGGTATGCATGGATGATCTATGTATAACATTCCAAATTTAAAATTTGGGATGTTACAAACCTACCCCCCTTAAGATGAATCTCGCCCTCGAGATTCGGGTTGGCTAGAAAATAGGTATGGGTGGTCCTTGCCGAGATCATCCTCTCGTTCCCAGGTGGCTTCATCCTTGGTATGGTGGCTCCACTGAACCTTGCAAAACTTGATAACCTTACTGCGGGTGACTCTGCTGGCAAACTCAAGAATCTTAACTGGCTTCTCCTCGTAAGTCAAATCACTGTCCAACTGAATCGCCTCCAGGGGTACTGTATCTCTTAATGGTATATCAGCCATCTCAGCATGGCACTTCTTCAGCTGTGAAACGTGGAACACATCGTGGACTCCTGACAATCCCCTAGGTAATTCCAACTTGTAGGCAACTTCTCCCATTCGTTCCAAAATGCGATACGGTCCTACAAATCTCGGGGCTAACTTTCCTTTAACTCCAAAACGTTTCACTCCTCGCAAGGGCGATACTCGCAGATATGCTCTATCTCCAATTTCGTAGGTTACCTCCTTGCGTTTTGAGTCTGCATAACTCTTCTGCCTGGACTGAGCAATCTTCAGTCGGTCTCGGATCAATTTTACCTTCTCCTCAGATTCTTTAATCAGGTCTGGTCCAAACAACTGTCGGTCTCCTACCTCATCCCACATCAACGGTGTTCTGCACCTGCGTCCATACAGGGCTTCAAACGGTGCCATCTTCAAACTGGCTTGGTAGCCATTGTTGTATGAGAACTCTGCATACGGCAAATTGTCATCCCAACTAGATCCATAATCTAGCTCACAGGCTCTCAACATGTCCTCCAAAATTTGATTGACTCTCTCAGCTTGTCCGTCTGTCTGCGGGTGAAACGCTGTACTGAACTCCAATCTCGTTCCCAGAGTCTGGTGTAACTGATGCCAAAACTTTGACGTAAACTGTGTACCTCGATCCGATACGATGGTCCTCGGAACTCCATGCAGACATACGATCCTGGACATATAGATCTTGGCCAACTTTGCACTTGTATAGGTGGTTTTCACTGGGATGAAGTGAGCTACTTTGGTCAAACGATCAACTACCATCCATACGGAATCATATCCTGCTTTAGTCCTGGGTAATCCGGTAATAAAGTCCATGCCAAGTTTATCCCACTTCCATTCGGGTATCGGCATAGGCTGTAACAGTCCTGCTGGCTTCTAATGTTCTGCCTTAACTCTCTGACATACATCACATACGGCTACATACTCGGCAATATCCTTCTTCATACCAGTCCACCAGAAACGTTCCTTCAGATCCAAATACATCTTGCTGTTTCCGGGGTGTATCGAGTATGGTGAGTCATGCGCCTCTTGAAGTATTAACTTTCTGATCTCCTGATTATTGGGCACGTAAATTCGGTCCTCAAACCATAGGGTATCGTGCTCATCCTCACGAAAACCTTTGGCCTTTCCTTTGCCCATCTTCTCCTTTATCTCGGCAATCTCTTTATCATCTTTCTAAGCTTCCCGAATCTTGTGCAGTCCAGCAATGTCGATTGAATCTCCATTGTGGCAATGAACCTTCTAGGTACAATCTCTAATCGAAGTTCCATGATGTCCTTTGCCAATTCCTTCGGCGGTCCTTTACTTTCAAGGATATTAGCATAACTCTTCCGACTCAATGTGTCTGCTACGACATTGGCCTTTCCTGGATGATAGTGTAGCTTCATGTCATAATCCTTTATAAGCTCCAACCATCTCCTCTGCCTAAGGTTCAGCTCCTTCTGGGTGAAGATGTACTTCAAACTCTTGTGATCCGTGTACACATCACAACGGTTTCCAATAAGGTAATGTCTCCAAGTCTTCAACGCATGCACTACGGCTGCTAGCTCCAAATCATGCATAGCATAATTCAACTCATGAGGTTTTAGTTGTCGTGAGGCATACGAAACAACTCTTCCATCCTGCATAAGCACACATCCAAGTCCTAAGCGAGAGGTGTCGCAATACACTTGGAACTCCTTATATATATCTGGCAGTACTAGCACTGGGGCTGTAGTCAAACGTTTCTTCAACTCCTGGAAACTTGCTTCACAATCTTTTGTCCATTTAAACTTGGTATCCTTCTTCAACAGTTCAGTCATTGGTTTTGCAATCTTGGAAAAATTCTCAATGAATCTCCGGCAGTATCCTGCGAGTCCAAGAAAACTGCGGATCTCGCTAACTGTGGTGGGTGCCAACCATTCAGTGACTAACTGAACCTTGCTGGGGTCTACTGCTATACCTTCTCCTGATATAACATGTCCAAGGAATCCGACTTCCTTCAGCCAAAACTCGCATTTGCTAAACTTAGCATACAACTGGTGTTCCCTGAGCTTCTCGAGAACTAAACGCAAATGCTCTTTGTGCTCCTCCTCGTTCTTCGAGTATACCATGATATCATCAATAAACACCACAACAAACTTGTCCAAATACTCCATGAACACCTTGTTCATCATGCTCATGAAGTAGGCAGGGGCGTTAGTCAGTCCAAACAACATGACCGTGTACTCATATAATCCATATCGCTTTGTGAACTCCGTCTTTGGTATGTACTTCTCTCATATCTTCAACTGATGATACCCTGATCGTAAATCGATCTTTGAGAACACTTTAGCTCCTTGCAACTCATCAAACAGATCGTTGATCATCGGTAGTGGGTACTTGTTTTTTATCGTCACTTCATTGAAGGCTCGATAATCAACAACCATCCTTAGGGATTTATCTTTTCTCTCAACCAAAAGTACTTGGGCTCCCCATGGTGATGAACTCCTTAGGATGTATCCTTTCTCCAATAACTCCTTGATCTGTTTCTTAATTTCCTCCAGATCATTCGCGGGCATCCAATAGGGTCTCTTGGATATTGGTCCTGTTCCTGGTAACAGCTCTATCAAAACTCAATATCTCTATCCGGTGGCATGCCTGGTAACTCCTCTGGAAAAACATCCGGGTAGTCCTTCACTACAGGCATTTCCTCCTGAACAACTCCCGTAAGGGCATTCACTTGGCTCCTTTTAGGCACATGCCTAGACACATACTTAATCCTTCTTCCTTCCGGGGTGGTGAGATAAATCGACTTACTAGCATAGTCAATGCTTCCTCCATACTTTGACATCCAGTCCATACCCAATATTACATCCAATCCTTGCGACTACAAGATAATTAGGTCGGACGGAAACACATGTGTGCCAATGGTTAAGGGTATCTGGTCACACCATCGGCTAGCCATATATTCTGCTCCGGGTGAACTCACTAAAAGAGGGGTTCTAAGGGTTTGGGTTGGTAGTTTAAACTTATCCACAAATCCCCTTGATATGTATGAATGCGATGCACCAGTATCAAAAAGAACAAGAGTGGTAAATGACTTAACCAAAAACTTACCTATTACCGCGTCCGGCTGTTCTTCAACTTCCTCCATGTTAACGTGGTTCACTTGTCCTTTGTTGAATGGATTGGGCTTCTTCCCAGCGCTTCCATTTCCGTTTCCATTCCTTCCTTCGGGGCAATCATTGGCATAGTGCCCTGTCTTCCCGCACTTAAAACAGGTAACCTGACTTAAGTCTCTTTTGGCGGGAGTGGATGGGTTGGAGCGGTTTTGATTGTTGTTAGCTCCGTTCCCATTCCCATTCTTAGCACCACTGTGGTTATGTGATCATCCTCCAGTGTTGTTGTGACCTCCATGGTTATGAACAAGTCCTCCCGAGTTCGGGGTTAGGAGAGGCTTCTGCTGAGCTCCTGAGTTATACTTCCCTTGTCCATATTTTCTCTTGTGGCTCTCAATCTGCTGTTGTTTCCCTTCAATCATAAGGGCCTTATCTACCAACTCCTGGTAGTTGTTGAAGGTTTCTACCATCAACTGCATGCTCATCTCATCATTCAGCCCTTCCATAAACTTCTCCTGCTTCACGGCATTTGTGGCCACATCATCAAGGGCATAGCGTGATAACTTGCTAAACTCATCCACGTATTGAGCCACAGTACGGTTCCCCTGGCGTAGGTTGAGAAACTCCCGCTTCATCATCTACATAGCTCCAGTTGAGACATGGGCGATGCGGAAAGCTTGCTGAAACTGGTCCCAAGTGACATTGGCTACAGGAAAAGTGGCTGTGTAATTCTCCCACCATGAGGCTGCTGGTCCATCCAGTTGATGTGCGGCAAAGCGCACCTTCTCAGCATCTGTGCAACCTGCGGTGGTCAACTCCCTTCCAATACGGCGTAGCCAATCATCAGCAACTATAGGCTCGGTGCTATTGGAAAATACCGGCGGCTGTAACCTTAGGAAACGGGCTAGGTTGTCCATTGGCAGTGGGTTGTTGTTGTTGTTGTTGCCCTGGTTCTGAACTAGCAATTGCATCAAGGCATTCTGCTGCTGGATCAACTGGGTGAGCTCCGGCGGGAAGGCAAAACTGGTGTCACGTCTCAGAGGCATCTGATGGGTTTAGATGGAAGAGATTTATAATAGAAAAGGGGCCTAATGAGAAGGCACTACCCATATGCAGATGAGACAAACACAATCATTTCACTCAATCAATCAAGCAAGGGCATACAAACGATCTAGAACTATCACAAAAGTGCTCACTACTACTATATACATGGGGGAAATACTACTAATAGTTGGTGGTCATCTAGAAATTTTGATCGGTGGAAGACTCCATGATGTCTGCTCCAGCTTCGTCTTCAAAGTCATCATCACTAGGATCGGAATCGGTGTCGTCGATGATGATGTAGTCCTCGGGGCGTATTTCCTTGGGTTCTTCTTCTTCTTCTTCTATTGGTGCTGGTCCTCCCATGAATACTCTGATCTTCTTGACTAGGTCGTCATTCTTCTCCAGTAGGGTCTTGATTTCCTCCTCATATCCATCATGGGTAAACTTGAGTTCTTACTCTAGCTCGATGATCCTAGTCTTTGCCTTCTTCAAATCCATCATGTCCGCACACATCTGGTTCTCCTGACGTCGAATGTGCTGGTTTAACTCCTGGATGAAAGCTGCAATGGATCTATCTTTCTTAGTGCTGATTATTTCCCATTGCTCGTTTCGGCGCCCACGTATTTGGTAAATAGTGTCCTTAAGCTCCCTGTTGTAAACTTCTCCAACGCATCCCATGGTGATGTGGGTTGCCATACTCTTTCCTAAACTCCAGGTTGATGCATCGAAGGAAAATTCTATGGGTTTAGAGGTTGGCGAGAACGTCCTTCCTGGAACTTGTACTTGAATTATCCAGCGCTCCTCTTCAGGTAAAGTGGCATTGTACGTCCTGGTGAAGCTTGGTACTCCAATATTCAAGTACCTAGTGACTTCCTTCAAGTGGCATCCAAAAGGTGTGTCTTCATCCGGTTGTGCAAACTTGTTCTTCATCTCCATCATCCTAAAGAGTAGAAAATGGAGAGGAGTCAGAAATGAGAAGAGAAGTGTGACCTAGGGTTTATCTTAGTGGTCGTGTCCTACACTCAGCGTGTGCTCTGATACCATCTTGTAGCGACCCGACCTCAGATGGTCAAGTCTCTGTGCTTCAGTGTCATCCCTGGATCGGTAATGCTGACACACACAGTACTCGAGGATTTATAACAGAGTAGCAATCACACACTTATTACATCAAATGTCTCTGAAGAGAACTTATTACACGAATATGGCTTAAGGCCATCTAATGCGATAACAGTGGAAGGCTTGGAAGATAAAGTGAGTCCATCAACTCCAATGGCATAACTGAGCTGCACCGCAACGACCTAACGAACCTTACTCCTCGTCTGAAAAGTCTGCAACATAATACGTTGCAGCCCGAAAACGGGTCAGCACATGGAATATGTTGGCAATATAACACAGTAGAGCAGAAACAGAATAATGCTATCACTACATGCATATATGGCTGGTGGAAAGCTCTAGGGTTTTAGTTTTTGCGAAAAGCCAATTTTTTCCTACAACAAAGGAATAGATTTTTAATTTAACTATCATGGTGGTTGAAACATCATTGAGAAGGTACCCCCAACTCAATCCCAATTAAAGTGATTAACAACCCAACAGTATTAATTAAACATGGTGAGATACATGTGATAACCCAAGTACTAGATACTCAAGAATTGTCCATAACCGGGGACACGGCTAACCATGATTATATTGTACACTCTGCAGAGGTTTGCGCACTTTTCCCCACAAGACTCGATCGCCTCCGTTGGATTTCTCGCACTGCACGGTGTTTGAGAAACGGATGACCAAGACACAGTCTTTCAGAAACGTTAACTCTCTACTCCGGGCAGACCATACCAAACCTACAACCCTCTACCTGCTGATCCACCTCTTCAAGAGCTTCGCGTAACTTACTCAACTATGCTAGCTTGTGGCTGCACACGGAAGTTTCTAGCATGAATCATCTCAGTTCCCTTTGAGCCTGGGTGGAGGTCCATAGGAAGATCACATGGGTACCCCGGGATTTCCAAAAAAAGACAACACTGGGTTCCCCAGGTGCCTCAATCCACCCAGTTGTTTGATTAAGTTGCCACCTTAAGTTGAACCATTATTAAACAATCTCACATCTGTCATGAATTTCACTCAAACCCAAACCACATCTACGAGCATAGCATAGCAATATAAGCAATACGTAGAAGTAACTCCCAAGGGTTTGAATATAACAGGGCAATAGGTTCTACCTCAACAACTACTTCCCAACCCACAAGTTAATGACACCATAATCATGCAATGTTTGAGGATTGGAACTAATGCATAAAAACTGGGTAATAATGGGATACGATCAAAGTGTTACTTGCCTTGCTGACGATCCGCGAATCCTAGAGACTCGTAGTAACACGCTTCGCACTCCGGGAATTCTATCGCAAGCAAACAATAGCATACATAAGTAACAAGGAATGATGCACAAACAAAACTCAAATAAGAGAGGTTGACCAGAAAGTTCAATTTAAGAACTCCGGTATGCAAAAAGAATCAAATCAAACGAAGCAACGAAAGTCAAACGGCGAAAGAAAGAACCTTCATTTACTAATCTAAAACTAGGTCAAATTTTACAGTAGCAAAAACTTGTTTGAGTTGATTAAACAGAAAGAGGGTTTCGAGACGAAACTCCAGGCGCTTGAATCGCCTGATTCCGGTAAACGTGCGAGAAGAAAAACAGAAATTAAGATCGGACCCGAAATCGCAGAATAAAATCGAGAAAAAGAAAAACGTCGAACAGATTAACGAACGAATGTTCGTTATCTGGATCCAAACGAAGAACGCGTTCGTTAAAACGAACAAACGAGCGAACGCTCACTAAATAAATAAACCAGAGAAAAACCGATCTATTTAGAAGAAAAAAACGAAATCTATGGTTTCTAAAAAAACCGAACGGTTTTTCTTTAGAAAACCGGGGCGGTGCGGCGGCTACCTTGGCTCGGCTCGGGCAGGGCTCCGGCGAGGCGGCGTGGGGTGGCGGGGCTACGGCGGCGGCGGC
>NC_041386.1:563693447-563699564 GCF_002162155.2 Triticum dicoccoides
CGGCTTGGGCTCCAAGGAGGGGGCGGCGGCGGCGGTATTTAAAGAGGAGGGGGCGGCTGCTTGGGGGAGGGGGCAAGGCAGCGGCGGCGGTGGGGAGTCCGGCTCGGACTTGGAGCCCGGGTCGGCGGCGACGCGCGCGCGGGAGGCGGTGGCGGCTTGGGCCGGCCTGGCTCTGCTGGGCCTTAGGCCCAGTCGGGCGGGAGATTTTTTTTAAATAATTCCGCCGACAGAAGAAAAATCCTAGAAAAATAAATAAAAATCTAAAAATGCCAAAACAAATTTTCACCGTCCAAATAAAATATTTAGGACGAGTTGAACATTTTCTTGGCCCTAAAATGCAGTTTTGAAAACATGCAATTTTTCTAATGCAAATAAAATCCAAATAAAACCAAATAAAATCCAATAAATGATTTTAATATTTTTCCTCCAATATTTCAATTATTTCGGAGAAGTCATATTATCCCCACTCATTTGATTAATATAAAATATTTCGGAGAGGAAAATTATTAAAATCAAAATCCTCATTTCATTATTTGATAAAAATCAAATATGAAAACAGGAAAATCCCCAACTCTCTCTGTGGGTCGTTGAGTTGCTTAGGATTTCGAGGATTGCGGAACGGAAATGCAATAAATCATGATATGCATGGATGATCTATGTATAACATTCCAAATTGAAAATTTGGGATGTTACATGCAGGGGCTCGTGTGTTGCAAAGAGAAAGAGAGGTGGGTGTAGGCAGTGGCCATGATGGCCATTTGAGCTCGGGCAGGGGGCCTGGGGCAGAGGGAAGAGAGTGGATTTGTCTAGCTGCAACAGTAGCTAGTTCCCAAGATGGGTGGACAAAGAAAGGTCAAAGAGAGAGCTAGGGTGGCTAATGAGAAGAGAGAGAGAGAGAGAGAGAGAGAGAGAGAGATGAGTTGCTGTCATGGGATGGTTTAAGTGGTAAATGAATTTTTACATAGTCAAATGAATCAAATCAAGTTGCTAGAGTAATAAGCTATGGTAGATAGAGTTGAGGTAAAAAATTGATAGCAAATGGATCAAGTTTTATTTGAATTTCATTCAAAACTATATTTGAGCATAATTAGTTTTGAGATGGAATGATCTACCTAGGCTAAATATTTTCTTTCGAACCTCGATGAAATGATAGGGATGCATAGAAGATGCTTTGGACAAAGTTTGAACCAAAGAGGGTTCAATTTAATTTGTTTAGGATAAATATTTTCTTTCGAACCTTGATGAAATGATAGGGATGCATAGAAGATGCTCGAGACAAAGTTTGGAAATATTAAATAAGGGAGAACTGATTTTAGGATTGTTTGATCAAGCTAAACTATTTTGAAGTTGATGAAACATGGCAAGATCAACATTGGTGACAAATGCGACTTGCTGAAATTTTCATGAATTTATTTGAGAATATTTCTGATGGAAATATTTCAAATACTTGAAATGTCCATAAAGTTATTTTTAAGGTTTTCATAAAGATTATGAACATAACCATGTGGTGGAACTCATATATATGGAACATATATGTCCTATGAGCTTCTCTAAATTTTCTCATGTATTTTTGAAACAGAAAAGTATTTTTTATCATTTATTTGCCTTTCCAGGCCTTTCCAAAAATAAGTCAAAAAAGAATCTTAAATACTTTTCAAATGTCCATTCTTCTTATAAATAGTGGCACTATATGTAGTAGACCTCAAGTATAATTTTAATAACCAACTCCTTTGTAGAAAGAAATACTTAATAGTTCAAATCTGCATTTTGGGGTTTTTGAAAATGAAAATATATTAAGTACTTTTTGAACAGTGAATATTGCAATAAAAATAGTTTTAGTACCTAATCACATGTCATGATCATTGGGCAAAGTTTTAACTCAATGATAGAGAGTATAAGAGTAGGAGAATTTTTTATGAATTTAGGGCACTCGCAACAAGCAATGTAAATAAATCTAATAAGAAGCCAATGACGATCCAACACTTTTAATTGGTACAAATTTTCAACCACATAAACTCAGAAATTTGTTTACAAAACACAGGATGTTACAGACCCCCCCCCCCCTTACACAAAATCTCGTCCCTAAGATTCCGGTAGATCTGGGTCATGCACAAGTATCTTTCCCTTCCCCCACCTACACCTTTATGATGAGAACATGCTAGTTCTTGGGAAAGCAGCAAACCTTGACGTCAGTTATTCACCCAACCTAGGGGCAATACTTTTGCTACGCCTCGCACATCAAGCAAATCATGCACAAGAATATATCGTGTGTGGAGGAGTGATCACCATGTTAGCCAACTCCCTTGGTCTCAACTACACTCACCTTCACCCCATTGTTGGTAACATCCTAATTGATATTCATGTTCTTACTAGCGTTGGAATGGTAGTTGTTCGTAATGGCCATCATTGCATTAGAATTCCTGGAGTGGCACACTTCTTACCTACTCCTATGCTTAACCATTTCTCCATCAAGCATGGACAATTGCATTATGTTGCATAGGAAGGAGATGCAGCTTTTGACTAAGAAGGCCCAGAACCAGAACAAGTAGATGAAGAAGAACTCGCCATCGACAGAAGAAGACCAGCCACAAAAAGTAGACTACACCACCTACGCGGACCTCAGCAGCCTCCAGGGCTCTATTGATGATATGCGCAACCTCGTTGCATCCCATCGAGGCATGTCCGCCTACATGAACATGAACTTATCCAAGTGGAGCCAAGAGTGGGCCCTGACCAACCGCCGCAATGATCTCGCCGGTTTGGGCTTGCAAAAGTCTAAACTTGGGGGAGGTTACCACCACTTCTACATCAAGATGTGGTGATATTTGAATAATTTGTAATGAGGTTGTGCTTAAGCTCGTGGAGCTTCGAAGCACTCGGGTTGGTCTGTTCCAACACTTTCCTTTTATTTGCTTTTTCTTTTTATATATTATCTTTTGCCTTTGCAACTTTTTCGATTGCAAGTTAGTTTTCAAAAAACAAAAAAACAAAAAAAAGAATAAGCTTTGCTTTGCTCTTGCTCTTTATATATCCCTTTGGAGTTCGTTTGCATTTTGTATTCAAAGGAGTTGATCAATGCCGGACAATGAGGAATGCAATAGTAAGGAAGAGAAGTGTGTAAATTTGCAACCATGAAGGTATGTCCTATGACCCCCACCTTTTGCATTGGAAATACTTAGAGTAGATGTAGTAGTAGTATGTGTGATATGTGTAGATGGGAGTAAGTCTTGATAGTTAAGACAAAGGTTTTGTTCTAGTAGCTAAAATAATTTTGTAGCATTTGTTCTATTTAGTTTAGACAACCAAGACTTGCCGTGGAACTATTTTTTAAATGAAATGATATTAACAATGAATAATTTTGCACAAGAGAAAGTCTTTCAAGGCTTGGGAGTTGGGAAAATTGAAGTGGAAGTGATGTTTTAATTGATCAACCCCATGTTGTTAATTTTATTAGACTTGATAGCACTTGTGTATTAAATTGTCTAGAGGAACTTAGTTGAAGGGTGAATGAGATCATGCCAAAAATATGTGTTGTATCTCTTACATGGTGCTTCAGCTCCTTGCTGGTACTATGGCCCCGCTACTATATGCACGTGTACGTGTGTAAATGTGGCTTCATCACCTTTCTTGATGTTATGATGAGGACTCTGTTGGCCAATGAACGATCCATCAAGAGCGATAGCTCAGATTTCGGCTATGAGTTTGTTACCGTACCTAGTGGCAACACTATAAACGCATATTATTTGGCTTTCTCTTGAAATGATGATTATGTCATAAATAAAGGGGACTGATCAAAAGAGCTTGAAAGATACATATATCAGAGATCCATAGTTCCCAAACATTAAGCCATAGCGGAAACCATATGCATGATCATTTAGTTGGCATAATCTCGTCATGTGACAATCAAAGTTTCGGCAAACAATGATTGAAATAAAGTGCTTGAGAGCCTTGAGGAGGAAATGATTGTGGGTGTGCTTATGAGCAGTAGATCATCATATTTTTACTACATGCTTTTTACTCCCTAACTTATGTTTTAATGGCTCTATCAAAGAAAACTCTTCTGTGCATTCCCGACAAGCAAGTGTTGTCTAGAATAGATAGAATAGAGTGTTGAAAAGTTTTTTTATCTAGTAGATCAAGAACTTTGTGTTGATTATCTTTGCTTCACTAACACTTGCACTATAACCATGCCAACGCTACAGCTATGCTAAGTTTTCAGGTTAAGAAGCGGAGGGCTATCTTGACGTACCGATCGTAAGTGAACCAAAACATTCTCGTTAGTTATGTTTAAACAACTGAGTTCCTTATGATTCAGATTTCTCTTTATGTTGGTTTAAACATGGGGGAGTTGATGAGTGATATGTGTACACTCATTTTACCTTTGTTTAAACTAAGATATTTCATTTAAAAGAGACATTCGCTCTGATATTGCCACTAATGACTAATAAATGCAAAGGATTCCACAAATCCTCTCTTTGATGTGTTTCCACATGAAATGGGCTAAAAGGGGAAGAAATCACGTGTGGAAATGGAAGGGGAGAAGAATGAAGGAAGAAGGAATCAATAGGAGGCGTCCATACAAAAACGGAACATAAGACTGTGTTCCATATAGGCGCGAGCGCCCGTATGAGTGCCCTATTGGCGTGGATTCCGAGGCAACTCGTCCACCTAAACAACTTTTATTAAAGGGCCCCCATCGAAATATCAACAGAATGAGCACCAGAGCGACGAACACAACAACCAGGACCTCTTCTTCATCATTCACAAACCCTAGCCGCCGCCATCTCCATAGCCATCTCCACCACCACCGTAGTGCTCTTCCATCTACTTCATACTTGCAATCGTGCATCGCACAAGGCATCCACTGTAAGACATATTGCAATCAATCAATCTCAAGATGTGTTCTTCAATGTTTTCTTCTCGGGATCTGATTTCCATTTGTGAGTAGTTCGGTAAGGTATGGGTTGAGGCATGAGCCTTACAACCCAAGGTATTTGTTGAAGGGATCAACGGAAGAATTTGACATAACGTCCCATATGTGTGAAATAAAATTGTTCCGTGGAGATGTCTCTTGTCTTGTCTGCGATCTTTATCCCTGCAGGTACCCAAGATCATGGAGATCGAGCACCAGTGAGGCTAGGAGCAAGGAGACTATGAAGTGTTATACCGAACACCGGTGACAGTAAGGTTCAGTAGGATAACATGGATCATATCCTTGGGGATAAATGAGGTGTAGTCATTAAACGCCCAAAGCTCTTGTCTGATTTTATTATCTTAATTATCGAGGCAACCCCGCGCGACGGATAGGGCATGTGGTAGGACAACTTTGTAACGCCCCGAGACCGATGTGCCAGGTGTCGTGCAGTTATTCGTTGTTGTTGCGTTGTCATTGCTTGCGTGTCATGCATTGCATATCATGTCATCATGTGCATTTCATTTGCATACGTGTTCGTCTCTTGCACATTTTCCCCGTTGTCCGTTTTGCATTCCGACGCTCCGTTCTCCTCCGGTGGTCATTTCTACCTTTCTTTCATGTGTGGGGTTTAAACATTTCCGGATTGGACCAAGACGTGCCAAGCGGCCTTGGTTTACTACCGGTAGACCGCCTGTCAAGTTTCGTACCATTTGGACTTCGTTTGATACTCCAACGGTTAACCGAGGGACCGTAAAGGCCTCATGTGTGTTGCAGCCCAACACCCTTCCAATTTGGCCCAAAACCCACCTAAACCTCCTCCATCATCTCGGTCGTTCGATCACGATCGCGTGGCCGAAAACCGCACCTCATTTGGACTCTCCTAGCTCCCTCTACCTATAAATATGTGGCCATCCCCGAAATTTTCGCGGATGAACCCTAACCTTCGTCCACCTCGCGCCGCCGGATAAATTCGTCCGCGCCGGACATGTCCACCCCGCCCGGCCACCTCGCTCCGACCAATGGGAGCGCGACACCTCAGCTTCGCCGCCGCCCTCAGCCACTCGCGACGTGCCACTTGGCACCGCCGCCTACCTCCACCGCGCGGGCCCGCGGCGCCCAGATCCGGCCTGCCTGGGCCCGGATCCCCGCCGCCCGTCTTCGCATCCCGCCGCCGCCCGAGCGCAGGAGCTCGCCCGCGCGCC
>NC_041386.1:563699909-563721651 GCF_002162155.2 Triticum dicoccoides
CCCCAGCTCGATGCCGGCAGCACCCGCCGCCACCGAGCATCGACGGTGTCGCCCGCATCGCCTCGCCACCTCACCGGATTCGACCGCTCCGTCCACCTCCTCCAACTCCGGCGAGCTCCACGGTCGTCCTCGTCACCCGCGCCAATTGGGATGAGATCCACCCATCCCTCCAACCAAACGTTCCCTCCGATCTGGAACCGCGTCGTCCCGCACCGCACCATCCCGCGTTGACTTTTTTCGAGGGTATATTTTTTTCACTAAGTCCCGAAATTCCCAGATCCAAGTGCCCATGTTCATAGCATCGTAACTTTGCATCCGTAGCTCCGATTCATGCATATAGCATATCAAAATGTTCATCTCAGAGAGTACATCATTTCATTCCAATGCATCATTTTCATTTGAGTTCATCTTCATGCCTGAAATGCTGTTAGAAGAGGGCTACTTGAGATAATTGTTAGATCTACTACTCCGTTTAGCTTTTTGTCATTTTTGCCATGATTATTGTGTGCATGATATGCCCTGATGCTCTACAGATGTGTGTGGTGACTAGCACAAGCTTGCCAAGTGAGGCACTTGGTAATTCTGATTTCAGGGACTTAGCATTTCCACTAAGTCCTTGATCTGTTTATCTCATGATGCCATATGTTCATGTTGTTTCCGAGTGATCCGTGCCTCTTTTGAGGATGATCAGTAAGGATGATTTGTTAATCTTATAGTGCTCTATCCATCCATGTCTTTGTTTGCAATTATGGAGCACCCTAGCTTGAGTCAATCGAGCTCTACTTTTGCTACTTTGTGAATCTGGGCAGATTGTCAACTTGTTTGCAATTTTGCCGATGATGTTGTAGTTGATCCGTGCATGCTATGCTATTGTTCTTGCCATGTCTAGCTTGCATTTTGTGTGTTCTTAATGAGTGTATGCTTAGATTGTCATGACTTGCACCGTAGTGAGTGCATCAAGCTCGTAAACACGCCTACTTGAGATATGTTTCAGCATGTGCCAGTTTTCACTAAGTCTAAAAAACTGATTATGTTTTTGCTATGTTCACATGCTTGCAATTGTATTTTCTGATCCCTTTTGGCTCAAGGTCACTAAGGGACTTTTGTTAAGCTCTTTGAGTAGCTTCGTGCCATGCTTTACTTTGTCATATTCAGGTCCTGTATCATGTAGTTTTGTCGCTTCGAAGAGGGCTACCTGATCTGATATTCCAAACAAGTGTTAATTTCACTAAAGTCTGAGATCTGTTTGCCATATGCATTTTTGCCATGCTTGCTTGAACCTGTTAATGGATGAATTGGCCATAGCTCAGTGCTAGACTTTTGTTTAGCATCTTGAATGCATCCCTGCCATGTATTTTGTTGTCATGTTTGGGTGCTGTAGTATGTTCATCTCGTTGCATTTAGATGGCTACTTGCTGTAAATGGCAGACCGGTGTCATATTTGAATCGCTTGCCATTTCCAAACCGTAACTCCGATTCCGGCGTTCTTTATATCGTTTTCAAGTGATTTCATCTCACCCTTCAAGTGGCACACTTGGATTTAGAAGTTGAGGCCAGGTTCATGCATTCCTTGTCCAATCATGCATATGCATCGCATACCGCATCTCGCATATCATACCATGTTTATGTGTTGGTTGTTTACTATGTTGTGTGCTTCTTTTCCGGTGTTTGCTTCTTCGGGTTGGTTCCGGTAACGTCGTGCTTGTGAGGACCCGTTCGTCTACGTCTGTTTGTCTTCTTCATGGACTCGTTCTTCTTCCTTGCGGGATTTCAGGCAAGATGATCATACCCTCGAAATCACTACTATATTTGCTTTGCTAGATGCTCGCTCTTTTGCTATGCCTATGCTGCGATACCTACCACTTGCTTATCATGCCACCCATATTGTTGAACCAAGCCTCTAACCCACCTTGTCCTAGCAAACCGTTGATTGGCTATGTTACTGCTTTGCTCAGCCCCTCTTATAGCGTTGTTAGTTGCAGGTGAAGATTGAAGTTTGTTTCTTGTTGGAACATGGAGAGGTTGTTCCTTGTTGGAACATGTTACTTGTTGGGATATCACAATATATCTTATTTAATTAATGCATCTATATACTTGGTAAAGGGTGGAAGGCTCGGCCTTATGCCTGGTGTTTTGTTCCACTCTTGCCGCCCTAGTTTCCGTCATATCGGTGTTATGTTCCCGGATTTTGCGTTCCTTACGCGGTTGGGTAATAATGGGAACCTCTTGACAGTTTGCCTTAAGTAAAGCTCTTCTAGCAATGCCCAACATTGGTTTTACCATTTGCCACCTAGCCTTTTCTTTTCCCTTGGGAGTCGCGCTCCTGAGGGTCATCATTATTTTACCACCCCCCCCCCCATCGGGCCAGTGCTCCTCTGAGTGTTGGTCCAAACTAGAGTCCTGTGCAGCGCCCCCTTGGGGAAACTCGAGGTTTGGTTTTAGTTGTATGGAGCGCTCATCTGAGTGTGCCCTGAGAAAGAGATATGTGCAGCTCCTATCGGGATTTGTCGGCACATTCGGGCGGTGTTGCTGGTTTAGTTTTACCCTGTCGAAATGTCTTGTAGAACTGGGATACCGAGCCTGATCGGAATGTCTCGGGAGGAGGTCTATTCCTTCGTTGACCGTGAGAGCTTGGGATGGGCTAAGTTGGGACACCCCTGCAGGGATTTGAACTTTCGAAAGCCGTGCCCGCGGTTATGGGCAGATGGGAATTTGTTAATGTCCGGTTGTAGATAACTTGAACCTTAACTTAACTAAAATATATCAACCGCGTGTGTTACCGTGATGGTCTCTTCTCGGCGGAGTCCGGGAAGTGAACACGGTGTTGGAGTTATGTTTGACGTAGGTTGTTATAGGATCACTTCTTGATCATACTTTCTCGAACGTGCTTTGCCTTCTCTTCTCGCTCTCATTTGCGTATGTTAGCCACCATATATGCTAGTCGCTTGCTGCAGCTCCACCTCATACCTTTACCTTACCTATAAGCTTAAATAGTCTTGATCGCGAGGGTGCGAGATTGTTGAGTCCCCGTGACTCACAGATACTCCCAAAACCAGCTTGCAGGTGCCGTTGAACAGAGTAGGTGACGCAACCAAGCTCAAGGAGGAGCTCGATGAAGATCTTGTCCTTTGTGTTATTTTGTTCTAGTTGATCAGTAGTGGAGCCCAGTTGGGGTCGATCGGGGACCTTTGTCGCATTTGGGATTCTTTTTTTATTTTGGTTCCGTAGTCGGACCTTGAGTGTATTTGGATGATGTAATGCTTTATTCATGTAATTGTGTGAAGTGGCGATTGTAAGCCAACTATGTATCTCTTTCCCTCATGTATTACATGGGTTGTGTGAAGATTACCTCACTTGCGACATTGCTTTCAATGCAGTTATGCCTCTAAGTCGTGCTTCGACACGTGGGAGATATAGCCGCATCGAGGGCGTTACAAACTTATTCTTGATGCAAGACTCGTGTCGGTCAAGATGTTATTTGGACACATCGCCCACCTTGATCCGTAAAGCACATCTCGATGGGTGACTTCTAGCGC
The DNA here is from genome assembly GCF_002162155.2 of Triticum dicoccoides. Lineage (NCBI taxonomy): Eukaryota > Viridiplantae > Streptophyta > Magnoliopsida > Poales > Poaceae > Triticum > Triticum dicoccoides. The sequence goes on from NC_041386.1 coordinate 563,703,446, forward strand.
ACAAATTAATATTCTATTTGATCCCCGCGTAAGTACAAGTTGTAAGCATAAGACCTCATACACGTACCTCTTTTTATTATAAGTGTTTAAATCACTATTTGGTTGCTGATCCGGTCAAAAGATGGATTTGACAATTTGACAAAAGCTTTCTAGAGACCATCGCTTCAAGGGAATCTCCCCTCGTGGGTTCGACAACTCAGGGTCACCTCTGAGAAATAAGTGAGGGATACTCTTTTTTGTTCTAATACCGGATCAATAAAAGGAGGTATTAAGGGTTGCTAACTTTATTGCCCTCAAAAATTGCATGGTATTGGTCTGGAATTAGGCCAACATGAAATTGAGGATGTACCTTCTTTTTTTCAACTCCATGTTTGGGTGTGCATGTGGAGGGTTTTCCGCATACTCTCCGCCATTTATTTGGCTTTTGGGTAGTTGGTTCTTTGTTTGGATTAATGGAAGATGTTGACCTTCTGTGCCTTTGCGGGGTATTCACGTGTTTGTGCTAAACATTGTTGCCTTCATTGTGAGTAAGGTTCGGTGCATGTATGTGCGTGAGAGACAGAGAGAGCATGAGAAGGCAAGTTGTTTGCACAAAGCCGGGAGAGAAAAAAAAAAGCTTGCTCAAAATGGCCTATAAACTAACCTGATCAAGCGACATCATACATTTATTAAGAATTAAATCAAGAATGTATTTCTTGCATTTTGTGGATTGTTGGCCCAATAAACCCAATGAGAGGGAGCATGGCCTGAGGGTAGATGCATGAGAAGTCTCGCAATATGTTCAGTTTTAATAAGTTGATTGTGTTTGGCTAGTCATGTCATGTCGATGCCGTCTAATAAATGCTCCGAAGAACATCTGCAGGATGGTGATGTGTTTCACTAAACAGAGCAAATATACGCTAGCCATGTCATGTCGATGCCTTCTAACAAATCCCCCCAAAAGAAATCCATGGGATGGTTTTGCGTTTCACTCAACGGAGCAAATGTACAAAATTGCAAGAGGATTCGCTCAAACAGAAACATCGAGGGGCCTATTTGCAAGATTTTAAAAGCGTGATAGTAAAGGGAAAAAACACGGGAATTGAGAGTCACATCACTACATGCCTGTGTACAAGAGAAACATGAAATTCTTCACGCAAGGTTGGAGTGTGGGAAACTTCCTCTGAAATCTAGTACGAACAAATGAAACGAGTCTTAAGAAGGAAAAAGAACGTGACCCTACAAACCAAAGAACACACGTAGGGAAAAGAAATCATAAGAATTAGAATCCTCTAAAACTCTCCTACAAATCATTTCAACCAAAGAGACCCCGAAGCAACGGCAACGCAAATAAAGCTGATATATACTCTCGCAAAATACAGAGAGAGAATAAAGCTGATATACTAGTACGTTTTAAACAGCAAGCCGTTGATTCTGGCGTGGCCGCACCCGCGCCGTTGCCGGATGCTGATGCCGCACGCCACGCAGCGAGAGTGGCCAGGAACGGAAAGGGACCGCGCGCGTCACTCCCACGGTCATCTCCATCTCATCGAAGTAGTCACACAGGCGTGGCGTAGGGAGGCCGGGAACCAATAAAAAAGGCCGTGTCGGGCGAAGAGGAGAATCAAAGCGACTCTCCTGGTAGCAGCAGCTAGCCAGCGACTCCTGCTTTGCTTTGCTTCCTCGTCGAGGAAGAGGAAGAAGAAGATGGGGGGCGTCGGCGTCTCCCTTGCGCTGCTCGTCGCCGTCGTCCTCTCCGCCGTCGCTGCTGCCCCGCAGGTTCGCTTCTTCTCCCCCGACCGATCCCGTCGCCGCTCGAGTCAACTCTCGAAGATCCGGTTTGGTTCGTTACCTAGCTTGCGGAGATAGGGGAACTTTGAGGATCGCAAGCTTAATGGGCCCCGACCGTCCTCGGGGAAGCAACCTCGCTGGGACCCGCAGCGGAGGGGCCTCCCGCGCCGAAGCGCCGTGCTGGTGGAGCTCGATGGCGAGCCAACCGAGGGCCTTTTCTCTGATATAAGCTGATGCCAAACGCTGAAAGAAAGTCGAATAGCTCTGAAATTCTTCTAAAAAAAGCTCTGAAATGAAAATCTGTTTTTTTTAATGTTTTTGTGCTGACCTTCTCAGGAAGGCATGTCAGAACGAATGTTTTCTATGGCAATTTTAGTTGCCGCGACGATAACAAATTCAGCTAGCAAACACGGCAAATCCTGGCAAGAAAAAATGAACTGAACGGATTTGCCACGCCTACCCACTAAACTTGCCATCCACGGACAACAAAATTTGCCAGACGTTCGCTAGTTATGAGGGTTCTTTTTATTTTGTTCTTTGTGTGCAAATAAGAACAAAAACCCGATCCTAGCACCGAATAGATAGGATCAGGGTGTTACTCGGTTAGCTGAATCACATATATGTTTGCTTAAAATCTCTATGTACATGCAGCTAGCCGGCACAGCCAAGGCAGAGCATTCCCTAGGAATCATCCAGGTGACTTTTAGTCCCACTCAAATTGACACCATCTTCATATGTATTGTTTGTATTACTCTTCATGATATGGTGTTGTATTGTACTGTCGCAGAAGGACATCATTCAGACGGTCAACAAGCATCCCAATGCCGGGTGGACGGCTGGACACAACCCCTACTTTGCAAACTACACTGTAAGCACTAAACAGCAACACCCTCCTGTTGTTCTCATCATCAAGGGAACATTTTTTCCTTCCTTGTATTCTGACCTGAAAATCACCCTCTTCCATGCAGATTGAGCAATTCAAGCATATCCTGGGAGTGAAACCAACGCCTCCGGGTTTGCTCGCTGGTGTTCCGATCAAAATTCATCCAGAAATGTATCTCCCCAAGGAGTTTGACGCTAGAACTCAATGGTCCAGTTGCAGCACAATTGGGAACATACTTGGTAGGTTCAACAAGATAACTCAATGTTGACCCACTTTCAAGTTTCAGCCAGAAATTGGTTTCCTGCGTCTTTTTGATTACTTTGACTAACTCCATTTCCTCTCTACCTTTCCAATACACTGGAAAACGCGGAATCTCATGAGCAGATCAAGTAAGAATATTCACACTACCTTAAATTGTTAGCTCCATGAATGCTTACTGAATCATGCAAGATGCTCAAGGTATTATGTATGTATTGGTTAACAATGGCAGGGTCACTGTGGTGCCTGTTGGGCCTTTGCTGCCGTGGAAGCTCTCCAGGATCGTTTCTGTATTCATCTCAACATGGTGAGTGCATATGAACGACGTACCTGCTCTCAGACTACTTTCAAACAGGCACGTTTAGTCCTTATCCTTACATAACAAAGTTGCTGTTTGTACTCCTTGCAGAGCGTCTCCCTTTCGGTCAATGACCTACTGGCTTGCTGTGGTTTTCTGTGTGGTAGCGGTTGTAATGGAGGATATCCTATCAGCGCATGGCGCTACTTCCGTCGCAGTGGCGTCGTCACTGAGGAGGTATATATGATACCTTTCTACTTTGTACCATTTGAATGTTCCAATCCTCCAAGAGCGATAAGTTTCTGTTATCTAATAAAATGGTTGGTGTGTGGAATGTCAAACAGTGCAATGTAAACTCAACGTCTCAGCAGTTGTTAATGCAAGATGTACTGAAATTCTTACGTAAATCTTACAGTTGAGTTAATGCATAGATGCTATGTGGTGTGAAATGCTAACAGTGTAAATTTGAACCAAAACATAAGGGAGTTATTTCCTCTGTTCACTATTATAAGATGTTCTAACTTTTTTCTAAATTGGATGTATGTAGACACGTTTTAGTGTGTTTGTTCACTCATTTCAGTCCGTATGTAGTCCATATTGAAATATCCAAAATGTCGTATAATAGTGGATGGAGGGAGTAGTGGTTAGTAGGAGCATATTGTATTCTACAGTTTTACTGATTATGTAAACTCATCCCAAGTTGCTTTGAGAAAAAAATACATGTGTCTTGTTTAAAGCATAGGAAATTTCTTGCAGCTTAACACGAAACATAAAATACATGAACCATCGTCAAAATTTCCATTAATCTTCATGAAAATTGATCCCAATGCACATATGTGGCTCCTCTTTCCTCGCCTACCATGGCTGAAAGTTAGATCATGTCCACCCTTGGTGGCTGCTTTGTTAGCTTCATCATTTTGGGTTTTCTCCTGTTCCATATTAATGTATATTTACTTAAATAGCGCTTTCCCATACTGTTTGCTGTATAAAATTCTGCTTGGCATACCATTAACCTGGAAAAAAACACTTTTTGGCAGTGCGATCCATACTTCGATCAGACTGGTTGCCAGCATCCTGGATGCGAGCCAGCTTATCCTACACCAAAATGTCAAAGGAAATGCAAGGTGGAGAACCAAGCGTGGAAGGAAAATAAGCATTTCAGTGTTAACGCGTACAGAGTACATTCTAATCCCCATGACATCATGGCAGAGGTCTACAAAAATGGCCCTGTAGAAGTTGCTTTCACCGTTTATGAGGTAACTTCAGTATTTTTCCTATTTCTGACTTTTAACCCGAGGTTCTAAAAATTGCTATTTAGCAGAAGTCGTGGCGGATCCTGGGTTGGTTGCAGTTACTGAAGTAAATTATTAGCAAAAGCTTAGAAACAACTAACATAGGCACTCTAGTGAGTAAGATGAAGCATGCAATGCTGTTGTACGGTGTTTCTTCAGTTCACTAGTCATTTGATATACAGCTCATATGCTTGGTGATAAGATGACAAAGAATCAAAAGGAAGTATCTTATTTCTCGGGTTACTGATTTAGTACTGCCAAATTTTGAAGGACTTCGCACACTACAAATCAGGAGTATACAAGCACATCACAGGTGGCGTGATGGGAGGTCATGCCGTCAAGTTGATCGGTTGGGGAACCAGTGATGCTGGCGAGGATTACTGGGTACCTTGTTGATTCCCCATATCACACTATATGTTGAACAATGATCAAGTCCTGATATGTTTTCTTTGTCTTCTGCTTTTCAGCTTCTTGCAAATCAGTGGAACAGAGGCTGGGGTGATGTAAGTTTGTGACAAATTCCTCGCATTGTTAAATGTTATTAACAGAGTATTGGGCTGAATTAATAAAGAAATATGGTAATGCATTGTAGGACGGATACTTCAAGATCATAAGGGGCGAGAATGAATGTGGCATCGAAGGCGATGTTACTGCCGGTATGCCCTCGACAAAGAACACGGCCAGAAACAATGATGTCGCCTTTGGAACGGCCATACTTTGAGGAGAGCACGAACACAGTTGAAATTAGCTGTTTGCATGTCAAATGAAGCCACTAATTTAACTCTGTGGGTTCCATGATACTGTATTCTGTACACTAGCGCAAACGCTGATATGTTGTTCAAACAACACTTGTTCAGAAACAGAAGGGGATAATAATGTCAATAAAAACATAAGGATGTCATCTCTTCAATCATTATGTGCTATGTTTCATTTTTAGTGTGCAGAGTTGATCTGTACCACAGAGATGAGCTCATGATGAACGGTACTGTAAAATGGAAGAATCCAAGTAGAGCCACCAGTGCACATGAACTATGATACAAATCGGTGAAATCTGATAGAAGTGTCACTCAGGAAAATTATTCAACGATAAGATGTCGTGTTGGTAACATTTTATCATGAGCTCACTAGCATTCACTCTTTTGACAAATTCAGATTTGACAAGAAAAGACAGGTATATCATGAATGTGTGTGGATATGAGCATCGGGTTAACATTGATCATGCAAGGCAAAGCACAGGGTCTTCTTCTCTCATTGAAATGCTCTGGATTACAACACACATTAACATTTACATTCTTCCCTCCACTATTCTCCGACGAAGAAGAAAAAGGAACCTACCACCCACCACCCAGCTTCCCACTCCCTGCCCCCTCCAGTCAGACTAACCTTCTAAACAAAGAGAAGACCCAGATACTGACACCAGGCACCCATCTTCGGGTGCCCAGGTGAAATGGACCTCTACTTTCCGTATCCTACAATTGGAAAGCATTGGCTAAAAACGAAAATGAATATGGATAGGGCAATGCGGCTTATACTTTACACCTCTGAGCTTCAGCCAGAGTAAAAAGGGGAAGAAGCGCTCCCCGGGAAGTTGTCATATCCAGGAAGACTTCTTCTCGCCGTATCCTGTGCATGGAACGCCCTTCTCTTCTTCCTCCCTCTTGCTAAAAAGGGTCTGGTCCGAGCAATCAAGACCCGCCCCACATGCCGTATTGTACAACTCGCAAGCGGAGTAGCATACCCGAAGCCTGTTGTCCCCATCCTCGTCGCACCTTTGAATTGAGATCTGATCAATGGAGTAATAAGAATGAGATGAGAAGACAGTTTTCCCTCTTAACAGCACAAACCTATAAGGCCACATATACAAGGAGGGCATAGCCGCATGGCCAATAAAATTGTCTATTAACTTAAACATCACCACTACTTGGCATCGTACATACTGCAATCTATTTAAGTATATATGCTTCTTCAAAGTGGCATCTATTGGTCTATTTGAGGTAAGTTGTGCAACTTAATCTATTATGCTTGTTTTTAGAAGCTGTAGTGAGAGCTAAACTTCTTGTAAGTATGCAGCTGAAGTTAAACATTCCAAAAATAGGAAGATAATCTAAGTGCCACTATTCACCCACTTAATGCTTGCAGCAATTAACAGCAAAATATAATCTCATGGGTAAGCAACTGTGGCTGCACAAGTTTGAAATATCAGAAGGAAGTTAATGACATAAACATTTGAGAAATGGTCAGAGGGAACAGTACCCAGCAAGCCAGCCGCTTCGCCGCTGCTGCACAATTGGCATTGTTGAAGAAGTTAAGGAAGGTCCGCCCACTTGGCATCAATCTATTGTAATTTGGCACAAGAACTACTGCTTCGAGTTGCTGTAGTATGCTGAGTTCACTTGGTGCACAATGCTGCCCATCAGAATCCCGAACCAGTACATCATGACACATTGACAGGCTGGGCAGTATTGTCGAACCCTTTTGACAAGTGTAGCCCGCATAATCTGAACATCGAAACTCACATTTACCATTGTCACAAACCCCTCCATGCAAACTACACTGCTCATCACAAACCGCTGCATACAATGAAAACAAGACATTACTATTGCTTGTTCAATCAAGAGCAGAGCAACTAATCAACGCATTGTGAGTTTCCGATGTTTGATCATTCTAAAATTGCAAACTTTACTGATATCACAAACCATGTCTTTCATCCCACAATGCAAATGGATTTGTTCAATATAGGTATGTGAAATTCTTCAGGCCTTCACCATGGCCTAAACCTCATGAATACAGCCCGCAGTAATAGATGTGTGCATCTATAGAGACTTTCAGTTATTAAGCTTTTACCTGTTGAGCAGTCAATTCCCGTCCAGCCACTTTCGCATTCACAGATCCCATTAGCTTTGCATATACCATGACCACTGCACTTGTCTGGGCAAGATCCTGTTGACCCAAACCAACACTAGTTAGTAAACAGAATGAGCACTTCAACATATCAGGATGGCGATCATGCCAATTTCTCAAGAAATGAAGGACTACACATTCTTCGTATGACCAATAATTGCAGATTGTACATGTTGGCTATTTGCCTCATCCTGATTGACAATTCACATGAAAAAGAACACGACAAAAGTTGCATGGCACATTTGCCACCAAAAGAATGTTTCACTTGAACCTCCAGGTTATTCATCATCATTCCCAGGATACAAAATTAGAGAATTTGTGCTGAAAAAGTTAATAACTGGAAGAAAAAATAAAGACACGTCCAGGGCTGTGCAGCTGTATACTCACTTCTACTGCAGTCATGGTCATGGAACCCAGGGAAGCAGTGGCAGGTTCCAGCAATGCAATCACCATTGAAACTGCACGACTTGGGGCACTGGCCGCTTATTTGGACTGGTACGGTGTTGCATAATTCATGATATGCCGGGCAAATCAAGTCCCCTTCAGCACAAAATTAACTTGGGTGAGAAGTGAGAACTAAAGAACAGAGCTTGATTTAATACACCTTAGATAACAAAACACACCATTGAAGCCTGGGAACTGAACTGGGCCACCAGATTCTGGACATGACTTCCAGACGCCGTCAACAGCAACCTATCATTGTTCAACAGCATTTTAAAATTGACAGTAGGAACATGATTCATAATTCATTGCTTGAGCAAATGTGATGTGGCCAGTATCAGAAACAGTATGATGATGCGTTAAAAAACACAAAACATGAAGATAATCACCCAAGAAAAAGAGAAAGCTAGCTGAATGACTGCATTGTAGGTAGCAAAAATAGTATAATCACGCGGCACATCAATCTCCATACAAATCCAATGGTGACAAGAGTTATCGATCAAATCCATAACCATATTCGACATTTTAAAATCTGCACACAAGATTACCATTGGTGCACGTGAAGTAGACCAAACTTACTGTCATTGTCATTTAGTATTTTAGGAGTGAAGAACCGAACATAAGTTCTTATAGCCATAGATTATATTTTGGCAATTATTATGATGAACATTACAAATAACAGACACCACACATGGAATGGAAATATAACACTGCACGAGAATATTTGGAAAAAGACAGGGTCCAAGCACAGTTTAACTTTGTGCAAAGTGATATAATAAATGAAACAGTAGCCACCTCTAAGGAGTTATTTGTGCAGCGATGCTGATAACAGCCATTTCCCTGGGTCATAGATCCACGGACAAACCCAGTTCGCACTAGTGTTGAAGCCATACACCTGTACGTTGGCGAATTTTCAGAAAACAGTCAGAATTGTGAAACGGGGTGTTCTATAATGAGCATGCATCCAAATTATCTTCAGCAGTCTCACCTCGAGTTACTTCCTCGTACTTCACCTAACATTCTGTCAGGTGCTCGTGCACTATTTACGTCAGTGCACGAGCCATCGGAATAAGCAACAAAATATGTGCAGTAATCAGCTAATGATGACTGTCCACCTACAGATGTGAAATTGTGTATGAGAAACTCAAAACATAACATGCTGACATACAAGTATCGAAGGATTAAGAAGGAAAGAAGATAAAAAGGATGGAGGGTCCTTCTGTTGTTGTGTGTTGTGACGTAATCTAATTACTAGGTGATCTGTACTCATTTTCTGGTGTGCAAGTAATATGTCTCTGTTACAGCACGACAGCAGCCAAAGAAAATGAAGTGCTTTCTGAAACAAAAAATGCATAACAGACCCTAAGATTGAATAGAACATGAAAAAAAGACTTCCAGAAAGAATAATTGATTTTTTAAACTCAGAGATAGTTCTAAAACTGATCCCCTCAATAGCTTATCAGGATCACCTCTTGGATTAGGTGATTCAACTTACTCTGCAATGGGAGATTATTGCGAAACAGCAGCAGAAGGCAAAGCTTTGCACACTTTTCAGAGAGGATAGAGTGGATTGATGGGGTACTCCCAAGTCCTAACATACCAACAACTATATACTAATTGCACCCAACCAAAGTTATGCATTTAGTACAAAAAAAATAGTGTGCCTCCCCCCCTCAACTAAGAGGAGGTGTAAGAACTAACAGCGATTAAACAGAAAACTTAAATCCATATTAAGAGTTCTCTATGTCATTTGAACAGCCCGTATAATGTCAGAAAAAAGGACCATTTATCTCACCTTTATTGGCTTGAGGGAAATATTGAGCCCACTTGGGCAAGTCCCCACTATAGCTAACTATAGGACAGTAACCTTCTGCCTCCCTATTGTATGTGCATCCTGATAGTTGAGTTGTGTTGCAGCGGTATGCCCCTTTCCATGAATTGCAGGGGGAGATCGCAAACTCTGTTCCCTGATTTCGACCCCAGTCTAAATGCTCAGCCATGCTATAATTAGCTTGATACCATCCACTGTCCTCCAATAATGCTAAAGTCATCTTTGAAACCACTGATCTTGTATCCACCGACCCAGTCATGATCTCATTCATTAAGAGTCTTTTCTCCCAATGTGAACCTGTTAAGAGTGTCAAATGTTAGTGAAGGGAGGAAATCTACACAACTGGGGGTATTCTCAACTCATATAATACGTAAATGTCAGAAAATACAAACATCAAACTATGGAGACTTATGTTATGGCAGCAGTACCTGAGGTACCCCTGCCTCCGCCATCTTCCAATTCCAGCCCACTGAAGTTCTGGGAAAATGCCTAGCACGATGAAGAAATGTATCAATTAGTATGAAGCAGCTTTCTTTATGTAGGTACCATATAAAAATGGAGAAGCGATTGACAGTGGCAATCACATGAACAATCCAAAAGATTCAACATAGCTCACAAATCTTCAGTTACTACTTACTCCATAATGATGCCTAGAGTGCATTACAACTCGAGGAAGGACAACACGGGTAACCATTCTTCCAAGCTTTTCGTCCAAAGCCTGAACAGTAACCTGAAAAGAGAGAGATTGAGATCAGTGTGCAATGCGAACTAGGCAAGGGGCATAAGCTATCATCAAAAAGAGATATGGCAGAAGTACTTCCACATAGTTTTTCAGGCTATACTACTAATCAATGGAAGTAAACAGAGAAGTTTTGCACTGGAGAAACTGAATATATGTGGTGATGTATATTCTTTCTAAAGCTCTTCTCCCTCAGACTCTAAGAGGTACCCCAAGTATGCTCCTTTGCAGAAAACTTTTTTCCCCACAAACAACTGAACGATATGACTGCACAGTAGGATTTTTTTAGCAGAAGGGACAATAATTGCCAACATAATGCCTCAACTAAATCCTTTACCTAACAGGAAAGAGATATTTTGTGAATCTCTGAACATCAGTGTGCACAAGAGCAGAAGACCGAAAAGATGAGCACCAAACAATGGCCTGTCTTTGTGCCAAACCAATGGACTCAGAACCTAGTGCTGAAGACCAGGTGGCAGGCGTGATGAGGAATCTTTAAATCATTCAAAAGAAGAACCTGGTGCTGAAGGGCTCAAAGATTACAAAAACATGATCCCGGTTTACTACGGTCACAAGGTGCAAATCCATCATGAGCTACACATGCGGAAATCAGTTGTGCACACCCTTGATCATCCTGTGGGGTGTGGATCATGGGCCCACAGGCTGATAAGATAGTTCATTCGCTAAATACTTGTTTGTTGCTACTGAAGTTAAATGCTCATGCATTGTTATATAAGTTCTTTTTATTGCCTGAGTTGTTTAAACGCATGTGTCATCGTAGTCCCCAGCTTTGTGCAAATAAAGAAATATCTCAAAATGTACTTCAACCGGACCAGCTAATCAAAGGTCTTGATACATCTGTCCACTACATAGAATATATGATAACTGTGGTAACAAATTTCTTGCCAACTTAAGAGGTAATCTTTGAAGGTGAACACCACCAACTCAGATGTTTATAAGAGTTATTACTAGCAGAATGCCCGTGTGTTGCTACTATGAAACTATAAAATACGAGTTAGGTCACTTGCTTAGGAAGTCGTCAAAATACGTTGGTGTCCTGCGGCCTTTGCACGTGATTCATGATTTAAAAGTGAAAATATATCGAAAGATCATGCTGCAGGCATTGGAGAATCTTAAGCAATCAGGGTAGGTTCTTTGCAAGACATGATATTTTGAATGTTGAAACATATGAGAATAGGCATTAGTATGTTCAGTAGTTGACTGCACAAGGTCGTCTATCAGGTAGATGGGCAAGGTCTACCATCGCTTTGGAATTACAATTTGTTCACTCGTTCTCCGATAAAGGATTGGAAGAGCTTGGTTGGAATGAGAAACTGAAAACAAGAGCATAATTTTGAGTTGGAGTCACATTTTTGCATTTGTTATTTGTGCATTCTGCAAGTGTTGGTCTCACATGAAAGTAGTAGCGTACTTGTTTGTTAGTTTTAGGTCCCAGATGTGAGTAAAAGTACATTTGATTATTCATGTCCCTTGGAAGGTTGCTAGTCCCACATGTGGGTAAGGGACTAAGGGTGCATTTTTTTATTGGTGAAGATTGTTGGTCCCACATGTGAACTCACCACGAACTCCAACCTTTATAAACAAGGAAGATAAGGAAGAGAAATAGAGAACAGAGTTAAGAGTTGAGATCGTCTCTTTAAGAATCCAGAAATTAAAGAGAATCCAGAAATTCACTTGCACAGAACATACACGGTTAACTCCGCCTATGTTGTCTCAACATAGCAAGTAGCCCAGGTAAAGGAGGAGGGTTGTAATAGGCTTGGCGAGCCAACGTCAAAACTCAGCCACTCTTATGGAGATGAAACCCAAAAGATAATCATTGGGGTGTAACCATCTCAGCGACGCGCCATATCAGAGAACCCGGGTGTGGTGTCAAATGGGGGTCGGGCCATCACCCCCTGGTGGCCTATCATATCTTGATCTGGATACGGTGGCAAGTGAGCAAGGATCGGGTCGTTGCATCCTTAGTGGCACGCTACATCGGCGCCCGGGTGAAGTGAAAAATGAGCAAGGGTCTTCGCATTTGACTCGACGAGCACGAAGGGTTAGGAAGGTAGCCGAGCCTAGGAGGATCCGCTTAGGTAGCTGGAACGTAGGGTCCCTGACAGGTAAGCTTCGGGAGCTAGTTGATGCAGCTGTGAAGAGAGGTGTTGATAGTTGGGGACTTAGTTCTCAATGTTATCAGTGTGTATGCCCCGCAAGTAGGCCCCAATGAGAACACCAAGAGGGAGTTCTGGGAAGGCCTGGAGGACATGGTTAGGAGTGTACCTATTGGCAAGAAGCTCTTCATAGGAGACCTCAATGGCCACGTGGGTACATCAATCACGGGTTTTGAAGGGGTGCATGGGGGCTTCGGCTATGGCATCAAGAATCAAGGAGAAGATGTCTTAAGCTTTGCTCTAGCCTACGACATGATCATAGCTAACACCCTCTTTAAAAAGAGAGAATCGCATCTGGTGACTTTTAGTAGTTGTCAACACTCTAGCCAGATTGGTTTCATCCTCTTGAGAAAAGCAGACAAGCATGCTTGCCTAGATTGTAAGGTGATACCTGGAGAGAGTGTTGTCCCTCAGCATAAGCTTGTGGTGGCTGACTTCCGCTTTCGGATTCGTGTCCTTCTCCTTCATAGCCTTCTGGGCATCATCGTTCCACCACCAGGTATCTCTAGCTTCACTTCTACTTCCCCAGGATAGGAGTGTAGACAACATAGAGAAGTACAAGGTGCCAAAGAAGGCCGCCAAGCGAGCTATGAGTGAAGCAAGGGGCCGGGCGTATGAGGACCTCTACCAACGGTTAGGCACGAAGGAAAGCGAAAGGGACATCTATAAGATGGCCAAGATCAGAGAGAGGAAGACGAGGGATGTCAACCAAGTCAAATGCATCAACGACAAAGCAAACCAGCTCCTGGTGAAGGATGAGGAGATAAAGCATAGATGGCGGGAGTACTTCGACAAGTTGTTCAATGGGGAGAATGAGAGCTCTAGCATTGAACTGGATGACTCCTTTGATGATACCAACATGCGTTTTGTGCAGTGAATCCAGGAGTCTGAGGTCAAGGAGGAAGGATGAAAGGAGGCAAGGCGATGGACCCTGATTGTATCCCCATTGAGGTGTGGAGAAGCCTCGGAGACATAACGATAGTATGGGTAACTAAGCTTTTCGACCACATTTTTCAGGCGAACAAGATACCAAAAGAACGGAGATGGAGTATATTAGTATTAATCTTTAAGAACAAGGGGGATGTCCAGAGTTGTACTAATTACCATGGAATTAAGCTGATGAGTCATACAATGAAGCTGTGGGAGAGAGTCATTGAGCACTGCTTAAGTAGAATGACAAGCATGACCAAAAATCAGTTTGGTTTCATGCCTGAGAGGTCGACCATGGAAGCCATTTTCTTGGTACGACAACTTATGGAGAGATACAGAGAGTAAAAGGATATGCATATGGTGTTCACTGACTTGGAGAAGGCATACGATAAGATACCACGGAATGTCATGTGGCGGGCCTTGAAAAAACACAAAGTCCCAGCAAAGTACATTACCCTCATCAAGGACATGTACGTTAATGTTGTGACAAGTGTTCGAACAAGTGATGGCGACACTGATGACTTCCTGATTAAAATAGGACTGCACCAGGGGTCAGCTTTGAGCCCTTATCTTTTTGCTTTGGTGATGGATGAGATCACAAGGGATATACAAGGAGATATCCCATGGTGTATGCTCGCGGGTGATGTGGTGCTAGTCGATGATAGTCGAACAGGGGTTGATAGGAAGTTAGAATATGGAGACAAACCTTGGAATCAAAAGGTTTTAGACTTAGTATAACTAAAACCGAGTACATGACGTGCGGTTTCAGTACTACTAGGCATGAGGAGGAGGTTAGCCTTGATGGGCATGTGGTGCCTCATAAGGACACCTTTCGATATTTGGGGTCGATGTTGCAGAAGGATGGGGATATCGGTGAAGATGTGAACCATCGATCGAATGGATGATTGCCACCAAGCTTCTGGCGTTCTCTGTGACAAGAGAGTGCCACAAAAGCTAAAAGGCAGGTTCTATAGGACGGTGATTCGACCCGCAATGTTGTACGGCACTGAGTGTTGGCCAACTAAATAGTGACACGTTCAACAGTTAGGTGTGGCGCAGATGCGCATGTTGAGATGGATGTGTGGCCACGCAAGGACCAGGTCCAGAATGATGATATACGAGATAGAGTTGGGGTAGCACAGATTGAAGAGAAACTTGTCCAACATCGTCTGAGATGGTTTGGTCATATTCAGAGGCCTCCAGAAGCTCTGGTGCACAGCGGACGGCTAAAGCATGCTGATAATGTCAAGAGAGGTCAGGGTAGACCGAACTTGACATGGGAGGAGTCCGTAAATAGAGATCTGAAGGACTGGAGTATCACCAAAGAACTAGCCATGGACCGCGTGGAAGCTTGCTATCCAATGCCACAACCATGAGTTGGTTGGAGATCTTTTGGGTTTTAGCTCTAGCCTACCCCAACTTGTTTGGGGCTAAAGGCTTTGTTGTTGTTGTATGGAACATACACGGTTCTCCCAATCATGGTCCTCACTTATGGGACATTCTTGCATAGGTTTGTTTCCAACAACTAGTTGAGTGAGAAGTGATGCGCTGCCTATTGCACCAAGGCATGGAAGAAAATTATGGTCTATCATTCTATATGAATCATATGTAGTGAATATCAAGCCACCTGGGTATACTCCTTAGCAAGGCATGCCCGCATCAGCTATCATGCCAGCCAGTTAATGCTCATTACACATAAAAAGGCTTTAGCACAGATATCATATGGCTGTTGTGAGAGATTTGAAAGCATCAATGCATAGTGGACTATTTAACCACAAGTGTTGAGGTTTGCCAATTGGTTGTTCCTCAATATGCGTACAGGCCTTTCTGGCTTTTCTTATAATTATTGCAATTAATAATATGAGTACAGGCCTTTCTGGCTTTTCGTATATAATGGATTGCGATTCATAAGAATAATCTCATAAGCTGGGTTTATAGCACATATGCCAAACATTCCAACAGGCTCATTTCTTAATAGATAAGCCCCAAAAGTTGTGCAAATATCTCCTGACTTATTAGTACTTATAAACTTGGAGATTATTCATGACTTCTCAGCTTAAACCTAAGTCGTAATACTAGGCTGATATGGTAAGGTGGCAACTAACATGTAAGGCTGCCCAACAACTGTAGTGCCCACTGGATTGTTGAGCGCTTCAGTCATAAACCCTTTAAAGATACTCCCTCTGGTCCTTTTTAGTTTGCATATAACATTTGACTGAAGTCAAGCCTCATAAAGTTTGACCAACTTTGTAGAAAAAAGCGCCAACATTCACGATCTGAAATCAATACCACTAGATGTGTCATGACTTAAAGTTTCATATTATATAATTTTAGCATGGCAGATGTTGATATTTTTTCATATAAATACGGTCAAACTTCGTGAAGTTTGACTCCAGAAAATTCTAATATGCAGAGTAAAAAGGACCGGAGGGAGTAAAAGGTAAATGCAGTTTTGACTGTTACATCTAACCCAAATACAATAAAGCAATCATCAGCACTTAACACTGGGATCCACAACAGCAGATGGAAATATACTACACCAATAAGAGGAAAGACATTGTCAATTACCTGATCACGCCTTCTTTTCCTTTCGTCACGAAAATGTGTGAAGGCATGAGGATCAAAGCCTAGAACATGCATGACCTCATGTATCAAAGTAGCAGAAAGTAACGTTTCTGCTTCAGCCGTCAAATGACGAGGGGCCACATTAACATGTCCTACAAAACATGCATATGTTCAGAATAGCACTAGAACCTCTCCTGCCTGTTAATATTTGTATGTGAAGCTTGAGTGGGTTAACAAACCTGCAATTGCACGACCCCATTGGTCCCGTTCACAGGCTACAGCCCACGCAAGGGTGTTGCCTGTTGTTGGTCTAGTTGTTACTAAGAGTACTAAATCAGCATTAGCAACACCATCTGCAATTCAGGGGAAAAATCAATGGAGAACCAGATCAAAAAGGCTACAAGATGGCCTAATTATAACGGCAAATTACCTTCAATATACGCATGGGGAAGCTGTACGCCTCCATCCTGGCCACAAGCAGAGTACCCACTGAGCCGCAGGTTCCCCTTGACAGGTTCGACAGCTAAAGCTTTTCTGAACCACTCTACTGTTTGTCCCAGTGCCTGCCAGTAATCCAACTCAGCATTTAGCACACAGAATAACATGACAATAGCGTATCCTGTCTTTTTTAAGCTATGCCACATTTCAGATCAAGTGACAGACAGAACCACCAAAAGCACAAGAACTGCACCTTCCGAAGTCGTTGCTTCTTGTCCTCCCCAGCTATATCTTCAAAGGTGCAATTGTACCAGCAATCTCCCACCAATGGTGGGTCTCCGTGAGGAGAACAGATAGGTGTTCCTGGTGCTGATGGTACAGGCGGTTCACCAAGCTAGCAAAACCAAACAGCAAACTGAGGATTAGAACCAGGATATTAAAGCAGCTCCTGGCGCGATCATAAGCTTCCGCCAGACCTACCTTGACAATGTCACCGACATTTTTACAATCCCGGTCGGGTGAGTGCCCAACAGCATCATAGTTGAGGTATATCCGTATTGGCTTCTTGACATTGCTCCGTGGAGCACGCCAAGATGACACCCCCAACAATTGCCTGCCTCTTACGCGCTCCACTTTCTCTCGGGGCACATGGTATACTTGTGGCATGACAGAATACTCCTTCCGACCAGCGCGTCGCCGCTGATGCAGTATCTCGTCGTGGATGCAGGAATGGCTAAGGTAAACATCCTTGTCTCCAGCATCAGCGCTTTCCAGAGACAATGTTTTGCCGTCGTCGGAATTTGCACTAGCTCCTCCAGACCAGACTAGAATCAAAACAATCTGCAGCACAAGCAAGAAGGAAAGAATTAGTTACGGGTAGCAATATAAATGCAGCAGCTCCTTGTAATGGTACTGGACC
Organism: Triticum dicoccoides; assembly: GCF_002162155.2. Taxonomy (NCBI): domain Eukaryota; kingdom Viridiplantae; phylum Streptophyta; class Magnoliopsida; order Poales; family Poaceae; genus Triticum; species Triticum dicoccoides. The sequence goes on from NC_041386.1 coordinate 563,720,891, forward strand.
ACAGGCGGTAAGAACTGCATCAGCAAATTGAATAGGCAAACAGCAAGGAATCCATCCAAAAACGGCAAGTTTTGATTCATCTGCTTTCACTAGTCTAACTGCGACCCAGATGCCCAAAAATAGTAGCTCCTCCGGGAGAAACATTCCCTTCCTTGCCCAAGAAAGTCCGCGGCGGAACAGTAAAACCCTACACCAGAGAGGGCAGGCCAAATCTACCAAATCGCCACGAGAAATCCAAAATGCGAACCAATTCGTACGAAATCCCTCCCAAGGCGAAGTGAATATCTGGACCATTTCGCCCCAAATCCACGAAACCCGGGGGCTGACCCCGGCCGGATCGAGGGAGCAGCTCACCTGGAGCCTGACGAGCCATAGCACCCTCCCGCGGCGGCCGCTCGCGTCCATGTAGTAGTAAGCTGGCCCCCGCAGCGTCCCGCCGCTCCCATTCACCGCCGCCGCCTCCCCGTCTCCGCCAGCCTCCACCTCATCCCTGGTCCGCACGGAATCAACGCCCCCTCCTCCTGCTCCTCCTTCCGCCTCACGCCGCGCGCAGCCTCCGCCGGGGCGACGGGTCCTGACCACGGCGCCTCCGCGCGGGCGGGGGCGCAACCGCCGGGAGCAATCAACCAGATCGAGGCCGGCCGGCGGGCGGGCGGGCGGGCGGGCCACCGCCCCCGAATGATTAGGGTTTGGTGGAGGCCCTAGCCTACCCCGGGGCTCCGTCCGAAGAGGGGAGGGGAGGGAGTAGGAAGGAGGAGACG